>NC_060950.1:28403448-28548060 GCF_022045245.1 Lucilia cuprina | reverse complement strand
CTATAGTCTAGTCTATAGTCTATAGTCTAGTCTATAGTCTAGTCTGTAGTATAGTCTATAGTCTAGTCTATAGTCTAGTCTATAGTCTAGTCTATAGTCTATTCTATAGTCTAGACTATAGTCTATAGTCTAGTATATAATCTAGTCTATAGTCTAGTCTATAGTCTAGTCTATAGTCTAGCCTGTAGTCTATAATCTAGCCTATAGTCTAGTCTATAATCTAGTCTATAGTCTAGTCTATGGTCTAGCCTATAGTCTAGTCTAGCCTATAGTCTAGTCTAGACTATAGTCTAGTCTATAGAGTAATCTATTATCTAGTCTTTAGTCTGGTTTATTTTCTAGCCCTTAGTATATAGATTAGTCAATAGTCAAGTCTATATTCTAAACCATAGTCTATTCTAAAGTTCAATCTCTTGGCAAAAGTCTACATTACTTTATAATTTAATTTTATTACTTTTTTCAGGAACTAAGACGTTTAAACTTGGCTGACAACTCTATTGGAGAGTTAGTGCAGCGTATATTCTTTATGATGAGTAAATTAAAATATTTGGATTTAAGTGGAAATCCTCTGCAGGAATTACCACCAGATGTGTTTCGTGATGTACCGGTAAGAGGAAATAGAAAAAATATTAAAAACTTCTCAACCACAATATTAATAATAATTTTTCAATACTTTTTTGTGCAACCTCAACATTATTGTCATCGTTCATTTTGCAGCAACTGAAAGTATTCAAATGTCGTAACTGTCAGTTAAAGAAAATCAATCCACAATTGTACAATTTATTACCCTCGCTAAGTGAACTCGATTTGGGAAGAAATGAGGTATGAAATTTAAGGAGTAAAGAAATGGAAAAAACTAAATTCCTTATAAATTATTACATCTATTTCATTTTAACCCTACGAAACTGTCTTTTTTCTTTTTTATTCTTTTTTGCCTTGCTCTAGTTTAAATTTCTTGACAAGGATGAATTTCGTGATGTCAAGCATTTAACCAAAGTTCTATTAGATGGCAATCAATTATCTGTTGTTGTCGATGAACTATTTCGCATGCAAAAAAGTCTTAAACATTTAGGTATGTATCTCTAAAGTAACTCATCATTATCGTTCCACTTCAAGTTTTTCTTAGCTCATTTAGTATTTTTATGTTTTTTTTTATTGTCTGTTAAAAAGCATTTAAAATTATAAAAGAAATTCCTTTGTTTACTTAATGTAAAGTTTTCCGTTATTTTTTTACAATTTTCTTTTAGATTTGTCCTACAATCGTTTGGCGAAAGTTCCAAACGATTCATTTTTACATTTGACTAATTTGACTTTTCTGGATTTGTCATATAACAAATTGGTGCGTTTAGAACCGCAGTCTGTAAGGCGTCTTAGCAATTTGCGAACTTTAAATATAAGTGGTAACATACATATGGATCTTCATGAAATACGAGACACATTTGAAGTAAGTTGAAATGAAAAAAAATAACAAAAAAATATAAGACTAAGTAAGTTTCTTAAAAATTGCAAGAGAAAAGTTGCAATATTAGTTAAAAGCATTACAAATAAAAAAAAATAAATATTATTAGATAAATCATAAAGTGTTAAAGTATTTATAAAGGAAGTGAGGGATATTAGACCTTTTGCTGTTTCTCTGTATTCTCTTTACAAGTTTATTTGTCTATGATCTTTTCTTTACCTTTAACAATAATCTGTACAGTTTTTGGATTTATCTACAGTTCAGTCTAACATAAAATCTACGAATACTACTTAGATTTTTGTTCAGTTCTAGTTCAGTTCTAGTTCAGTTCTAGTTCAGTTCTAGTTCAGTTCTAGTTCAGTTCTAGTTCAGTTCTAGTTCAGTTCTAGTTCAGTTCTAGTTCAGTTCTAGTTCAGTTCTAGTTCAGTTCTAGTTCAGTTCTAGTTCAGTTCTAGTTCAGTTCTAGTTCAGTTCTAGTTCAGTTCTAGTTCAGTTCTAGTTCAGTTCTAGTTCAGTTCTAGTTCAGTTCTAGTTCTTTTCTAGTTCATTTGTGGTTCATTTGTTGTTTAGTCTCTTATTAACACAATGTGACGTTGAAGGAAATTTTACTTTAATATTGTTTAAAATATTTTTTATTTACGAAATTTTTGTAAATATTATCTATATATTTCTTTAGAATTCAAGGTCATTATACATTTGTTTATGTATCTGCTTTTATTTATAATTCTTTGAATTTGTTTTCTACACAAATAAAATAAAAACTATAAATAAATAAAATATAAAAAGAAAACTTAAAGGTTATTACATTTTCTACAATGAATAAAATAAAAAGCATATTTATAGGCTTACAAATATATTCACCACAAAAGACTACTTTTAGGCAACGTTTCATTCTAGTCATATTAAATTTACATTTTATAAAAATATTATATATAGAATATACCTTGTGTAGTTGTAAGAAAAATAGACAAATAGAAAAGTTATGTTTTTTTTTTCCCAAAATATTACAAATAAATAACCAATAAAAATTTCTTTAAACACATCATAAAATAAAAAGAAATGAAAACATGATTGTGTAAGTAGAGGTAAGAGTAAATTTGCAACAACATTTAAACACATGTTAACAAATACTCGATAGATAAAAAGAAAATATACATTTATTTAAATCCTGAAAATACACATAAATATATTTTTGAATTAAATTTTATCCTTGGCTTGAATGTATGAAGTTGATTTGATGTTTGTGTAGAATATTTTTCTTTATTATTATTGTTTTTTGTGTTTTTCTTTTCTTGTTTTTTACATTTTATAGCTTTTGCCACACCTGACACATCTTTCTATTGCTGATATGGGAATATTGCCTGTCGGTTTGTTAGTGCCATTCAAACATTTGCGTTATTTGAATATTTCCGGTAATCACTTGGATATCATGTCCTTACAAGTCATTGAGCCCTGCCAGGAGCTAGAGGTAAGTGTAACATTGGTTTCTTTATTCCTATTTTTTCATTTTATTGAATTTTCTCGACTGTCTATCATTCATAACAAAAAAATCCCTGTAAATAATACTTGTTATTTTTTATCCACAAGTGAAGAAGTGTGTGTGTGTGTGTTAATATTGTGAAAGAAAGCATACATATATGTATACACTAGCTATACCCAGTGTGCTTCGCTACCCTCATAGTAATGGAATAAAATAAATATCATTATTGTAAATGTATATATATCTGCAATATCAAAAATTTCCCTTTTAGAGAACTCTTTAAGTTTGATTTTATGATTCTAGTCTCAATATTACAGAAAATGAGAAAAAACAGTTGAAGAACGAAAAAGTACCAGACAGTGCCTTTTTATATATTTTCATTAAATAAGGATGACGCACGTTTAATTTTCAACCAGAAACCAAAAAAAATCGCATAAAGATTTTTATACAATCATGAAGCTACATGTCCAATTTAATGTTCTTAGGTTCAATATTATAGAAAATTCGAAAAGTATTAGTAAGAGAACAAAAAAGTACCAGAGTATGCTTTTTCAATTTTCGTTCAATTGGGATACTGCGTGTTTAATTTTATGTTTATATATTCAATATTTTAGAAAGCTCTAAAAGTACCAGTACCAGTGAAGTACGAAAAAGTACCAAAGGACTTATTTTATTTAATTTCATGTTCCTAAGTTCAATATTATAGAAAATTCAAAAAGTACCAGAAAATATTCCAGTTTAAATTTTCATTCACTCAAGTCCCTGATTGCTTTTAAAGATTGTTAATTTCATGTTTCATGTTTCTAGGATCAATATTATAAAAAAACACAAAAAGTACCTTTTAAAGAACGAAAAAGTACCAAAAAGTGCCCTTTTATAGGTTCTCACTAATTTCATGTTTCTAGGTTCAATATTATAGAAAATTAAAAATGTGCCTTTTAAAGAACGGAAAAGTACCAAAAAGTACCCTTTTATAGGTCCTCACTTAATCCGGGCTCTATATGCTTAATTTCACGTTTCTAGGTTCAATATTATGCAAAAATCCAAAAAGTACCTTTTGAAGAACGAAAAGGTTTCAAAAAGTCCCCTTTTATATGTTCTCACTTAATCTAGGCTCTACATACATAATTTCATGTTTCTAGGTTCAATATTATAAAAAATTCAAAAAGTACCTTTTGATGAACGAAAAGTCCCCTTTTATAGATTCTCATTTACTCCGGGCTCTACATGCTTAGTTTCATGTTTCTAGGTTAAATTTTATAGAAAACTCAAAAAGTACCTTTTGTAGAACGAAACAGTACCAAAAAGTCTCCTTTTATAGATTCTGATTTACTTCGGGCTCTGCATGCTTAATTTCATGTTTCTAGGTTCAATATTATACAAAAATCCAAAAAGTACCTTTTGAAGAACGAAAAAGTACCAAAAGTCCCCTTTTATAGGTTCTCACTTAATCCATCCTCTACATACTTAATTTCATGTTTCTAGGTTCAATATTATAGGAAATTCAAAAAGTACCTTTTGAAGAACGAAAAAGTACCAAAAAGTCCCCTTTTATAGATTCTCATTTACTCCGGGCTCTACATGCTTAATTTCATTTTTCTAGGTTAAATTTTATAGAAAACTCAAAAAGTACCTTTTGTAGAACAAAAAAGTACCAAAAAGTCCGCTTTTATAGATTCTCATTTACTACGTGCTCTACATGCTTAATTTCATGTTTCTAGGTTCGATATTATAGAAAATTCAAAAAGTACCAGACGAAGTACGAAAAAGTACCAAAAGGTCCCCTTTTATAGATTCTCACTTATCCCGGGCTCTACATGCTTAATTTCATGCTTCTAGGTTTAAATTTAAAGAAAACTCAAGAAAATACCTGTGTAGAACGAAAAAGTACCGAAAAGTCTCTTTAGTATTAATTTCATGTTTCGATTTCAATATCAAAGAAAACTCAAAAACTACCAGATGGAGAATGAAAAAGTACCAAAAAATATCACTTGGTACCGGGTTTCCAAATAACACCTCATTAGCATATTTAGTGTTTCTAAATCTAAAAATTTTATCTAGATTGGATCATTGTGTTTGAATAAAAAATCAAATTTCCAGTTTTTACCCCTTTTGGTACTTTTTTTCTACCCATTAACGAAATAAAAATTCTATTCCAAAATGTTGCAACATCGTAGTGGGAGCCCGTTATTACGTATTTATATGTATAAGTTAATAAAGCAAAATGAATGTTTTATGAAAAAGTACCAAAAATAGGTACAATTTTCACCCCTTAAACATCCGAATAACCAAAAAGTACTAAATTTATATTTTTATTTTTTCGTCAAGTTATGAAGGAGTCAAAAATATTGTTTGAATGTTCACTGGTTTAAAAGATACATGGGGTGCAAAAAAAAGTACCAAAATACAGTTTTTACCCGTTTATTCCCTAAAGGGGCCGAAATTGAAAAAAGTACCAGACACCTGTCCGCTTATTTTTTAAATGAACGACGATAAGCTTTAAACTATTTTTGTATCTTTCCTAGTTTGGATCTATTTGGTGGGATACCAACCCCCTGTCCAAATTTCAGCTCTTTAGCTTTAACCGTTTAGGCTGTGCGATGATGAATCAGTCAATCAGTCAGTCAGTCAGTAACGTTAGAATTTTATATACATATATAGATTATGTATGTGTGATGGATGCTGTTTATGTATGTTTATGTGTGGTTTTTAAAGTATAATGTATATATTTCGTTTTTCATATTTCTTTCGTTTATGAAAGAAAAGGGGAAGAAAACAATAAAATGCAATCATATATGACTTAGGAAGCATATTAAAAGGATGTGTGGTACTTACTTATGTAATGGTTTTTAACATAAAATATTTTGGTTATAAGTAAAAAATGAAACTTTTTTTAAAGGGGGAACTAAATGGGGTATTTTATAAGAAAATGCACTCGGGATGACAGTTTGTCAGTCAAGCAAATAAATAAATTAAATATTATAGTATCAGCTGTTTTGACAGATAAAGGTCATTGTTGAAATCATTAAAATTTGAACATAAAAAATCCCAAAATTTTAAAAAAGGTAAATTTTTATTTATGAGTTCACCGAATGTTTTATGTTTAGAAACTGAGTTTGTTGAACATAATTCCTAAGAATTTTCCAATCAGTATTAGTGAGGAATGTTATTTCCGGAATAATATCACATTCGATATACTAGATTTTACTTCGACAAATAACTAACAGTAGCAAAAAAAGTGCTCCAGAATTATAGTGTCCTCCCCACATGCTCTACTTTGGTCTGTATCCGCACGTCAAATTTGGTATGGATGTGCTTGTTTCTACTCAGAATACGTACCATCATGCTAACCTCAGACTTTATCATTTTGAAGAGATTTTTCGTCTTGCTCTCATCCGGGTCACCCCATATGATCACTGTTGTTCTATTCACCATTTTATTATATCAAGTGGTCTTATTTTATCAGTCATATTTTTAAATCGGCTGGTTTTTGAGTTCGTCAGATTAGCTACCTTGTACTTTGGTTGCCGACAAATCTCGAGTGATCTGGTACCCATATGATGTAAACCTTACCTCTGAGAGAGTATTCATTTAAAGCTTTCTTACAAACCAATCCAATACGATTTTAGATTTAATTTTATCACCAAGTATCAGCATAATTGCTTTCTTGCTATCGGTAGATATATTAAGATTTGCCTGGAAGCTTGTATTTTGATTAGGTAAACGGTGGTATATTCCTGTCTATGGTTCTTTGATTTAAAACTCCAGAACAACTTTGTTGTCCAATTTAGAGCCATCCTTGAAAGGATTCCTATTTGCTCTAAGGTACCACTTGACGTAGACATTTTATCTGGGATCAGTGTTTCAAAGTTTTCGACAGGTACGTCCGATGACTGTGCATAACATTTCAATGTGTCCAGCATACATTGTTGACGTGTCCTATAACCGCTTTTGTAGGCGTCGTCTTATATCATATATATGTTTCAATGGATGGAATATCTAGAAACGTTTCAAGAGCATTCATTGAAGTAGTACACATTTATACCCAAGAAATTATTATATTATTTAGATCCATTAAAACTTTCCAATAATCATTAAATGGTAAATTTTTACATGTTTACCCATACAATGTTTCAGATAAAAGCAAAATATGTTAACGATTAAAAATATGTTAAATAAAGAAAGTGTAAAAACAATTTTGAAAGAAATATGGTTACCACAACTATATTTTTTCTCTACGTGTGTTTAAGAGGGAACATAGGGGTATTGAAAGAAAATTCCATTTAAAATTATTGCCTTAATGATAATAATATAAATAAATTTATATCATCATATATGTATCATTGCATTCAAAAATAAGACCATTTTATTACATTTCTAAAATTTAATTACCAAACATACGAATTTTAAATGTTTTATAATTTAATCATTTCAACTACCAGAAAAAAAATAAAATATATATACACATATGAACAAATAGACTTAAATACATATAAACAAATACACAATTGTAAACAAGGACAAAACCAAGATCTACAGACTGATTCAAGAGAGAAAAGGCTATAAAAAATGGAATTGCAAAAGTTAAAATTATGAAAATAAGAAAAAAATATGTTACAACCACAACATTTGATATAACAGCAGTTGTGTGTGAAAATAAAACCAGAAAAAATAAGAAAAAAAGTACATGACTGTCCATTAACATACCACAATAGAACAACATCGAATGACCAGTACAGATATCTATCTCTCTCTCTCTCTCTCTGACTTTTCCAATGGCAAGCATATTCGGTTGTATTCTTTTGCAACTGCTGGTAGCAACAACTTCTTAACTTAAAAACTACAAACAAAATTCTCAAAATGTTAAAATATGTATATGTGTGTGAATTTATTAGCGAGTCCTTATAAGCAATTATGGGAGTAATAGAGGTTTTTCGACTTCATTTAAATTAGTTTAACTTAGAATCGAAGTTATAATTTAATCATAAAATTTACTTAGAAACAAATTAAAATGCTCCTACTTTGGCAAATATATGAAATTTTATAAAAAAAAATCCACCCTCGTCATTACCTATTATATGAGCAAAGACCATAAACTCTGTGTACTCAGTTTTTCAGCTTTCAAAAATAATTTATTTTTGTTAAATGATTTTATTTTTGGACATTTATCCAGAAGAACAGTAGTAGTAAGCTTACAAACACAACAGCAGCTGTAAAGATTTTGAATGTTTTTATTGTTAATATGAAAGTGCAAGGAAATAATGCAAAAAGGCAACTGACACATTTCCCAATAAACATTTTATGTTTAGTTTAAAAGAAGAATTAGTTTAACGACGCTATATGGCTTGAGGTGTAGACAAATTTCATATAGTGTAGAAGGGGGATCAAGCGCCATAAGGGCACATCTGTCAATGCGAATAACTTGAAAATCGAGTAATCTATTTTATAACATTATCAAATTTTGTTTTCGTTTATTGATTATCTATCATCCCTAAAAGTTTGAAAAATTACTTTTATATATGATGGAAGGCAGACGTGTTTTATTGTTTTTCAAAGGGCTGTGAAAATATTTCAAAGTGTGTATTTTTTGTGCTAACTTTTTTTGTTTTTGTGATAAAAAAATTATATTGAATGGTGATATAATATACATACTATTTTTTCGATAACATAGTTGGAATCCCGAAAAAATTTTATCTAACTCCCAGAACTGCCCCTGGGGTACATTTGCCAAATATATGTAACGCTTGTGTTGTAGAACAATAAATGTCTTGTTTAATGTACTTCGACTATGACAAATCTATCCCATCCCCTTGGCTTATTTACCCCATGAATTGGGCGGCATCACCGTTTTTGGTCAATGCGCAAAAGTTTAAAAGGATATACATTAATATGATTTAGGAAGGAATAAAACAAAAGCCAACACATCTAAGTATCCGAACAAAGAAAATATTTAAGAATATATATTGTGGCTTTAATTTTAGGCCGCCTCAAAAAAAAGTGGCGCATGGTCCTTCTACCTTAGTGCTCTATTAGCTATTTCAATTTATTTTGAGTTCACGGCTACAGTAAATGTTTATTTCAATAGACGTTTTGTTGAAATTTTATGTCACTACAAAATGAATCTCAAAATAAAGTTTGTGGTAAAGTCAAATCTATAAAAAGTCCAGCAGTTTAGTTTTGTGCATGAACGGGTTATCGTTTAAAGTTTAGAAACTCAGTTTCCTTGAATCAGATCCTTTCAATTTTTCCATCAGTAATTTTGTTGTGTTTTATTTAAAGAACTTGCTTTCGTTAAGGTCGGCTTTAATGATCTTTGTGGTACTGTTTTAACCGAAATTTATACAATCCATTGTCAAAAGGGAGCTTACAAGGTTTGTTACCATTTAGACAACAGAAATAACACCCAGTTATAACTTTGGCAACCAACATTGTATTTTTGACAACACATCGTTTTCATTTGAAAATTATCTGTACATACTTTGACAGCGGATGTTACTGAAAAATGGTAAACAATTGGTGTCAATTTGATGCCAAGCTTATATAATTTTTTTGTCCCCACTATGTAATGAACTGTTTGACTATTAGTACCCCTAATATATAAACTTACATTGTCTTTAACCAGTATTTACTTGTTTGATGTTGAACGTATTCAGAAACGTTCATCCCAATTTAGCTCTTTTGGTTGTGTTCAGTTCAGAACTGTTCTGCCAAAATACGATAGTCCAATCCATTTACTGGGTTCTTTTTAAATAAATAAAAAATTGTCTTTAAAACTCATGCACAAAAACTTTCATAACTCTAACGAAACATAAATTTTCCAGATACAAACAAATATACTACAGCTTACAGTTGCATACTAATAGCCCCGTTCGTCAAATTATATTTCTACTTTTATTTTGAAACAAGTACGAAATATAAAGTATTCAGATATTTTCATAATATATTACCGATAGTTTTGATTTGTTTGACCAATGTTTAAGTAGTCAAGTATGAAGGTACTTGTTGTTGGAGACATGCCTAATGTACTTTGTTGTTCCTGTTTTTGAACGTTTATTAATATTTTCTGTTTGTGTCTGTCTGGGTCTGTTGTGTGCTCGTAATTTTTGTCAATATTTTATTTTCATTTTAAGTACATTCTTAACATTGTTCGACGTATGTATACGTATGTATATGCCATAATACATATGTGTGTTGTATGTATTTTAGTGTTAAAACATACTTGTTACCCAGCAGTTTTACATGTAAGCAATGTGCATTCTTTGCCAATTGTAGATCAACTTGGTTTAAGTTAATTCTAATGTTTTCCTCTATATCATATATACATATTATTTACACCAAAGCTTACATTATTTACACAACTACTTAATTTACAAACTTTATTTAAATTTTTGGTAAATTCAGAAATAATTTTCAAAAAACTTAAAATATATAAAAATTTACAAAGAAATACATAGTTTACAATATAATTTACATTATTTACCTCGTGTAAATAATGAAGACTTCATTACAGTTATTATTAAAACGTGAAAGTTATAAGAAATCTATAAATAGCAACAAGTATGAATGTATAGTCGGGTATGACTGACCATTTGAGTAATAAAGCAATAAATTTGTTTTTAACTTAAACTCAAAAATGATCAATATACGTCAAAATAAAGTGTGTATTGAAGTCATATCCATAAAAAATCAGCGGTTTAGTTTTGTGTGTGAAAGAGGCCTAAAGGCCCGATCCGGGCGGTACGTTTATATAATGAACCGATTTCAACCATCTTCAATAGCGTTCACCGTTCGACCAAATTTCATTTTAAAAAACGAGAAGAAGTTGAGAAGCATTTAAGTTGAATTGTAGCTTGCCTCAGATATACTTAAGCCTTTTATTGTTTAATAAAACTGTTGATATTTAATTAAAATTTTGGTAGGGGTAGGGTCAAATGAGGCCCTATAATTATAAAGTTTTTGAGGATCATCAAGGCTAGTATAGAACTTGGTTTTGCAGGTTTTTGTCGAGATACGAGTATATTAAAAATAATTATGAATTTAAAAGCCCTATTTTGCAGGTTCAGTTGTATGGGTCCTAGGTGAAATAATAGACCGATGTTAACCATTTTCAATAGGCCTCGTCTACGGTACCATATAAGATTATGTGCCAAATTTCATTGAATTACTTCCAAAATTGCGACCTGTAATTTGATTACAAGGTTAACAAACCCTATTCGGGGGTTCAATTGTATGGGGGCTAAGTGAAATAATGAACCGATGTTAACCATTTTCCATAGGGTTCGTACCTTGGACAATAGAATGTCATTTAACAAATTTAATTGAATTATGTTCAAAGTTGCGAAAATTATTCTGAGCCGATTGGTATACCAGTATTATTGTACGTTACAAACATCAGCACAAACCCAATATACCCTCCCCACTAAAGTGGTGTGGGACTTAGAAAGTGATTCCTAGCCGATTGGTGTGTCTAGGACCAGTACCCTCCCTACTACAGCGATGTAGGGTATAAAAAAGATTTTCAATTGTTTACCTTTAAATTTACATCATTTAAATAATGTCATTAATTTAAATTGAATGTAAATGAATTAGTTTCTAATCATTTGTTTACCATAATGTGTTGGAAAATATATGACTTTATATTGTTTACATAAAATTAACATTATGCCAACAAATGAGGTTTTTGTTAAAAGAAAAAGAAACTTGTCAAAATAATAAAAAAATCATTATTTTGTTATTAAATTATTATTTTTACGAAAAATTTACATTTATTTTATGGTTTACAAGAAAAATTTACACAATGTCATATTTGAAATTTCAGACCAAATTCGAAAAACTTTAAAAATATAAAGAAAATATGAAAATTTTTATAAAAATTGATATTTTACAATATATTTTACATTGTTTCCTCATAATTACAAAGCACATAGTTATCTCCACAAATGATATAAATAGTTATTTTCTTACCTAGCCATAACTCTGAAAGTCAAGGAAAATATTTTGTTTCGAACTGCTGGGATATATTTATGTGTATGTGCCTGCCTGTAATTATGTTTGTGTATATTTTGATTATTGTAATCCTGTTTTTATATAGTTTTTTTTCCTTACTTGTCTCACACATACAAAAACACATTAATTTTGGTCAAGATGTATTATTAAACCATTTGCACGCTAACCGAAACTACAGTATTTTTGGACAGAAGAAACCAAAAAAATAACAAGAAAATCATGCACTCTTGCACACAATCAAAAGCAGGGAAGTAAAATAATGAAATCGTTAAAAGTAATTTAAATATACTAGCAATGCCAAAATGTACAATGCAATAAGAAGTATAATATTTAATCTATAAAATATGACTTTAAGGACATTTTCGTTATTTAAATTAAAGAACCTACAAACATGAAATTAAGCAAATATAACCTATAATACGAAGGTCCTATAAAATAGGACTTTCTGGTATTTGTTCGTATTGGAACTGGTTGTTTTTTATTTTTGGTTCAAGATATTTTGCGTTTGTGCTGATATTGTAATTTTATTGTAAATTTTTAAATTGTACTTCGTTTGCAAAAGTATTTTTTTAAAGAACTGTGAAGCTTAAATCAAACTCCTTTATATTTCTGTAAAAAATTTTGTTTTGGCACAAAACAGAGTTGTGGGTACATTGTGTTAGAAATTTTAGCAGTTTGTTTGCACAAACCAATCTACAAACAAATTTTAACAAATATTGTTGACAATTGGTTTAATTTTATATATTTATACGTATATATTTTGTTTGTGGTCAACACATGTACCAGAAAAAAAAGGAAACAGAACCCTAAAGCTTACTATTTAGAAATCAATTTTATTTTAGAAACAACATTTTAAAATTGAATCTGGTTCATATGCTGTTAAAAAAATCATTTGATCACAGATTGTGTTTAAGTGTATGTACAATGTGGTAGAGTGTATTAAAATATATTTAATAAAATTATTTAAAGCATATTTTAAACTCATTTTTGATATGTACTACTATTTATAGAAAATATTTTACACATGTTTTTCTTGCTATTATATAAGTTAACATTTGTATTTTATCCTCTTACCTGGGAATAAACCAGTAAAAACTTTTATTATACCCTACACCACTATAGTAGTTTCTTGCAATACAAAATCTTTCAACGATTTTTTTAGGATCGTCCCATATAACTGACCACCCTATAAAAGGTTTCCCTCTGCAGAGAATTTTGGTTATTGAAAATCGAGTTTTACTTATTACTTCGATGAAATTTGCCATAAACAAGTTCTAAACAAAACAAAATGTATAAAATTTTATGAGTATCGGTTTATAACTAACGCATTCCACTTCAGATAATTGGACAAAAATATATCGTTTTTAAAAATTAATATTTTGTTAGTTTAAAAGAGATTGACTTAAGCCATGAATGTCGAGTGTTTTACGAGAGTACTTGGCATGATGCCCTACTCCACAGTAGTCTTTTTCATCCACTGAATAGACTTGACAACGGTCTACTATTGCCCCTGAATACTTCAATGAAGGTCCATGTACAAGCACTTTGCTGAAGTACTCGAGCTATTTAATCTGTGACCATTGCTGTCCCGTTGCTTAACTTTCGAGATGTAAAAACATCACTTCCGTTTACAACCACGCATATACAACACTCTCACTTCTTAGTCGCTGAAATAAGAAAACTCTCAATTGTTTAATAGCTTTCGCGAAAATTACAAAAAAAAATACCAAAAGAAAAGATATCTCCCATATTTTTCAGTTGAAATCTTGAGACCACCACAACTATTTTCCTTATAAATTTTTAAACTATTGTAAAATTAAGAAGAATATTTTTCTCCTTCGTCTTATTTAACATTTAAATATCTTTAATATCTTACGAAATCCATTCAATAACCTTAATAACATTGTGTCATCTTAATATTTGTTCTTCTTTACAGTTTCTCGATCTCTCAAGAAATCAATTGCATGGCATTAATGCTGATATTGTTTTACGCATACAGGCGATACGAAATGTACGTTTGGATAATAATCCGCTTATATGTGATGAGTGTCACATGGGAAAATTAATAGATGTTGTACGTCAGGTAAGAATAAATTGCAGCAGAGATGATGATGGTTTTAAATTGAATTTATACATATGAGAATTTTGTTTAACTTAAAGAACTATAACTATTGGAATGAAGAAAACTTCGTCATTGTCGAACTAAATACATATATACGAAAAGGATATCTTACTTACAGATTATAATAGAATAGTTCCATCGTTTATACTATAGTGTCTGTCATAAAACAGAAAGATATATATTAGAAATATTTAGGTCTACAAAAAACAATTTTTTTTTTACATAAATGTTGACAATTTACAAAAAACTTTTAATGTAATTATCATCTATTTTTTAACTTTCCCAATATTTTTCGCTTTTTAAGTCGTCAACAAATTGTTACTACAATTTACAATTTATTTTTCTTTACCTTCCCACAACCATACGTAATACCAAATGTAAACAAATTTGTTAAGCAAAATATATACAATCTTTTTTTTTTTGCACACAAAGAAAAACTATAAAAAATATTATGCAAATTATTTGAAAATAGTCAAAATAAACAAACTAGTAAAATGAAGAAAAACTCATATTTAACATAAAACTTTTCTTTTTTGTAGCATTAATTTTATACATGCTACTAGTCGTATAATATTCATAATTTTTGTTTATTATTTTTACTTCTTATATCCTTGTTTTACACCGAATATTTGATGATTTACTATTTGTAACTTTTTTTCTTATTTTATTTACTTTTTAATGCAGCTGCAATGGAAATGGGAAACATATCCAATTTGTTTCTTACCCAAAACTCTCAGGGGTGCTGAAATAACAGATTTGGATGCAAATGGCTTAGATCGTTGTTTGGATTATATAACTGATGAGGAACAGAATGCAGCGAGCACATCACATGCAAATTTTCTTGAGAGAGGTAAAAAGGACATAAACTAAGTTAAATGTACAGAAAACTAAAAATTAGTTGTTACTACAAATACTAGTAGCAACTACACTCACCGGGTTAAGACTAAAGACTATACTATAAAATATTACTATGGATAGTAGACTATAGATTAGACTAGAGACTAGACCAAAGACTACACTAAAGAATAGACTGTAGACTAGACTATAGACAAGGCTATAGACTAGGCTATAGACTATAGAGTAGAATATAGACTAGACTTTAGACTAGACTATTTACTATACTATAGACTACAATATAGACTATACTATAGACTAGAATATAGACCAGATAATGGACTAGACTATGAATAGACTATAGAATAGACTATAGAATAGACTATAGAATAGACTATAGACTAGACTATAGACTAGACTATAGACTAGTTTATAGACTAGACTATAGACTATACTGTAGACTATACTATAGACTAAACTGTAGACTAGACTATAGACTAGACTATAGACTAGACTATAGACTAGACTATAGACTAGACTATAGACTAGACTATAGACTAGACTATAGACTAGAATATAGACTAGACTATATACTAGACTATGGACTAGACTATAGACTAGACTATAGACTAGACTATAAACTAGACTTTAGACTATACAGATGATTAATGACTAAAACGTAATAGTTTTTCCATTAAATTATTTAATTACTTGATAAAATTGTACTTCCATTAATTTCTATATTCTCTCTTTTTTATTTCTTTCTAGGTGGCCTTAATACACTTGCAATATTGGGTGGCATTATTTTCGTTTTAATTGCCATTATAATCATTTCCGTTGCCATTTGCTATTCGAAACATCGGGCACGTTATTATACGCGAGAGGATCATCTTAATGGCAGTAAGTACTTACAAACAAAAAAAAAAATAACTAAAAAAATCTAACTATAGAAAACTTTTTAATTTAACTATTGTTTATTGCAAAAAAAAAAAAAGAAAAACACACACACCGAATATAAAATTACTAAACGTTATAAAGAATAAACCGAGAACAGAACTCATGCATTTATTTGATGTTGTATGCTAAACTAATTTTTTGTTTGTTTTAGTTAAAGTTTTTTCTTTGCAGCAACAAAAGTATTGCTATGGTTTTTATTTGGTTCGCTCTTTTACCAATTGCGGTAAAAACTAGTTTGGCAATAATACAAATATTATTTTATTTTGGTCTTGCTGATGTTGTAATTGATACTGTATACTTTGACCCACTTACATATATTCGAGAGAAATTTCTGAAAAAAAGAACACAAACCAACATATTGTAGAATGGCAATAAAAAGAACACACTTCAATTTTAAACTAATAGTAATAATAATAGTGGAAAAACTAAGAAAACTTCTTATTGTAATAGTTTGTTTCTTTTTAATATAAATACTGTATCAATATAAGTAGGTTGTGTGAGATTTTAAAGATTTTCGAAAAATGCTGATTTTGCTCTAAGATTTTATATCTTTTTTAATATTTCTGTATAGTCTGAAATTTTAAATCGATTATAAATATCCCTATATATTCTGCAATCTTTTCGATTTTACCAAGGACCTTAGTGCATCTGTATTAATAGTATAAACATTAAATGTAAACTGAGTGAGCTACTATACAAATATTATATGTATTTAAAAACTACTTTTTACTCAAACCTTTTACATTACAAATAATTTATACTTTTTTCCCTGTGACTAATTTTTTGTTCTTTCCTCACCACTAACAAACCAATCAATTTACTAAGTAGTTGGCAGAAAGAAAACGTTCACAGGACAAAAACAAATAAAATGTATATAAAACAGAAAAAAGTGGTAAAACTATATAAAGCAAAAAACAAAAAACTTAAATTGATATTCTTTATATTTTGGTGTAATTTTTTGTATTTCAAAAAAAGTTTCAGACTAAAACACAACGCGCTAAAAAAATTATACTTTTTAAACAATCAAATGTGTATGCTATTTTCTTCTATAGTTTTCATTTTTTTGCAAAACTTTCGAACGGAAAGAATAAGTTTCTTGAAGTTAAAAAAATAATTTTTCTTCTATTGGTTGTTTGTCTTAAAATCACAAGTTGAATAAATATTTGTTAGTGCCCATGAAAAAAATTAAAGTGTGAGAAATGTTATTTACTTTGTAATTTTTTCTATTGTTTTTTTGTCTTAGTTTTGAAAAACCAGCCAGAGACACTTTTACAAATATAAATTTTTAAACGTCTAAAGGAAAGTTTCCTCAAGAAGAAGAAGATCTTCTAAACAGAAACGTTATACTATCGAAAACAATATTTAATATGAAAACTGTCTTATAAATAAGACAGTCTGTATGATAAAACAAGTAAGAAGTTATAGTCGGGCGAGGGCGATCATATAATACCCTACACCTGTATATGAATAAAATGTGATTTAGTTTTCATAATAAAGCATTTAAGTTGAATTGTACCTTGCCTTAGATATACTAAAGCCATTTACTGTTTAATAAAACTGTGGATATTTAAGTAAAATTTTGATGGGGGCTTTTTTAGAGGGGCTAGGGTTCATCAGGGTTATCAAGACTATTATAGAACTTGGTTTTGCAGCTTTTTTGTCGAGATAAGAGTATATTAAGCATAATTATGAACATAATTATTTGGCGGGTGCAGTTCTATGGGGCCTAGGTGAAATAATGTACCGATGTTAACCATTTTCAATAGGCTCGTCTACAGTACCATAAAAGATGACGTGCCAAATTTCATTCAATTATCTCCAAAATTGCGACATGTAGTTTGATTAAAAGTTTTACATGGACGGACGGACAGACAGACGGCCATAGCTACATCGACTCAAAAAATGATTCAGAGCCGATTAGTATACTTTAAGGTGGGTACAGGACCAATATTATTGTGCGTTACAAATATCAGCACAAACCCAATATACCCTCCCCGCTAAAGTGGTGTAGGGTATAAAGACTAATTTGTATAAGACAGCTGTCACTCTCTGTTAGAGGATTAAATTTTCCATGAGAAAACTATCTACTTCTATTCTCTTAAAGGAGATCATTTTCTATATGGAAATTGTGTCGATAAGAGGACATTTTTATACGAAAACTATCTCAAGAAGACAATTATTTATACGAAAACCCTCTCTTAAAGGAGGCACTATTTATTAAAGGTGAAAGTTTTCTATACGAAAACTTTCTCTTAAGAGAGACTACTCACTATACGAAATCTTTCTTTTAAAGAAAACATTTTCTATTAGAAAACTGTCCCTTAAAGTAGACTTTTTTCTATACGAAAACTGTCTCTTAAAGGAGACAATTTCCTATATGAAAACTATTTCCTAAAGAAGACAATTTTCTATGTAAAAACTGTCTCTCAAAGAGGACAATTTTCTACAAGAAAATTATCTCTCAAATGAGATAATTTTCTATACAAAAAGTGTCTCTTAAACAAGACAATATTCTATAAGAAAAGTGTATATTTAGAAGACAATTTTCTAAACGGAAACTTTCTTTAAAAAGAAACAATTTTCTATATGAAAACTGTTTCTCATGGGAGACAATTTTCTGCACAAAAACTGCCTCTTATAGAAGACAATTTCTAAATGGAAATAGTCTTTTATATGAGATCGAGACTGATTTTTATTGAAGGATATTTTCTATACGAAAACTGGCTCTTATAGGAGATATTTTTTTCTACAAAAACTGTCTCTTATAGGAGACAATTTCTGTACGAAAATTGTCTATTAAAGGAGACAATTTCTGTACGAACATTGACTATTAAAGGAGACAATTTCTGTACGAAAATTGTCTATTAAAGGAGACAATTTTCTTTATTTAAACTTTGTTTTTAAGAGACAATTCTCTACATAAAAACTGTCTCTTAGAAAGGACAATTTTCTGAACTGAAACTGTCTCGTAGAAAAGAAAATTTTCTTTACGAAAACTGTTCCTTATAAGAGACAATTTTATACAAGAATTTTCTATAAGAAAACCGTCTATTAAAGGAAAGAATTTGCCATAAAAAACTATCTCGGAAAAAACGAAATTTTTCAAAACGATATCTGTTTAGTAAACAACTTTATATAATATAAAAACTGTCTTCCAAACGCTGTCTGTCTGGTAAAAACTTCAAGGATTTTTTTTTACATTTTAAATCCAAAGGCTTACTGTTAGTAACAAATTAAGCAGTTATAAATATTTAGCTTAAATCGTAATTAAAATCTTTATTTAAGCAACAATAAAATTCGTTTACTTTTACAACTTTAAAACAGTTTAAACGAACTTTTTTAAATTTTGTTCCTAACAAAGTATATTTTGAATTTGTTTTTGAGACGCCAAAAAACATTAAACATTTTATTACATTTTCATAAAGTCTCGCGCGCTTTTAAAAGTTTTCTCAAAACACAGACATAAATAATTGAAAATTTTATTAACAGTCTGGAAAAGCTTTAAAATACTTATTGGGTGAAGCAAGAGCAATATTTTCTATAAATTTCATTTATTGACACCCTAAAATTATGCTACAATAATGTAAATAACAAATTTTCTTTAAGCGGTAAAAGTTATGAGAGTACCTACATTCAGTACTTTTTAATTTGCATAGCACTTTAAATTGTGAGTTGTGTTTACACTAAACTTGTTAATATATTGCTTGTTCGATGTAAGAGTGTCATATCTTAAAAATTGATAAGATTCTGAGAAATGTATTAAGAGTAATTTTGTAGCATTGCATATATGTTAAGTTTAATTAACCCTTCATACAAACTAAAAGTTTTTCTGCTCTACAAAAATTCTGTTATTTTGAGTTAGAACACTATTGAAACTGTTGAAAGATATGTTAAAAATAATACAAAGTTTTTAGCTTTAATTCCCAAAAGAAATTTATTTCGTAATTTTTGAAATGAAAAATTTAAATGCTTTTCTTACCGCCCACAAATAACGAATTGAAGAGAAATAAAGAAAATAAAAAGAAATTTATATATTTTTTTCATTTGTTTAAATACAACATATTTTTGCCATTTGTTTTATTAACTGATGTTTTTCTCATTGCTTTTTTTCCACTTCTTTGTAATCCCCTTTAGGTGAGGACAAATGTTTGGAAAAGAATTTAGAAACGACCACAATTACAGCCCAAGGAAATGGTAAAACAAATGCTAAGTTAGCATCGCCCACAAATGGCAGCAGTAACAATATAAAAACACCCTATTCAAGTGGCAATGGACTGGAGTCTCTAGCTGCAGAACCTTTAAATCCCAGCAATGGTCACAGTACCAATGAAATTAATTTTAAATTTCCCATAGATGATCGTGTGTGTACCATTGATGAGCTGGTAGTGGTACCGCCAGCACCACCGCCTCCCACAAAACAACCACCGGCAGCAACTGTTCAAGAAATGAATACTGGCAATCTGCGTTATACACAATCACCGCTGAATTGTGGTAGTACAACGGCCAGAGCGGCGGTGGCCGCTGCAGCTACAGTCATACCACCAGGGGCACCATCGGCAGGAGCACCCACAATGATAACAACATCAATGACACCAACACATGCAACAACGTCACTGCCACCAGAGGCTATAGTGGTAGTACTGCCACCACCGCCTTCAAACGAACAACTTTATTCCCAGCAACAACATCAACAACAACAGCAGCAGTTATTGCACTTAAACACACTTGAACCATTGGTAAGTGTTAACTGACCTCAGGGTGTAATGGGTCACACGATAAGAATGTCACATTTGGGTGAATATCAGCAACAACAGCAAAACATCACAAATACATAGATAATAATAACAACAACAACACTATAATCACAACAATTATACTTAGTCTGTAACGGTATATACGTTAACGATATATACCCCTATATGTAAATATATTATTTATATATTAATTTATGTATAAACAAACTAAAGACTCTCATATATGTGGTTTAAAATTGTACATAGAAAATCACTTTGTAAATTTGTATGTATAATTTTTGAGAAAAAGGAACAAAAAAAATATCTTTGTATAACTTCTCTACTTGAAGTAATATTAAGATTCTTTATATAAAAGATGTTGAAGAAATATAATTGCAATGCAACTTTCTACAGTTAAAAGATATACTAATTATTTAAGTATGATATTAAAAATATTTTTTTTATATATTTTTAAATTTCTCCATTAACTACTATTCTCAAATAAAAGCCCTAAAGTAGTTATTGTTATAAGCAAGGATTGCAAAAAAAAAAAAAATATAACAAACAATAGGCGTAAATAATTATTTTTAGTTTTTTTTTTTAATAAAAATTATTTTTTCTTACGAAAACAAATTCATCAGAAGGCGAAACTTTGCTACAATCGGTCCTATTTCTAAAACGAGTAAGACAAAATCATATATTCAGACAAAATTACGGACATCCGGTATGTATAACCCTAGAAAGTATCGCATTTTACCGTGATAATGAAGACAATTTTCTATAAAAAAAGAGTCTCCTTGACAATACAATTTTCTAAACTAACTCATTTCTACTTGAGTTTTATTTCAGTTCTAGTTAGTTCTATTTTAGTTCTATTTTAGTTCTAGTTCAGCTCTTGTTCAGTTCTAGTTCAGTTTTAGTTTAGTTCTAGTTCAGTTCTAGTTCAGTTCTAGTTCAGTTCTAGTTCAGTTCTAGTTCAGTTCTAGTTCAGTTCTAGTTCAGTTCTAGTTCAGTTCTAGTTCAGTTCTAGTTCAGTTCTAGTTCAGTTCTAGTTCAGTTCTAGTTCAGTTCTAGTTCAGTTCTAGTTCAGTTCTAGTTCAGTTCTAGTTCAGTTCTAGTTCAGTGCTTGTTCAGTTCTAGTTCAGTTTTAGTTCAATTCTAGTTCAGTTCTAGTTCTTTTTCTATATGAAAACTGTCTCATTAAGCTGCTAATTTTCTGTGCGAAAACTTTGTCCTCTCTTAATAAAAACTGTGTCCTTGAGGAGACAATTTTCTCTATAAATACTGTGTTTTTGAGGAAATAATTTTCCTTAAATACACAATTTTCTATATGAAACTGTTTAGATGAAATGTCTCTTTGGATTTTTTTTATATAAAAACTGTCTCCTTTTTTATATGAAAAATATTTAAAATTTTTTTCTATGTGGAGAGAATTTTTTATATGAAGTATATGTCACTATGAGAATTTCCTATATCCATATGCATTTTCATAGTGTAAAACTTACATCTTGAAATGAAAAATTAAGATGAAGTATAACTACCTAACACTATTACTAAAGTGGTTTGAAATTCTGCATAGACTCATTTTTGATCATCAAGTACAACCGTATTTGATGATTTAAAGAAAAAAATAACTTATTGAAGATCCCTGCTTATAAATATATTATTTAACCTTTATATCAAATAAAAGCAATATCTAAGTAATTTTATTATATCGTTTGTAAAGGTATAATTTAGTACAACGATTAAATTTATAATTGATAATTAATTTTTAATTAAAAAATCAAAATGATTTAGAATTTTAAACGAAATAACTTCTATTTTAAATTTTTATTAAATAGTAAATTTTAAATACGTTAATTTAAAGAAAATAATTTGTAAAAAAAATAAAAATCCACAAAAGAACACATTATCAGTGTGATATTTTTCTAAAAATTAAATAAATTTGTAAATATTACTGAAAATTATTAAAGAAAACAACACCCACAAAAAATGATATATGAATTGCAGATAACTTTTTAAGAATAAAATAAATATAAATTTAAAAACGAATAACAAGTGATCTAAACTACAAATCAAATTTGTAGAAAAAAATCACATACATGATAAATAAGAACTACAAAAATAAAAATAAAATTATTTATAAAAGAAATGTTTGTCATATTTATTAAGAAAGTAAAAATAAAGAAAATAAATTAAACTTAAGTCAATATATTAGAAATTAAGAAGAAAATATATCTATATAGAATTGAAAATGAACTATTTTTAACAATTCTAGTTCAGTTCTAGTTCAGTTCTAGTTCAGTTCTAGTTCAGTTCTAGTTCAGTTTCTAGTTCAGTTCTAGTTCAGTTCTAGTTCAGTTCTAGTTCAGTTCTAGTTCAGTTCTAGTTCAGTTCTAGTTCAGTTCTAGTTCAGTTCTAGTTCAGTTCTAGTTCAGTTCTAGTTCAGTTCTAGTTCAGTTCTAGTTCAGTTCTAGTTCAGTTCTAGTTCAGTTCTAGTTCAGTTCTAGTTCAGTTCTAGTTCAGTTCTAGTTCAGTTCTAGTTCAGTTCTAGTTCAGTTCTAGTTCAGTTCTAGTTCAGTTCTAGTTCAGTTCTAGTTCAGTTCTAGTTCAGTTCTAGTTCAGTTCTAGTTCAGTTCTAGTTCAGTTCTAGTTCAGTTCTAGTTCAGTTCTAGTTCAGTTCTAGTTCAGTTCTAGTTCAGTTCTAGTTCAGTTCTAGTTCAGTTCTAGTTCAGTTCTAGTTCAGTTCTAGTTCAGTTCTAGTTCAGTTCTAGTTCAGTTCTAGTTCAGTTCTAGTTCAGTTCTAGTTCAGTTCTAGTTCAGTTCTAGTTCAGTTCTAGTTCAGTTCTAGTTCAGTTCTAGTTCAGTTCTAGTTCAGTTCTAGTTCAGTTCTAGTTCAGTTCTAGTTCAGTTCTAGTTCAGTTCTAGTTCAGTTCTAGTTCAGTTCTAGTTCAGTTCTAGTTCAGTTCTAGTTCAGTTACTAGTTCAGTTCTAGTTCAGTTCTAGTTCAGTTCTAGTTCAGTTCTAGTTCAGTTCTAGTTCAGTTCTAGTTCAGTTCTAGTTCAGTTCTAGTTCAGTTCTAGTTCAGTTCTAGTTCAGTTCTAGTTCAGTTCTAGTTCAGTTCTAGTTCAGTTCTAGTTCAGTTCTAGTTCAGTTCTAGTTCAGTTCTAGTTCAGTTCTAGTTCAGTTCTAGTTCAGTTCTAGTTCAGTGCTTGTTCAGTTCTAGTTCAGTTTTAGTTCAATTCTAGTTCAGTTCTAGTTCTTTTTTCTATATGAAAACTGTCTCATTAAGCTGCTAATTTTCTGTGCGAAAACTTTGTCCTCTCTTAATAAAACTGTGTCCTTGAGGAGACAATTTTCTCTATAAATACTGTGTTTTTGAGGAAATAATTTTCCTTAAATACACAATTTTCTATATGAAACTGTTTAGATGAAATGTCTCTTTGGATTTTTTTATATAAAAAACTGTCTCCTTTTTTATATGAAAAATATTTAAAATTTTTTTCTATGTGGAGAGAATTTTTTATATGAAGTATATGTCACTATGAGAATTTCCTATATCCATATGCATTTTCATAGTGTAAAACTTACATCTTGAAATGAAAAATTAAGATGAAGTATAACTACCTAACACTATTACTAAAGTGGTTTGAAATTCTGCATAGACTCATTTTTGATCATCAAGTACAACCGTATTTGATGATTTAAAGAAAAAATAACTTATTGAAGATCCCTGCTTATAAATATATTATTTAACCTTTATATCAAATAAAAGCAATATCTAAGTAATTTTATTATATCGTTTGTAAAGGTATAATTTAGTACAACGATTAAATTTATAATTGATAATTAATTTTTAATTAAAAAATCAAAATGATTTAGAATTTTAAACGAAATAACTTCTATTTTAAATTTTTATTAATAGTAAATTTTAAATACGTTAATTTAAAGAAAATAATTTGTAAAAAAAATAAAAATCCACAAAAGAACACATTATCAGTGTGATATTTTTCTAAAAATTAAATAAATTTGTAAATATTACTGAAAATTATTAAAGAAAACAACACCCACAAAAAATGATATATGAATTGCAGATAACTTTTTAAGAATAAAATAAATATAAATTTAAAAACGAATAACAAGTGATCTAAACTACAAATCAAATTTGTAGAAAAAAATCACATACATGATAAATAAGAACTACAAAAATAAAAATAAAATTATTTATAAAAGAAATGTTTGTCATATTTATTAAGAAAGTAAAAATAAAGAAAATAAATTAAACTTAAGTCAATATATTAGAAATTAAGAAGAAAATATATCTATATAGAATTGAAAATGAACTATTTTTAACAAAAAAAAAAAAAAAATAAATAAACACTTCAGTTGACAAACACAAATTACTTTTTTCAGTTTAAATTGTATTTTAAACAAGACAACAAATATTTAATGAAGAAAAAAATAAATAAACATGATTTATAGTTAGACAACAAAATTCAATAGTAAATAAAAAAAATGTCATTTAATATGAATTGGTTTCATAACATTCAATTATAAATTTTTTATACATACATGAGTTTAATTTACATATTAATATTAGTTCTTTCTTTAAGAAAACAAATTAAAAGTTTATATATATATTATATATATATATATATAATATATATATAATATATATATATATTAATAATATATATATATATATATAATATATATATATATATATATATATATATATATATATATATATATATATATAATATATATAATATTATATATATATATATATATATATATAATAATATATTATATAATATATATATATATATATAAAATATTTTTCATGAAAAAATGCATTTATTTAACATTTCTTTTATATGATTATAATTAAAGAAATATATCAAAAATATTTTATTACTTTTAATTTGATTTATTCCATTATGAATTCATTCAATTATTAAATTTAATCGAACATTTTTTGTAACACATCAATTTCTTTTTAAGCGAGATTTAATAAAGAACAAAAAATTGATTTTTTAATAAAAAGAGATTAAAATTGATTTGTTATTTTTTAAGGTGAAAAAGGTAGGCTTTTTTATTTCTAAAACGTATAAGTGATAAATATTTCTTATGTTTGCAAATATTAATCATTCGCCTCCTTACTCTTAGACTGTGTGCTATTTGTATACCCACCAAGAAAAAAGTTTGGTTCTGTTAGTAACACATTGAAATATTCATCTAAGTCCCATAAAAGTACATATGTATATTCTGGATCCTTATTAGATTCTAAGACGATCTAGCCATGTCAGTCCGTCTGTCTGTTTAAAACACAATAGAGTCCAAATGGAATAGCTAGCTGAATGGAGCTGGAATTTTTGCAGAGATTCTTATAGTTGATGCAGTTTGCTTGGTATTGAAAATGGGCAATATCGGTCCACAATTTCGCCTAGCCCCCATATAAGGTCCCCTTCAGAAAATGACTTTATCGCCCATAACTGGTTAACAGAAGCATCAATAGCGGAGTAAGAATCAGTCCATAATTGACCCTACCTCCTCATATAAAGTCCCCTTTAGAAAATGACTTTATCGCTCATAACTGGCTAAGAAAAGCATCACTAGTGGTAAAATTCAGCACAAACATGTTTTATGGGTACATACATAAACAATTTTCGTATAAGTTGAAATCTCCCACTATATTTTATAAGGATCCGTCTGTAATTGACCCTATCCCCTATAAGTTCATTACTGACTCAAAAATGCGATCACATAAACAAGTGATTTTACATAAACAAGTTTTGCATTAGCCAAAAACTATTTATAAAATATAATAGAAATTGGTCTATAACTGACTCTACCTTCCATATAAAGTCCCCCTCAAGTAGTGACAGTAACGCTCGTTACTGGCTGTAACGCTCAAATCAATATAATTTGACATGAACATGCTCGTATGACAACTCTCATTAGTTGCTTAAAGTTACGACTTAGGCGATGAAAGTCGATTAAACAACGTTTTTACAAACATAATTTATGTACAAAAGTTTATAAAAATCGGTTTTTAATTGACCCTTATTTAAGATTCACTCCAGAAAATCACTTGTATGGCTCAAGAGATCTGCCAAATAATAATAGTTTTATAGGAGCTGAAATTTTTCAACTGAATTTTAATTTCTTTAGAAAATTACTTTCGATCGATAATATCAAAGTTTATTAATAAGAATGATTTGATGGTGGGTATATAAGATTCGGCATGGCCGAATATAAGTCTCCTACTTGTTTAAATTACTAAAATATAACTAGATTACGTGTACACATGTACATATGTACTACTTATAAAAGGGCTTCTCTAATTAAGGCGTATACTTAATATTTGTTATATGAATAAATCATTAACACGTATACGTACAGTTGTCGTTAATAAAAGCTGAGCATTTTGACATTGTAAAGCTTTTAGTCTGAGCGTTTGTGCTCATAATCCCTTCTGAGTCTATTTAGCTTTATCCTACCGTCTGTGCGCTTGTGCGCACGCTAAAGTTTGTTTTTATGACAAGAACTTTGCCTCTTCAAATCAAAATTTCAAACAATTTGCCTGAGAATATGAACACTTTTTTGCAAAAATGAAACCGAGCCCGCCATAAGAAACGTACATAACCTTGCCTTTTATTTTGTATTGGTGTCCGTATATAGTTATATTTTTTGTATCTCAGTTCCTATGTTACTTATTAACCCTCTGGGACTGACTTGGTAGTCTGACAGACAGAAGAAAAATTTGATTTTTCAATTTATAGCTTGTCAATAAACACTATTTAACATGCATTATCGCGTCGATGTTAAAAAATATTATAATAAATTACAACCTAGGCCCTTAAACTATAAACAGAAATAGTTTGAGTAAGTTTCAAAAACAGACACCAAGTCGGTAAAATAGTTATAAAAAATTCACGTTGGTTCCAGAGGGTTAAACTGTCTACTAATAATACCTTTCACAATAGTCTGATTGGTTTAAAGTTTCGCTCGCAGTCTTTAATATGTTTTGTTTCTTTACCTATCTTACCTGAATGGAATGATTTTCATCTAGGTAGCACATTCCGCGTTGTATGTGTGAGGATAAAATTTACATTCAAACACCACAGATTATATAAGATAAATTCGCCTGAGATTGACTGTACCACTAGACCTAATCTGTAATTCTCAGAATGAATAAATCTACAACATGATCTCTACATCCGCCAGATACATTGACAGATCAATGGATGGCTTTCTCTACATAGACGTACTTTTAATAATAAAGAGATCAAAGTCGTCATATTTTATACTTCATATGGGCCTGGATCACTTTTAAGTTTGTTATGCCATATCACTCTGTATTATATCTCTAAGATTGCTAAGCAAGTGGAGTAATCCTAGCGGCCGTAGTAAAATAACCCGTTGAAAATAGAGAGCGTTCTCCTTAAAAGGATTTATCATGTTAGGTTAGGTATGCAGGCCGTCATCGTGACGTCATCACTAGGGACACATTTGGGTCTAGTATTCTGATCCCTTTGTGATACCTGAAATGAGAGAAAACGGTCGGGGTATTAGTACACTTCGACCTAATCACTCTGGTTTCCTATACCGAACCAGTTTGTAGCACGAATATAGATATTTATCTTCCGGATATCAATCTCCGATAGATCATAAAGTTAAGAACTTCGAAAATCCGAAATTAAATGGAGTCAGACTGATAATAGCGGATTATTTTTCTCAACTAGACTATTCAGAGAATTCTGTGTGTCTCTGAATGATATAGCGAAAAACTCTATGGTTACGATTATTATTATGGATATGGATTATGGTGTAGAAGCAACAAGCAAGGCAACTCTGCCTGAAGATATAATTTATTTTAATTATTTAATATAAATTATATCTTCAGGATCAACTAAGATTATCAACATTGTCACAGGTAAAATCTTCATTATTTCTATTCAAGAAGTTATGTCTCAAATATCGTTATGAAAGGTATTATTGAATACTATATTCTTGGGTACAGTTCTATGGAATATTAACGAGATAATCACCAATTTTAACCATTTCGACTATATCCTTAAGTATAAATAAAATTACCAGCTAAATTTAAGCAATTTGTTTTGGAAATTACGATATGCAGTCTGATTACAACGTTTACATTACAGGACATGGTTTAACTGTATAGAAAATGATTCTAAGGCGATTGGTAGCTTTAAAGTGGTTGTATCTCTAATATTGTTATACTTTACATACATCAGCACAAATCTATAATCTCCACTATATGAGTGTATGGTATACAAATTTGTCTTCATGACATTCATACGCACGTAAATAAAGCCAACTTTTGCTATTACACAAGTATATTTAATAATAAAATAATAAAATTAAATAAATGGTTTTGCGATGTCATATCATATAGACAATGTCCTTTTATATTCTTTAATGTTTGCAGCAAGACGTTAAAAAATATCAAGCAAACAAGAAAAAATCGAAGAAATAAAATAAAGAACAAAAAATTTAGTTCAAGGTATTAATTTACCACTCAGTTCAATGTAAATAGCACTTAATAGCCATTAGTAAACTGACACAATTTTGTTTTCCGCACAAACCCGCAAACACAAGTACACTGTTCAGCACTGAAATACATAGAGCTACACAAGTAAACACAATACATATGTATGTAGTGATACAATTGAAAGGAACGAATTAATAACTTGGTCTTTTAGAGTTTGACATCATTATCAAATAACCAGCATACAAGATACAATTTTACTCGTACTAAAATTGGTAAAAGCAGATGGTAAGAAAGCAATTAATAGACTCTACCAAAATCTACAACAAATATCTATGAGTGTGTTAAGAGTTGTATGTATGAGTGTATTTAGCAGTGGTAGTAAGTAGATAGTGTGTAAATGATAAAATATGGAACATATCTTATGAGAAATAGACACACACATATGTTTAATAGTGTTTGAAAGTCGAGGTGGAAATTAGAGAGTATATTAGTTTAGAAGGAAGGGGTAAGATGGTTTGCTTGCTATAATTCTATTGGAATTGCTGTTAGTTCTGTTGTGAAAATTGTTTTTGCCGTTAGTATTCAAGAAATTCAAATATATTTTATGAATCCCAAGAATCTATGAAAATTTGTTGTTCATAATCTTACCTAAGATAGTCTTCATTAAGTTGATTTTCTTTATTTTTTTCAATAGAAGTCTGATAAATATGAATTTGGCAAAATACAGGAAAAAAAAATAGTAAAGTCGAACTATTGGACATCGTGATTAACAAAGAGACTTAAATGAAAAGGACCTGATTGTGATTAAAAAATGTATATTAATAATTTTCACTTGAATTAGAAGTAGAAGCTTTATATGAACGGTACATATGTATGTCCCATAAAACTCTAAATACGTTAGCTGTACTTATTTTGATCTCATAAAATATCCTTCACATACACATCAACAGGAGTACTTTTCCTCGATAATTTGTTACAAAACTTAAAATTTCTATAACATTTTTCCCCTAACCTACTGTACATCAACTATTTAACTTTACTTTAACATTTGATTAGTAATTTTAATACAAAATGATAAAAGTTCAACAGAAAACCCTAAATTACGTTAAGTATAGTTTTTTTTGCGACACGAAAATGTTGGAAAAACAGGAAAGCAAATGATAAAATTTGTATGTTCTTGTCCTTTTAACGAAGTGGAAAGAGTAATAATTGTTATGTAAAGAAATTGTATTAGTATATTTTTTCTCTTTCTTTCTATTTTTATACTTTGGACAGCATTGTAAATATGGTCACCTTTAATTAGTTTACCTTTTGGTAGTTGGTAAAAAAAAGTAGATATAGCAGGAGGAAGTTAAAAACTACTCGACCAAAAGTTTGTATTCGTCTAGGTGTATACAATGCTAATTAAAATCAACGATTATGGGAGATTTTGTTTGGTTTGACTAATGGTGTGAAGAGTTTCATATACAAACATTAAGTAAACTGTTAGAGATATCATAAAGAAAATTCAAAAACCCGATATTTAAGCAAGTACCAGAACTTTAAGTAAGTACAGATCAATCAACAGTCTGGACTACAAATAAGTCTTTACTCTGGCCTACAGATCAGTCTATAGTCTGAACTATAGATCAATCTTTAGTCTGGACTATATATTAGTCCATAGTCTTGACTGTAGATAAGTCTATAGTCTTGAGTATATATCAGTCTTTAGTTGTTCTATATATTAGACTATAGTCTGGGTTTTAGATCAGTCTGGACTATAGATCAGTTTGGACTATAGATCAGTCTGGACTACAGACAAGTCCAGTTAAGAGTCTGGACCATAGATCAGACTTTAGTCTGAACTTTAGATCAGTGTATATACTGAACTATAGATCACTTTATAATCTGGACTACAGATCAGTCAACGGTCGGGACTATAGATCAGTCTTTACTCTGGAATACAGATCAGTCTAAAGTCTGAACTATAGATCAGTCTATAGTTCGGTCTATAAATCAGTCCATAATCTGGACTATAGATCAATCTATAATCTGGGATATAGATTATAGACTAATCTAATTATTCTAAAGTCTAAACTATAGATCAGTCTATAGTCTTAACTATAGATCAATCTATAGTCTGGACTATAGATCTATTTATAGTCTGGACTATAGATCCATCTATAGATTGTACTATGGATCAGTCTATACTTTGGACTATAGATCAGTCTATAGTATGATATATAGATCAGTCTATATTATGGACTATAAATCAGTTTATAGTCTGGATTATAGATCAGTCTATAGTCTGGACTATAGATTAGTCTATAGTCTGGACTATAGATTAGTGTATTGTCTGGACTATAGATAAGTCTATAGTCTGGACTATAGATTAGCCTATAGTCTGGACTAATAGATTAGTTCTAGAATATAGATTAGTGTATAGTCTGAACTATAGATCTGTGTATTGTCTAGATTAGAGATCAGTCTATAGTTAGTACTATAGATCAGCCCATAGTCTATAGTATATAACTATAGATAATTTTGGATTATGGGAGAAAGATTAATGTATATAAAAGTTGGTTAATCTGTTGTCTACACAATTATGGAATCTATAGATTATATTATAGTTAAAAGTTTAATATGAATTGTATATTAATCTTTATTAATCTAGATTAAGAAAAGAAAGCCAAGAATGCATACATCTTCTGAAATCTATACCATATTCTACAATATTGTGGTGTATTGTAAAATATATAAAAATTTTATTTTTAAGACTTACACATATCTACAATACATTTATTAGTTTTACTATTACTTTATAGTATAAAGTTTTAAATTTAATATGTCTGCACAGAATAAACAAATTTCACTTTAAATAAAACAAAAAACAAATAAAGTTTTATTGCAACAATGTAGATTTTCATCAAGAATTGTCGAATTTAAATTTGTTTACATTTTAGTTTCTAATTTCTTTTTTTATATTTTTCCAACAAAAACTCGTAAAATATAAAAATATACTGTGATTTTTTTACATATTTTTATATAGAATAATTTCAACCACAATGTTTGTGGTTTATACTTGCATGTATTCTATTAGATTTTCTACAGTTTAGTATACATTTAAAATACAGTCTATTTAGATGTACCAACTACTGATAAAACCACTGCTACAAATAGTATTTGCATTTAAGTCTGTATATATGAACTATTAAAATTACTACCAGTAGCAGTGGTAGTTTACTACTAGTTCCAGACTTCTACTTTCACACTAGTATTTGTTATTATTTGGTTAAGCAAGAGTTTGGTTGTTAAACTATGTACAAAAGTTCCCTGCCTGAACCACTATGGCACTTGTCAATTAAAAGTTTTGCAAAGAAGTTATACAACTACAACAAAAAAAACTAATAATAAACAAAAAAATCTATTAAGAGAAGACTTAAAAAATAAGCTAAAGGATGGAAAAACAAAGTCTAACAGAGTATTAGTTTGAGGGAATTTCTACAAAAAATAGTTTTTCTCCTATTTTTTTTTTAATAAAATAAAAGATTAAAAAGAATTGAAAGAAAATGAAAAATACAGTAATAAAAGTAGACGAAAATAAAATAAACTCACACAATTAAATCTACATACACACAACTATTTAAGCAGACATACAACGGAAAGCGGAAGTCATTTTTACAAATAAAAGGAAATTGCACTTAAAATATAAAGACATTTAATAGAGTAAAATAAAAACCGAAAAGCAAAGGAAGTATGGAAGTTAATGAGAAGCAGAAAATAAAAAAATAATTATAATAAAAGCACATTCTTCATATTAAAATCATATAAAGGAAAACAATCAACTAAATTTAACTCTTTATTAAGTGTAATGGTTGAGTTATTTAAATAGAAAAGAATTAAATTTTTAACATTAAAATTGAATTTATAATTTCCAAGAAGTATTAAAAGGAATTTTATGTTCAAAAAAATATTAAAATGGAATTTTTTAAGTAAGAGTTTCAAATGTTTATTATTATTATTATTATTATTATTATTATTTCACATTAATTTTCTAGGAACATACAAGAATATATGATTTTTTTTTATATAATAAGTAATAGTGATGTATTGTTTCATCAAAGACTAAAACAAAATAATTTACTTAAAAAGTGGTTCAAATATCCAGTGTAGAAGTTGAGTAAAACATGATCTGGACTACAATGGGTTTATTTATAAAACTTACCATTCACTTCCTTTTAATAAATTTCGTAGATGTATGCATATTCTAGGCATTTTTCGAATACTGACAAGTGATCGTCTGGCCAGTTTTTAGCAGTACATAATAGGTTGTCTCACCAGATATAGAATATTATCTAACCTCCATTTGTTGTGATTTATTACTGTAATAAATTTCGGACATATATGTATGTAGGTCTATTATAGAACCTAGCACCTTTTAACTAGAGCCATTCCAAAAGTCAAATATTTATGGTAACATATGATTGACTAGGACAGACTTTAATTTCTTTTTTTTTTGGGAAATTATTGCACAAATTTATTCATAACTTGGTCAATTACAATAACTTGTAATATGTAGTTGAGCAATACTCAATTACAATTATTTGTATATATTGCTCAACAACACATTACAAACTATTTTAGAGATAATTCAATGAAATTTGGCACATGATCTACTAAGATACCAGAGACCTAGCCTATTAAAAATGGTTAACATAGGTTCATTATTTCACCTAGCCCCCATACAACTAAACCCCAGAATAGTTCTCGACAAAAAGCTACAAAACCAAGTTCTAAGCTAACCGCCTTGTCAAAACACTCAAAAGTTTACCTTACTTTTTTAACCACTTTAAACCCTTTGACGACCATAGGCAAATATACTTGCCATAAAATTATTAATATATCTGTTTAGGTGACAATCTGTCAACCAATCTTGACAACTTTATTTGCGAAACGATTAGAAGTTATCTGGAAGAAGAATTTCTTTATCCTAACTATTATGAGGTCATAAATATCGACAATCAAACAAAAAATTAAACCAGAAAGGTTTGGTCGTCAAAGGGTTAAGGATCGTACGCGAAATTTCAGATATCCATAGAAAATCTATATTTTTTTTAATAGATTTATCACAATTATCACATAAAATATTTTTTAATTTTCTTAAACTGGTAAAATATATTCTTTTTATTTGTTGACATTTCATTTTTGTTGTTGTTGTATTTTAATTTAAAACAAGAGTTTAATTTTTAGTATTAAAAATTCAAACATATTTAAAATTGTAACTTTTAATAAAATTATGTGTGTTCAGAATGCACCAACACATATACATTTTTGTTAACAACACATATTTAAAGTTTGGTACTTTCTTACTAACACAAGCTTAGAATAAGTTACATCTGTCAGAGTCCGACTATTTGTTATACTTTGCCCTTCACCATGGTGTGTTAAAAAAAACAGTCAGTACGAATTTTATTTCATAAAATCAGAAAATACCTATTCTTATTTACTCCTGGCTCTACATGCATAATTTCATTCTTCTAGGTTTATTATTAGAGAAAATTCAGAAAGGAATTTTTGAAGAACAAAAAAAAAAAAGTACCAAAAAGTTCCATTTTATATGTACTCAGAAACAACGGGCTCATATTTGGCAGTAGTTTAAACCCAAATTCTCGTAAAGATAATGCTGGTTAAAGGACTGATCCATGGTGAAAATAATTTGGGCAGAGGAGTGACTGTGGGACTAAGCATTGGAATTGAGTTGGTGTTGTGATAAGTTCAACTAGAGTGAGTGTGTCGGATTAATGGGAATTATATTGGGTGAAAGATATAAAGGTATCGTATTCAAGTAATACCAATGAATTGTCCTCAGTATGCTCAGGGAAAACTCTGTTCATACCATATTTACCGTAATGTGTTTTCTGTGAGTAAGAACAAAGTTCTAGGCTTATCTGATGGATTCGTATTTCTGTCCACTAAATACTGCTATTGAAAATAAGCAACTGGGTTGTTTTAAATTGAAAATAAGGAAAATAAGCAAATGGTCCGAAATCAAATAGATCGAATACTTACCAATGCGATATACCATAATTGCCACACACGTGTAATATGCACAAAGGGGCGGTGGCAAGTCGTTAATAAAGCTCAACCAGTGGTTAAAAAGATCTTTTGAGAAAAGAAGTTTCGGTTGTAAGGAGACTACGGGGAATATAATGTATGAATTAAGGTTTGCATGGACATCTAGCCGAACGGACGGACATGTTCTAATATAAATATAAAGTGATTCTGAGTAGATCGGTAGCATACATATTTCTGTGCATTACAAACATTAACACTAACGCAAAATTGTACTTTATTTATATCCTGCAACCCTAAGCGGTGTCTGGTAAAAATACTATGGTCCACATTTATATTTATTTATCAAGGTTTGTGTGAACATAAGCTTTATAAATCCATCATAAATTACAATAAATAATACCATTTATTTACAACTTGACCCCATAGTATAAAGGGGTCAAGCTAAAATTATATTTTAACTGTTTTAAGCTGTTGCAATATACCCTTATGAACAACACAAGAATAACATTAATTTTCAATAATACATATTCCTTAATATGATAAAAAAAATATGAAAAACCATTAGTTTCGTTTCTTCTAAAAGCACTTTAGAAGAAATCGAAGAAGTAACAAGCACATGAACACTGAATTAAAAAATAAAATACAAAAATTATATACACATAAAATGTTTAATATAAAACCAAAGTAACGATCCTCCATTTCCCATAAAAATGTGATAACAAAAAACTTAAAATGCATCAAAAATAATTTTTATGATTTCAAATCACTTAAACTAGGTTTATGATCTTTATCGAAATTAATTGGTTATAAGGATTTTTAGTGTGACTTAATAAAAAAAGTATTTGGTGACTGAATATATAAGTTTCGGCAAGCTTCAGAGTTTTATTAGTGAAAGTAAGAAATCATTCAAACATTGTATAATTATTTTTTTATCCCATTATTGCACTACTCTGTTTAAAGGTTATTACATCTAAGTGCCACTTCCACTTCTTCAGCAATTTTCTTTAATCTAAGTCATGCTTTTTCGAAAGTTTCTTCCAAATATATTATAGAAAATACATACACAGCGTTAATGTCAGACCAATACAAGTTGAATTTGCCATAATTTAGCGTTTCCTTCCTTGCAAAGAAAAAAAGAAAATTCCAAAAAAATAGAAAGGATTTGTTTTCAACCAACAGACAGTGGTGAAAATTCTAAATATTTTGATTATTTCAACGTCTTGTAAATTGAAAGTGACTTTCAAAAAGCACCAGATATATAAGTATTAAATATAAATGTGAACTGATTTGAACAATTTTAATACCAAACGGTTATGATTGTATAATTTAATAAAAAAGCGTATTATTGACAAAATAAGAGATTTTTTGCAAGTGGGCTTATAGAGGAGTAAGGATAAATATGGGCTTATCCTACTTCCTACTGCAAACGTATTTATGAAATTTTAATCGTTTTATTAGAAATTATAAATGAATTTTGACTTTCACATTTTCTGAAGGGGAGTTTGTATGGGGGCTAGGGTCAAATGAGGCATGATCACTATACAAATCAGTAGTATCATTTGTCGTTCTATAAAACTAAGTTTTGCAGATTTTTGTTGATATAATTGACCACTTGTTGGGGGCTAGGCGAAATAAGGAACAGATTTAAACCATTTTCAATAGCGTTCGAGCTTGAACCAAGGTATGCGAACTGTAGCGTGCGCACAAGCTTTACATGGGCACACAGACAGAAAGACAGAGGACAGACAGACAGATAGGCAGACGGACGGACATAGCTAAATCAGCTAAGAAAGTGATTCTGAGCCGATTGGTATACTTGAAGGTGGGTTTAGGACCAATATTTTTGGATGTTACAAACATCAGCACAAACGCATAATACCTTCCCCACCATAGTGGTATAGGGTACAACAAACCTTTTCAATAAATAATATTAGAGTTTTCAACAATCAGATAGATAAATGTACTAGCGTAGGGACACTCATATCCAGATTATCGTAGAACCTAATAAATATACATATAAACGCTTTAATCGGGCAATGTTTTAATCAGTGAACTTATCCTTTACTCACTAGTTGGAAATATTAAAGGTTTGGCTAGCAGCTTTGCAATGATAATGTTATAAGTGGGACATGTCAATTATCTAAGGAAAATCCCGAAAGGCATTAATTATGTTGAATATTGACTGGGTTTTGAACTAGTTTTGACACTAATAGCCCAAAGAGGTAAAATGATTAGCTATTATATTGTTCTTTTTCGGACAAATGTAAATCTCCTATCAAACGAGTAGTAAACTGACTGAGATCTACCACATTCCGGTGTTTATACATACATATATACCAGTGGAGCTCTTTTTTGCCATTTCATAGCATGCGTGATAGGGTGAGAAAATTCTGCTGACGCTAAGTTGATACACATACACTATAGGTTTAATTCTTCTTTTTTTATAATGAGCAATATCAGTTGGTTTGCTCTCAATTTGAAAAACAAAATCAAATTAGTTGCTGATCAGCACTTATCGAAGCAAGGTCTGTGCGCGAGGTTTTTTATATATAGACTTTAATATACGCTGGTTTTCAAAATCCATAATAAATATTTTAAAGTTAGCATATACTTTATAGTTTGTAGTCATTTTATTAGTGTAATTTTATTTTGAATTGAATTATGTTCTCTGCTACTTTACCAACACAAATAAAACTATGGTAGTATGTGTTTGAGCACCACTGATATATACGTATACTTACTAACATAAAAGCTGCTGTTAGGAATGTAGCGGATTCATTTTCAATAACAAGAGATGAAATGGATTGAAGATATAGACTTCTTTACTGGTAAACTTTTTATAAAATTGTGGACCAGATGCTTTGATGCAATCATCTGTCAAATATAAAAACGTTTGAAACACTCAAGTTAAACCCAATTATAAGTGCAGTTAAGAATGGAATTTTATCGAACAGTGATTTATTATTTCCAATTACATTTTCTTTGAATTATTAATATTCATATTTATTTACACATTATACCACTGTACACTGTGGCGTGTGCTTATATTTTTGTTTTTTTCTCAATCTTCGTTTAACCATTTTATATGTATTTCATGTACAATAATAAAAATATTTTGTGGCATTTAATGCACGTTCATCTTTGGTTGTGTGGTTATAACCGAAAAAAGTATGTGAATGAGTATATATGTGTATTGAAATTTTAACAACGTTTTCATACCCTACAGTGTACATATAAATTTCAAATGTTTTAATGACTAACAAAAAAATCTATATAATTTTCAATGGATGTCAATTTATATTTTCTTAATATGATCGATTTATTTTTCGATATTTGTAATATACTTAAGCATTAGGGTATAACACTTAGTCTCTATCAGTGTTTCTATCTTGAATCATATATGTATATATGTTTTTGTCTGCCATCATTTATGGTGTAGATATTTCTTTAACCACTTTATCAATGGTTTTGTTGCACAACACAATAATATCATATACTTAACATTAACATTGTGGTTATTGGAATAAAGTTAACAAAAAAACAACAAGAAAAAATTGTACAAATAAAACGTATTCAAGAATTATTTAACTTATTTTGGTTTAATACGAAAATCCTTTTCAAACACATGTAACTACAAACAAATGCTGAATGCTGTTGCAGATGCACAATGCAGTATTGTTGGGTTAAGAAAAAAAAAATAAATTTACTTGGTCAATACTCTTACAAAAACGCATTGTGGTAAGTACAACTAAAGTAGAACATAAAAAATCTTCTATGGGATATATAATGGTCAAAGGAAGCATAAATAGTCTAGAGGGGAAGATACATACAAAGACACGAAATTGTTATTTGAAATTACATTCTATTGCAGAAATAAATTTTTGGTAAAGAAGTTCTTTCTTTATAGTTATTGTTATTATTGATTTCGTTTTTATACCATTCACTAAAATCGAGGAAAAGGTATTATGAGTTTGTGCTGAAGTTTGTAACACCCAAAAATATCGGCTCAAAATTACTATATGAGCTATGTCCTTCAATTTATCCGTCTGTCTGTGTGTGAAAATGCCCCCATACAACCGTAAGTAGGGCTTTTGAGTTTACGATTTTGTCAAATGTCAAACTTAGTTACAGAGAAGTCTAAATGAAACTGTATAGTTAAATTCCTTTACCAATATATGGGGATAGAATCATATTAACTATTACGCCCAATGAGCCTTTTTGTAGAAAGTCCGTCTTCGGAATGAAGGTAAAAAAACAAATAAAATGCTTTACTATATAAAAAAATCTTTGGTGTAAGTTTTCATATATTCGTCCACGCCTGACTTTACAATAGAAATTTTTTTAATATTTCTAGTTATTATTGGAAAATACTTATGTTTTCGTTGTAGATGGAAATATTTTAAATGGGTTTAAGACACTAATATGGAGTTATGTCATGTATTAGAGAAAATAATGGTTAAGCTTAAGAAACAAATTATTAGGGATGAAAAGATTGTGCGAAAAGTTTATAAAGGTTTGTCATAATATATTTTTCCGACCTATAAATTTTATACTTAGAACAAGATTCATATTTATTAAACATGGCAAACAAATAAATAATATTTCGTCTAAGAATTCACAAATTTTCAAAATTTGACTTTTGAACTCCAAATTTCATGAGTTAAAAATGTCCGACTTGAACAAAATTTAGTATATATATATTTTATATTATCTGGTCTTAAATAGCCTGAATGTGCAACAATAGTGAATAAATACGTATTCTCTAAAATTTTACAAAAAAATCCTATTTTCCCGAAATTCGCAGAGTTCAAATCGCAGGTACAGCTAAACTGTAAGAATTATTAATCAAATTTTTTTTACCGTTTTATTTACTTATCTGTTTTCCATAAATCCCCATGACATCTTATAAAAATTTTAAAATTAGTTTAACAAAATTAAAAAAAAAAACTGAAATTGGAGATTTGAAACGACCGTTGAAAAAATCAAACTTTTTTGACCATAGCTGACAACAAGTTCGACGCGAATAAAAACTATTATTCAAGTAATTATTAATATATTTAATGTAATTTTTTTTTTGGAATATAACTCAAAAATAAGTATTTTTTTGTCAAATTTCAAATTGATGTGCTGTGAGACATATTAATGGCCTGGGGAATTTGCAATAACTTTAAAAATTTCGAAGCAATTTTTTTGGTTTATATTTTTCTGAAATGCTTATTCTGTGCATATTGCCATTCTTTTACAATAAAGTTCAAAATTTATTACTAAATGGACAAATTTTAGCAAAAACTGAAAAAATCGATATTTCCCCCTTGTAAATGCACTTGGAAACTTTAGAGCCTTTGCGGCACATGTTAACGTTATTCTTTCAGCATAATTTTTTGCATTACATAGTTTTACAAGCCATAGAATAATTCAAGAGTGGTGAGACGGTCTGTCGGATAACTTTTTTTTCCTTCATACAAGCTAGGAGCACTCTAAGCTTATATAGAAAATATAAGTATATATATTCTTGTGCCTTAAATTTTCTACACATACAATTTGTGTGGTATGGAAAATGGACAATATCGGTCAACGATATTGCCTAGAACCTATATAAGCTCCCCTTAAACTTTGCACGCAAATTGAAAATGGACAATATCGGTCAACCCATATAGAACCTGTATAAACCTGTAATCAGCGCTGATAACTGGCTAAAGGAAGCATCATTAATAAGCTTTGTGCGAATCAAAATTTCTCTACAAAATTCAATGAGGATCGGTCCATAATATATACTACCCCTCATACGTAGTGGCCTACAGAAAATTACTAGTTAAAAAACAGTATAGCAATGAAATTCAACATAAACAGGAATTGTATAAACTAAATTAGTTCTAGAAAATTTAACGAGAATCGAGCCATAATTGACCATACCCTACATTTAGGGTCCTTTCAGAAAATTATACTTAATCATTACTATCAAAATTCTACAAGAATTGAGCCATAATTGATCTAATAAATAAGAAAATTGTTTCGATAATAACAAAAGTATAGATTAATAAATATCAATCTTTTTTCATAAGTGAGCATTCCTTTTCTGCAATGGTGGTGCATATATAAGATTTTTAATTACTGTAAAACTCTTACTTGGTGATTTTAAACCGTAACATACTTATTAAAGGGTCCTGATAGAATGAAAATTTTTAAGATTAAACTACTTGGTATTTTTCGTTCGTCAATTGGTACCTTTTGAAGTCTTTATAGCGTAGGATTAATAAAATGCATCTGTGCGGAATATATAATTTTTACTTCATTGTAGTGGGCTCCGGTAAGTTAGCGGTTAGTGTTCTAGTCTGGTAGACCGGAGGTGGTGGGTTCGATTCCCACCTGAGACACTGGTTAAGGAGCGCACAACAGCCCCAATAGAGGCCTAAATGTATTTCTTCGGATTTGATGTATATAGATCCTCATTTCAAACTAGCTAACTGCATTGTATATAAGTTTTCTTTATAAGTTTCAGAATTAGGTATTGACGTGATTTTGCGAAGACCGTATATCTACCCGTTTTCTTACCCAAAGTGGTCAAAAAGGCCTCAAATATTCTCATATTCTCATATGTCAAGTAGTTCAAATTTTATATTTTTTGTATTTGTTTGGATTTACCATATTTTCTTGGATCCGGTATATTATTATCCTAAGCCAGTATATCTAAGTTTATCTTTCGTAGTTTTGTAAATTTAACTTGTTAACCCTTTGAGTGTAAAGTATCTTATAGCACATAATCATTACAACAAAAAAATAAGATTTCTTTAAAACTTAATGTTTCTTTATGAGTACATTTGTTTTGAGTAATTCCATGTTATTTAAACATGACCATGTTGTGTTTATACAACATGTAGAAAATACGTGATTTAATTTAAGTTTTATAGCTGGTCAGTTTGTTAGTGCTGTAAGATTGAGAATAGAGTCAGCAAAAACACTATTACATATATACACGAAAAACTAAGTATTTTTAAAAACAAATTCTGAACTAATAAACAAGCTCATGAAACAATCAAAAGAAATAAATACTATATTGATCTACACCTTTCCCTTGTGTTACGAAAAAAATTTGTTTCAAGGAACAAGAGTATCTGGTTATTGCTTTAATTCTGGCTGTTGGAGAAAAAGTTATTTTTTTTCTCCAGACAAGTATAGTCTAAACCAATAATGTCTTATACATATAAATATAATAAAATTCCCAAGCTTTTTTCATTTAGACCCTGCTTTTATCTAATTACCGGACGTTCATAGCATAGTTAGGTTAGGTTGATAATATCAAAGCCGAAGAAATACAACTGGGCAACTATCGGACATATTATGCGTTCCTTTTCATGGAAGAAATACGTTTTTATACCCACCATCAAAAAAGATGGGGGGTATATTGTTTTTGTCAAACATGTTTGATGGTGACATAAATCTCTTCGTAGAATTTTATAAGGATCGGTCCATAATTGACCCTACCCCCCATATAAAGTCCCCTTCAGAAAATTACTTTATCGCCCAAAACTGGCTATGAGAAGCATCAATAGCAGTGAAATTCTGCACAAACATGTTTTACGGGAACATTAATCTCTTCTTAGAATTTTATAAGGATCGGTCCATAATTGACCCTACCCCAGGCACAAATATGTTTTACGGGAGCATAAATCTCTTTGTAGAATTTTATAGAAAACTTATTTATTAATAAACATTATTAGTACAAAATACTTCTGTAAAATTTATACCTCGTTTGACCTCTATCGTGATTTCTAGAGACATAAGGACATGACTAGATCGTCTTTGAATTTAATGTACACTCAGAATATATGTACTTTTGTGGGTCTAAGACCATTTTTACGATGCTTTATAAACGGAATGGAAAAATCAATATATCCCCATGGTGTATATGAAAATGTTTCCGAACAGTGTTAGTGCGGAATGTTATTTCCGGAATAATTTCACTCCCGAAATTCTTGGATCTAACTTCGACGAATGCCTGACAGTGGTAAAGAAATTGATTGTCTGAATCCTTAAGTCCAATTTTGTTTAGCTGTTCCCGTGCTACTGTTTGTTCACTCAGAATACGTACCATCATACTTACCTAAGACTTATTTATATTGAGGGAATTTCTAGTCATGCACTCATCAGGATCACTACATATGATCATTTTGGTTCTACCCACTGTTTTATTATTCCCATAGGCCTTGTGGCATTCTCTGACCTATATTTTTAATTAAACTTTCGGTACGTCGAATAGTTTGGCGTTCGTCAGGTTAACTATCAAAAGCTCCTTTTGTTGCAGATTACTCCTAAGTGGCCCGGTGTACATATGATGTAAATCCGAAGACTCAAATCTGGGTGAGTAATTAGTTAAATCTTTCTTACTTTATCACTAGATATCAGTAAATATACTCTAATATAATATAGACATTCCCTTATTGCTCGGATTTCTGCAAGGAAACTTATTTTATGATTATGTTAACGATGGCATATTTCTGGGTCTTCGATATAGAACACCAGGCTCTATTTAACTCTCAATTTATAGCCATCAGTGTAGCAGAGGATTCCTACTGGTATTTACTCTAATGTTCCGCTTGACCAAGAAATTGTATCGGGGATCTGGTATGTGATCAGGCACATCAAATGATTGTATATAGCTTCTTATGTACTCAGTATATATTGATGTCGTGTATTATTATCGCTTTTGGACAGTTCGCATAAAGTTATTAGCCTTCCCGCTGAAAGAATCGCCTCATATCTTAAAAATATTTCAAAACTTTGAATCACGTTGTACTCAATGTAATAAAAAGTAATGTTATTTTTTCATTGTATGACAAAAATTTCTGCTTGTTGTATACTTTATGGTAAAATAATTATATCTATCTATATTTTTCTAAGTTAAATAACAAGAAGCTAAGGGAGCGGCTTAACAGCTATAAAAAAAAGAAAATATTTATAAATTGACACTTTTCCCTAATTAAGATTAAGATTAAAGAAAACGTTAATATTTTAATTATTTTAAATAGCTGTCATAAAAATCAAAACCTAATCCCACTACTCTAGAAAAGATTTGTAGTAAACCCACACCATTATATCGACATATATAAATTATCACATAAACTAAAATTTGTACTCGTAAACATACATAAAAAAGTTGTTTTCCTTTATATCCTTACTGTTCAATGTTAATATTTGTTGTTTGTTTATTTTTGTATTGCTCCCCTTTGCGTAATTTTTTCTAATCGTTCAAAGATTAAAACTTTTATTTAATGAAGCGTAAAATATATACAATCATGTGTACAACATAGATATTCTTAAACGTCAATTTAGTATATCATCTATCCCTCCCTACATCCGTCCGCTATTGCCAATACTATCAAGTAATCCCAAAACACACAACTTCTAAAAAAAAAACATCCACATTAAACGTAAGTAGAACTTCATTCATAAAAAGCGAGAAAAAAACAACAAAACTTTTTTTTCTCTTTTGGTAATTGTAACAAAATAAAATTATGAAAGAAAAATAAACATAACAATAATAATGTCCATAAAATATTAAGAAAATTACTGTAGTTTGACTGGGGCCGCCACCGACAACAATGAAAAAAACAAGTATAAATTTTATTTCGACAAAAAAAATATAAAAGAATAAAAAACAAATAATATGAACAATAATAAGAAATAAACGTTACTAAACGGCGGCATATATAAATTTTACGTACATAGGTTGAAATCGAGAAAAAAAGTGCGAAAAGTTGAAAGAATAAATAATATGCACAGTGGTTACAAACTGTTAGACATTCTTTGGTGTTAAGAAAAATTGTAATATTTATTAATATTTTTAAATATTATTTTGAATTAATTTTAAATTTTTTTCACAATTGAATATTTTATAACTTCCACTTACGTATGAGTGATATTTGTCATGCTGTATTTTCATATTCGTGCAATATTTATCATACGCCGTGTGGAAAACTTGTAATGTACAATTGTGTAAATTGCATATATTTTCATAGTTAAATAGGAATACCCTTATCTAAATTATGTTAAACACTGTTAGGAAATTGTTGTTAACAATGTGATAACCTACAGCACTTATGGGAATTTTCTGAATAAGGCTTTATATGGAGGCCTCATATAATTTGGTGGTTGGGTTTACGCTTACATAAAATGCATTAATGCTGACTTTCTATTTAAGATTATTGCGGACATTTATGATTTCGGTTTTGTTTGGGAATCTGCTTTGAAAATTTTGAAATCTAGCTTCCTGGCAGAAGTCCAACAAGTAATGGAAAGTTTAAACTGACACCAACAGAAATTAATATGTTAACCGGCATCCTGTAGATAATTAATACTTTAAAAAAGTCCTCCATTTTGAGGAATGGAACTTGATGTAATGTTATGTAATGGTATTTAAAACCACAAAGTGACTATAAGGTTACCCTAACAAGAGAACGACGAGAAGGCTGTAATCCTGTGTGTGTGTCCACACAGGATTAAAAACACAACTACTACAGCTAGCGAAGATGTTAGTGAAATCCTCAGTATTTTCTTTGTACAGTTTTCTTCTTGTTCCAGACAATACATTTTTTAGAAACTCTGGAGTAAACATTTTAAAGAATTACTTCCAAGAAACAATATTTTTTTAATTGTAGGAAATCTCTGATTAAGGTTAGATTGACAGGAGAATGTATCTACAGCGAATGTTATTAAAAAAAGAAAAATTTTTCATACAAAATTTGTTCAATAAACCTATAAAATGTTATGAATAAAGCAGGTAGTATTTATTCATAAATTTTTATCAAAGGTTTATAAATAAAATTTTCATATAAAATTTGTTCTATAAACCTTTGATAAATGATTATTAATAAGGCGGATTTAATGTATTATAGTCCAATGTATAAAAACTTAGTTTCCTTAAAGTAATTCCAAAGGACATTACAATCATTTTTCATAAGGTTAATGTAATAATATCATTCTAATATATTTGGATCTAATTTTGGTGTAAAACTGACAATGGCAATTAAAGAGTTCCAGAGTTTCACTGTGCTCTTTACATGCTCTACATTTGTCTGAATACGCACGTTATTTTATATATAGACGCCTGTAATTATGTGTATCCACTTAGAATACGTACTATTATACTAACCTTAGACTTGTTTGTAAGGTTAACTACCTAGAGCTCTCTTCCCTTTAATGTTATTACATCAGGGAAATCCATACAGCATGTGATTTCTACGGGTACTTGCTCTAATGTTTCGCGATTCTTATTAGACTTTCAATGTCTTCAGTACACATTTACGATGTATCCTGTAACCACTTTACGCCGCTTAGCTTACAGTGTAAGTACCACCATTGGGTGGAATATCCACGTAGTACGAACGTTGAATTCCTTGTTTGATAGTAGTTTGGTATCCACCATATTATTGAAACATGACAGCAATATCTGCCATTCCTACTCATTCAAATATAAGCCAAACCTTTTAGAGATTAGGGCAAAGAGACGCAATATAAATGAATCGCTTAATCAAGACATGATAAAAATCTCTGAATGAATGAAAACAACGTTTTTTAACACATAAGCGTATGAGAGATAATGTGAATCCATTTATATTTATGGGTGGTGTAAATTTAAGGAATCAGAAACTCTTGTTGTTCTGGGCATGAAAATACTTCACTCAATCTGAACATCTTACTCCCATGTAAGGGCCAAAGCTTCGATGTCTATTTTGGAGCTACTCGGCCGCGTACAAGAGAGAGCGAAGGTACTTATCGGTGACAGTAGGGTATCTAACTCTATTGATTCACTGGAGCACAGTCGCAACGTGGGGTATATTTCACTGTAAACTTAAGGAATAAGAAACTCATCCAGTGAGTGCTGGCCGAAGAAAAAAAGAATGTCATAGTATTCCACAGCCTATACCATGCATATTTTTCCGGTCAAGGATATCCGGTCAGAAGTACTTAACTCTGTATGTCATCAGTAATTTTAAAAATATATTTTGGCCTTCAGCAGGCTAACATTGAGGCCTTTCGATTTATCCCAGCTCAAGCCCTTATTCAGACCTCTTCATTTTTTTACATAAGTAATTAGGTTCCTTTCCCCTTAGAATTTTTATGACACCAACTGCAAAGCAGGCAGGGTAGGTCCTTTCTCAGTTAGGCTTTTAATCGTGGTAGCCAGAATAAACCCTGAGGTGAACCGCGAAAAAACACTTTTCATGATAATTACTTATGTACATACATCGTACATTATGCAGCTTTGCGTATGAGTTATAAATTCTTGTAATGCTAACACATACATACATGTAACACATACGCAAACATTCTTTACTAATTTCATCAAATTATAAAATAAATTTTTTAAAATACGAAAATAAATAAATTAACTATTTTTAAAGTAAGTAATACGATTACAAAATAATTTCTTAATCCTTTAGTTATATTCGTTCCACTGTCTGCCCACTAAGAGACAACAAATTCACTTATTTTCCAACAAAACTAAAAAAAAAATGTGTAAATGAAAACAACAAAAGAAAAATAAGTTAAATTATGTTATTTTCTTTTGTTTTAATATAGGTTGTTGTTGTTATTGTTTATTTTTTTAAACGGTGGTTCTTCTTTCGCATATGAAGTTTACAAGAAAAAAAAGAACTTTATACATCACGTTAAGTGATCCCCAGAGGCCTTTTTCACTCTAAAACATTCAAACGAAGCATTAAATTAGATGATTACAGATAAAAAGAAAAAAAAATAAATAATAAAATATAAAACAAACTAAAAAGAGCGATTTTGCTAATATGAAATTATTTGTTCTAAAAAAAGTTTTTGTTCTGTTCTTGTTTTTTAACTAAATGCACTAATACATATGTTGTTAGTATATACAAACAAAATGAAATAAAAAATATATTCCCTAAGAAGTTGTACGAGCAAATATACATTTCAAATATATATATATTTTTTTTGTTAAATACTGTCAAACAATACACTTAAAAATTGTTTGTTTTAAAAATTAATATCATATTTGATGAAATTCAATTTAAACAAACCACACATATTTTACTGCTGATTAGGTAGAGTCATATAAAGTCATATTATTAACTTGTACTCCATATTTGTATACACAATTAATTCTGAATTCAAAAAAGGTTTTTATTTAATAAAGTTAAGCCAGTAGAATTCCAAGAAGAATGAATTCACTAAGTCGTCATATATATTATCCTTGAAAAAATTCCAGTTCATATATACAAACCATTCAAAAACCATTATATTCTTCAAATCGTTGATAATGAATAAATTAAGTCTACAGATGCTAAAGAATATTAAATCTGAATTCTTTTCTCATTTCTTTCCGAAACAGATTACTAAGGTTTCTGATAATATTGAAAAACAAAGCATACTCTTCTCATATGCTTTTTATCATTTTCAAGTGTGACAAAGTCGCATTTCATAGTTGAAACTAGAATAGTTCGAATTTGCTTCGAAAAATCCTTTTCAATTTTCTTCAAGTGCAGTCACTATCTTTTGTAAGTGTCGCTTTTTCCGTTCTTTTTTTCAGTTTAACATTACAAAAATCACTTGATTTACTATTCACTGGGGATTTGTCAATGTATAAATGCACTATTTATTCGTAACTATTTTCAAAGTACTGAGAAAGTAGAGAACAATTCAAAAATGAACATTGATTTACGTTACTCTTTCTTATTGTACCGTTTAGTACAAGTTGTATATGTGTTTTTTATACCCTACAATACAGCAGTGGGGAGTGTATAATGCTTTTGTGTTTATATAAGCAAAAAAAGTGTGACAATTTCTTTTCACGAAACTTGTTTTCAAATTTTTTAATTTAAATTTAAAAAAGTTTTAATTGGTCTTAATTTCCTTTATAAAACCTTTTATTTGTAGACAAATGATTGAGCTTTTAAATCATTGAAAATATTTTTACAAAAACTATTAAATTTTTTCTACTACTAGCTGACTACGAAGTTAGTTATTTAGTTAGTAAGTTAGTTTGTTGCCTTGTTATTTAGTTATTTAGATAGTTAGTTAATTAGTTAGTTAGTTAGTTAGTTAGTTAGTTAGTTAGTTAGTTGGTTAGTTAGTTATTTAGTTAGTTAGTTATTTAGTTAGTTAGTTAGTTAGTTAGTTAGTTAGTTAGTTAGTTATTTAGTTAGTTAGTTAGTTAGTTAGTTAGTTAGTTAGTTAGTTAGTTAGTTAGTTGGTTAGTTAGTTAGTTAGTTAGTTAGTTAGTTAGTTAGTTAGTTAGTTAATTAGTTAGTTAGTTAGTTAGTTTGTTAGTTATTTAGTTAGTTAGGTTATTAGTTAGTTAGTTAGTTAGTTAGTTAGTTAGTTAGTTAGTTAGTTAGTTAGTTAGTTAGTTAGTTAATTAGTTAGTTAGTTAGTTAGTTAGTTAGTTAGTTAGTTAGTTAGTTAGTTAGTTAGTTAGTTAATTAGTTAGTTAGTTAATTAGTTAGTTAGTTAGTTAGTTAGTTAGTTAGTTAGTTAGTTAGTTAGTTAGTTAGTTAGTTAGGCTATTAGTTATTTAGTTAGTTAGTTATTTAGTTAGTTAGTTAGTTAGTTAGTTAGTTAGTTAGTTAGTTAGTTAGTTAGTTAGTTAGTTAGTTAGTTAGTTAGTTAGTTATTTAGCATATTTGTGAAGAGTATTATGGAATTTGTTTTCGCCACATCTAATTCCTTACAACAATATTTTTCGTTTTCCCTATTTCTTTCTTGTCTGTGTTATTGCTGTAACAATGAATGTGAGTATTTTATCCTACTTTTTATAACCTTCAACACTACAGTAAGCAGAGTATTATAGGTTTGTGCTGATGTTTGTAACATAGAGCATAAAATCAAGTGGTTGATACTGCCATACTTCTCTATTTCATTCTTGGTTGTGTAATGTTGTAACAATGAAATTAAGTAAGTTGTATACTCTTTCTATAACCTTCAACAATACACTGAAGACTGTTCGAAACGTTTGTGTTGATGTTTCTTATAGTGTGGGATCAAGCGGTTAAAGTTGTTGAAATCGTTCAACTATTTGACCCAACTTCCATATAACCGACCCTCCCAATATGGCTTTCGATCGCATAATTATATAACGCAGCTTAGACTTATTTTTATATAAGTCTAAGCTGCGTTATCGTTTAAGCTGTAGATATTCTGCTGATTTAAAAATTGTCTGTATGAAAACTATCAATTTAACTTTACGATAAAGTATAACATATACATTGATATATTGGCTGTTAGTGATTATTTAACCCTGGCCCTTTAATAAATCTCCTATCGTAAAATGACTTAAATGTCTACATTTCGTTTACTTTTAAACCTTTCTACTTCGATAAAATTTGGCTCAATTAAGTTTTATATAAATATAAATCCCATTAAAACAATCAACAGATTTGTGATATGAGTCTTTCCATAATTCCATTACTATTATCTCTCCATAATTCGGTACAACTTAATTCGATATTAACGTAAATTTTATCCTAGCCTGATGTTCTATCAAAAACAAGTATTACGAAGAATTTCAAGCTTTGTTGGCTTTGGGGAATTTCGTAATATTTGAGTTTCATTTTACCTTATCATTCATACAAATATATAGTTAATAAATTTTAAACTATAAATATAAGGCTTCCTTTCAAAAAATGAAATGTTTCCCGTTTTTGTGATATCACAACTTTTTAGAAGGTTTTTGTATCTGTGAATACTATGCTGTAATAATTTTTTCAAAATTCCAACTCCTTCTTCTGCATATCTGAGGCGGAAACCATTGATATTCAGCGACATTTTTTACGGAGCAGAAACTGTAGTATTTATAGGAAATCATGCTCTAATAATTGATTTTAAAGGAAAAATCAATAAGAATGAGCTTAATTTCACACTTTTATAATGCTTCAAAAGTGCATTTAGTTTTATCCAAAGATGCACTTTTCAAAAAATATTTCAAAAAAAATGTGTCTTTGTGCATAATTAAACTATGCTTTTTGCTGAGACAAATGGTGCAAAAACAAAAATTTTATCATTAACCCTTTAGATGTGATAAGACTTTAAATTTTCAGATTTTAAACTTTACAACGCTATATTTCTAAAACCACGAAAGTTATAAGGCTCAAAATTTGTCATTAAACATGTTATATATGGAACATTAATTGGATGGAGTTTTATTAAATTCAGAGATGATGATGAAAAGCACCATTGTTTGATGGGAAATTATTAAACCACAAGCCAACATTATAACCATCATAACTCCTAAAGGCATTACAATAAATTAAAATTTTAACACTATTTTTTTAAGGGCATTGAATATTATATTTACGAATGATAAAATCAGGTTTTGATTTTTTTAAATTGAATTCATAGTGCATCTAAATTCCGTCAAATTAAGTTTATATATCTTAAATTTTCCTGTAGAATAGTTTACTAATGTCAGATTTGAAATATGGGCATCAGTTTTCGGTTTATAAAAAAATGTCGCCCAAAATCGATATTTTGGGCGCAGATATGCAGATGAAGGAGTTGAAATTTAAAAAAAAAATTACGCCAATATTAACGCTGTTCCAAAAACTGCCGAAAAAAGTATGATATCACAATTTCAAAAATATTGCGTAAAGCCTAATAAATATAATTGCTTTATTATTGGTTATAATTGGTGTAGGGTTTTATCCGACTATAGTTACTTGCTTGTTTTCAAATACACTCAGATTACAGTATATACGAATTTGTGTGCACATAAATATGTAAATATTATATAAATATGCATACATATGCATTTGGTTATTTGTTTATATATTTATGTACATATGTATTTGTTTGCAATTTAGTGGGGTTAGTTTTTATGTATGCGTGAGTATTTTGTTTTATGGCTTGTGCCCTTTCTCTTGTCTCATTTTATTTGTTTCATGAGTTAGTAAGTCAAATGTTACCGTTATTCACACAGACCGTTGTGAAGGTCCCATTTATATTAAAATTTTTTCTTCTTGTTGTTGGACGTAGGAGGTTCGATCGGTAAAGACTGGTTGATCCTTGTGTTGGTTGTTTACATATTGGATTGATTAATAAGTAGATTCTTCTTAAACTCTTCCATGACTTGGATGTTCCAAGTTCAAAGGCTATTAATTAGTTCGCATAACATTTTCCAGGAACTTTTAAAAATAAACATTAAGATTTTTTTAGGAAAACATAAAGCAAATTATTTGTTACCAACCTCGTAGGTTAAATTTTTCTTTAAATTATATTTTAAAAACTGTAAACATACACCGAGAAAACTGGTTTAGTTGTTTTAAATGAATTTCATTGAATGATTTGATTGCGTCAATTGAATTGAATGTTAAGTAAGCCAAAAAACATTTAAATCAAATAAAATTTTTAGGTGCAGATCACAATTTTGTGAAATGAACTTTTTAAACTGGTTACTAGATTTGAATCAATCAATTAGCTAAATTTGGTTTTTAAAACGAAAAAGTATTTTCTACGTGTACAAGTATGCAATTGTTTCTATATATTTTTCGCTATCCAGATTCCATGCATATTCATTCATACGTTACATGTTGTTAGAATTACAATGTTGTTTGTTTTGGTAGACATTTTTTTTTTCTTTTCATTTCTAACGTTAGTTTTTTACAAAGATTATAGATTCGTTTTAAAGTTTCTTTCGTTGTTGCAACAAAACCGAAAAAATAAGAATCCTTGCTTGTTGAACGTGTCAATTTGCATGTGGCTTTAGGAGATTTTTTTGTAGATTAATTTTATTGTGCTTTAGCTGTTCTGCTTCTATCTTTTACTTTATGTTATAACGTTCATCTTCTTTGTAATTTTTCTTTTTCTCTTGCTATATTTTTTCTTATTTTCCAATTTAAAAATGTATCTCCATCGATAGCCATAAACATGAATTTTGTTCAAAGATGAAAATGGTAAACGAATACAGAACAACAAGTACTGCGATTCGTACATAAAATTGAATCTTATAAATCAGTAACGGAAATAACATAGGAAAATTAAAAAACAAGTATGAATGTATAGTCGGTCATGACCGACCATATGGTATACTACACCAGTGTGGATTATTCTTTAAATAATGAATCATTTTATAAGTTTTTAACTTAAATCTGTAATATTTTTTAATATTTCTTAGAAAAAACGAGTTAGGGTGCTATATTCGGCCTTGCCGAATCTTAAATACCCTTCACCAGCTACTTTTTTTATTAAAAGTTTTTTATTTGGTAAAATATTTGTAAAAAGTTTTCTTTTGTTTTTTTTTTATAGAAAGACTCCAAATGCAAAATTTATAGATCACTAAAAACACAATTTTCTTTCTATATTTGAATAGCGCCCAAAAATATGCTTTAGCGATATTTAGTAATTCGCATTTATGCATCTTTCGAGAAAGATCCTTGTATGACCATTTATGACTGACTCTTGACATTTAAGTCATTTTCTGAAGGGGGTTTGTATGGGGGCTAGGGCCAAAAGTGGCCCGATTATTATAGAAATCTATAAAACTTCAATAAAACTAAGTTTTGTGGATTTTTTGTTGACATATTATAAAAGCCGATTGCTATACTTTAATATTTTTGTGTGTTACAAACATCAGCAGAATCACATAATACCCTTCCAGCTATCGTGATGTAGGGTATACAAAACTATAAGGTTTAAGAATGACAAAGCTGCAATAAAATTGTTTAAGATTTACTCAAGATGAAAGAAAAATAAATTTGAAACGATTTAAGTTTTTAAGATTTTTTTTTCTATTTTTATTTTGTAATTGGAAAGATGAAAAGCTTAAGCGTGTGACTATAATTTTGTAAAGTTTTGGAGTGTAAAATAATAAATTTTCTCTAAATAAATAAAACTGTTTAGAAAGAAGATAACTAGCTTTGTATTTAATTAAAGTTTTAAATAAAATATATTATTATAAATATTTAAAAAAAAATTAATGTGTAATAAAATATTTCTAATAAATACCAAAAGATCCAGGCAATTTTTCTTAAGAGATATTGATTTACATTTCCTTGCCTTAACTTAAAACTAAATTTTCCCTGTGACCTATATTGCACAAAACTAGTAGAAGAACAAAGAACGTGAAAAGAATGTGTGTCATAATTTTAGAAAATTTATGTATAAACTAAAACACCTACAAATACAGCTTACAAACCCAGCAGTTCAATCAGACAGTCCCGAATTACCTATATAATCTATCATTTAGTGTTACCCCTATCCAATGAGTGTACAACATGTGCTTGTCATGCGATGAAGTCAATTGTCACTCCATAGATTACGAAGAGACAGTAAAAAGTTTAAATTTGTTTTTCAAGTGTCCACACTTCTTATAAAGACGACACTAAAGTAACGATTGTCTTCGCCATCAATTACTTAGAGTGCACCCATGATGAAAAATGAATTACGGCCTATCAGGTGGTTGGTTAGACGTAAATCTAAATCATTGTCGGATACATTGATTCTTTGTAGAGCTGCTGGGTAATGATTATTTGTATGTATGATATTTAGAAGTAAAAAAGAGCCAAAAATGACAAAAATCTGAATAGAATAAATAGGACCAATAGCTTACGAAATCACCTCAGTTAAAGTTTATCGTATGATTAACATCGCACGTGCTTGTGCTTACATCATGATTAATTTTTATAATATGTTAGGCCTTTATATTTATTGTAAATGTGTACTGACCACAAGTATAATTTATACTTGAAGGAAATCGAATAAAGCTCATAAAATAAATGTAAATATCATGAATTTTTATTATTGAATAATGTATTTTGTTGTAATATATGTATAACCTACACTATATTCGGGTAGGTGTTTGCGTTAATTCTGATGTTTGTAAAAATAAAAAGTAAGAGTGTTATATTCGGCCATGCCGAATCTAATATACCCACCATCAAATCATTCATGTTTATGTAGAATTTTACTGATGTACTCACATTTTTGGGTCAGTAATAAGTCTTAAAGTCATTTTCAGAAGGGGACCTTGGTAAGGTCAATTATAAATCCATTTTCATTAAATTTATGAAAATGATTTTATTTCCTATAAAACTTTTTTATGTCGAATTTTATTGCTTTATATATATGTTATGAGCAGATATGAGCATAAATTTATGTTCTCATTAAAAATGTTTGTGTTGAATTTCACCGCTATTGATACATCTCTTAGCGATAAAGTTATTTTCTGAAGGGGGCATTATAATAGGGATAGGAGAAAACGTGAACCGATTATCTTACTTTTAATAAGGATCGATCCTTATAAAATTTGATAGGGAGATTTTGGCTCGCACGAAACTTGTGTATGTAGAATTTTGTAGTAATGAGCGTTGAATTCGTTGTCTAAAGGGCACCTTATTAGGGGGTTAGATAATAATGGACTCATCCTCATAAAATTTAAGAAAATGATTTTAGTTTCCATAAAACTTTTATATGTCAAATATTATTGTTATATATATGCTTCCTAAGGTAGATATGAGCATTAAAGTCGTTTTCTGAAAGGGACCTTATAGGTGGTATAGGGTCAATTATGGATATTGTCAATTATCCTTATAAAATTCTACAAAGAGATTTATGAGACCATAAAACATGTTTGTGCCGAATTTCACCGCTATTGATGCTTCTCTTAGCCAGTTATGAGCGACAAAGTCATTTTCTAAAGGGGACTTTATATGGGGGGTAGGGTCAATTATGAACCGATTCTTATAAAATTCTACAAAGAGATTTATGTTCCCGTAAAACATGTTTGTGTCGAATTTCACTGCTATTGATGCTTCTCTTAGTCAGTTATGGGCGACAAAGTCATTTTCTGAAGGGGACTTTATATGGGGGGTAGTGTCAATTATCGACCGATCCTTATAAAATTCTACGAAGAGATTTATGTCGCCATAAAACATGTTTGTGCCGAATTTCACTGCTATTGATGCTTCTCTTAGCCAGTTATGGGCGATAAAGTCATTTTCTGAAGGGGACTTTATATGGGGGGTAAGGTCAATTATGGACCGATCCTTATAAAATTCTACGAAGAAATTTATGTCACCATAAAACATGTTTGTGCCGAATTACATTGCTATTGATGCTTCTGTTAGTCAGTTGTGAACGATAAAGTCATTTTCTGAAGGGTACTTTGTAGCGGGGGTTATGGACCGATCCTTATGAAATTCTATGAAAAGATTTATGTCCCCATAAAACAAGTTTTTGCCGAATTACAGCGCTATTGATGCTTTTGTAAGTCAGTTATGGGCGATAATGTCATTTTCTAAAGGGGCCGTATATGGGGGCTAGACGAAATCGTAAACCGATATTGCCCATTTTCAATACCAAACAAACTGCATTAACTGTAAGTATCTGTGCAAAATTTCAGCTCGCTAGCTACTTCCGTTTGGACTCTATCGTGTTTTCAACAGACAGACAGACGGACGGACATGGCTAGATCGTCTTAGAATCTAATAAGGACCCACAATATATATACTTTTATGGGTCTTAAACGAATATTTCAATGTGTTACAAACGGAATGACAAAAACAATATACCCCCATCTTTTTTGATGGTGGGTATAAAAATATTGATTCTGATATTCACATTCTGAGTCAATTAAGACATGTCCGTCCGTCTGTCGGCTGGACAGATCATATAAAACTTATGCCCAAACTACAGTCCGTAATTTTGAAAATATTTTAAAATTGGAATGTATTAAAAATAGTTGAAAACGGTTTATTATTACTCAAATGTTCACATGAATTTCAAAATTGTTCAACATATATTTTAATATTTAAAATAAATATGTGCAAAACAGGGCAAAAAGTGCCGATCCTGGCTCTAACGTCAAACCAACATACATCTACACATTCAGTTTTATAGATATATAGATACAGATTATTTTATCGATTTTAAAATACAATGATGGTGTGGGGTATTTGTTTCAAATTGTAAAATCGTGTAACCTGCATACAATATTATTAGGTTGAACTTATATGTCTACTACAAGTACATGTCAATGTATGGAGTGTTCTGAGATTCATAAAATGACCCAAAAAAAATAATAAACTGAATATTATACCATTATTTATACCCTAAATCACTTGAGTAAGGATGTTATATTAGGTTTGTGATGATGTATATAACGCATTGAAATGTTGGTTCTATACCAACCTTAAAGTAATCAACACAGTATCATTTTCTTATAAGCTATAATGCTCTATTATATAAAGTTATTTTGGAACTACCATTAGTCCTGTTAATGCCACCTCCTTTCAGGTCACAAATTTAAACGCGGCCACATACATACACTAATTATGTTCACTCCCTGTTTACGTCGACAATATCTTTACTTTTCTTTGGTAATATATGATACTAAATTTCATAAGTTCTCACACAAAGAAAAACATTGTTTGACATGATTACTACAACTGTAATAGGTTTATTGTAACAATATAAATATTGCTATCAAAAACAAAAAACTGTTACTTTAATTATATATTAACAATATTTTAGTAACTATAAACATTTAAATGTTCATGTTAAATATACATTTATACCGAAACATAGTAATTTTTTCAACAAATAAAGAATGTTAACAATGTAAAACAAGTATGAATGTATAGTCGAGCATAGCCAATCATATGATACTCTACACCAGTCAGTATGTTAAAAGTGTGAATTTTAACGAAAAAAAATAAAGCATTTGATTTGTTTTTTAACTTTATAAGTTTTATTAATTATTATATGTGAATTTAGTCCTTCAAGTCATTTTCTGAATGGAGTTTGTAAAGTTAAAGGTGAAATAATGGACCGATTTTATCCATTTTCAATAGGCTTCGTCCTCGGGCCAAAAACAGAGTGTGTGCCAAATTACATCAAATTATCTTGAAAATTACATGGACAACCAGTCAGACGGACCGACATAACTTTATCGACTCAGAAAACGATTCTAAAACGATTTGTATACTTTAAGGTGAATATAGGACGAATATTTTTGTATGTTACAAACATCAGCACAAAACCAATATACCCTCCCCATTTAATTGGTGTAACTGGTAGGCGATAAGACTTGAAATCATCTGAGACCTTCACATGGATACACATGTTTAATCATAGAATGGAATTTATTTCATCAAAAATCAAATAGCTCAAATTTAAAGCTAAAACATCCATTATTTTAACGATGTCAATAACGCGAACCATCAAAGAAAAAGACCACTTAATATTCCCAATAACTTTTTCGAATCGGTTTTATCCCATATGTAATTCTGGAAATAAAACTTATTTTCTTGTAAAATTTACAAGAATTTTTGCATTATTTTCATGAAAGATGACTAAATTTGTTATTGTTGTAATTTGCTTCCCTTTTAAAGGTACCATTGAGATGGTCATGTTTTCGTATGTTTATAGGTTAAAAGTTTTTTCTACCAATTTCTTGTTTGTATTTGGCAGTTTTTGCCAATAATTTCCCAGGAGTCTTGAATGTTATTGATGTTATGTTCGGTTTTATAATCTTTTTGTCGATACTATAGGTTTACAGAATAGAATTGTTTTTGTTGTTTTACAAACTTTGTGTTGTTTTCAATGTTGGCATTGTTCTTTTTACTGAGTTTAAGCGTTAAATATGAAAAAAAGACGGCAAGTGAAGAGAGTTTTGGTCGACCGAATGTTACTCTGCATTAGCCATAACTAAATTAAATTTTTGCTTCAGTTGAGACTTAAACTCCAAGAGGACATTTATAGTTGTTGTATAAAAAATTTGAATTAGATAAACAGATGGATGGACATGGGCAAATATTTTCAGTAAGTGAAGTCAAGAATAGATACAAAATTGCGTTCTTAAAGTGATTTGTAACAGATTTATATTCTTAAAATGTCACAAACATTAACACCACCATACATATGTGATGCTTGCTACCCACTGTAGTAGTTGAGTGTAACAAGAAGTAAAAGCTTTAGAAAGCACGTAGCATTATAGGTATAAAACTAAAAAATAAATAAACTTACAGGTATGAACAATTGGGGCACTCAAAGCTACTTCTTTTATTATATTTAATTGAAAAAAAAATAATATTTTTATTTAAAATTGAAAATAAAAGTTGAAAATAAAAAAGTTCTTTATAGAAAATGTTCTGAAAAAGTTTAAGAACGCTCCACAGGTAAGTTCTGTATAAGAATTTTAATATTTAAGTTTGTGCCTGCCGGTACTATATTTTTGTATTGCCCATAAAGGTGTATTCGTGTGTTCTTTTGACATATTTTTGATGACATGCTGCAAATTAACAACAAACTACATATGTATGTATGTATGTATGTATGTATGTATGTATGTATGTATGTATGTATGTATGTATGTATGTATGTATGTATGTATGTATGTATGTATGTATGTATGTATGTATGTATGTATGTATGTATGTATGTATGTATGTATGTATGTATGTATGTATGTATGTATGTATGTCTATACATATACATATATATATGTTCATATTTGTATACCTTGTATATAAACCTACAAATATATTTGTGTAAAGTAAATATACCTACCATATGATACGTGCATTTAAGCTTTGTGTTTTATTTGTTGTTTTTGTTTTTGAGGACCTACAACTATTTAAGATTAAACTACAGTATAAAAATGTTTTATATGGTTGTTAAATGCAACCTGTCAAGTTACACAAGGAATTTTCGAAAAAAAAAAATGAAAAATAAAATACCAGTCAACACATTGACATCAACCAAGGGAGCTGAACCTTTCAATTGTTATTTTTGTAATAAACCGTTTTATGGAGGAGGCATTTTTAGTACTACATACTACAATTTAGTAGCAGCATAACGAAAAGAATGTTGAAATATATACTAAGTATATAGTAAATATAATAAACTTTATCGATAAAATGTACAGATGTTGTTGTGTGTTGCTTTCTTAATTTTTGTTTTGTTGCTGCTTGCTGGCCAATGTGGCACTGTTTTTGACGCCTATTTCATTTATCAAAATTTATGATGCCCATAGAATTGGTATCGTTTATATTTCATACTTGTAGACATTGGCACGATATATTGAATTGGGCACGTAATGTGGTTTTTAACTAATAAAACCTATAAATTTTGGTTTTCGCTTAAGAAGGATGTAGGTAAATGAATGTAAAGTATGTAATTTAATGTATATGAGAATATGTATATGAGTTTATTGTTGGTAAATTTTTTTTGGAAATGGAATAACTGCGTCAAAAGTTGGGAAATAAATCAATTTTAGTACGGTTGGAAATAATAACAATTAACACAAAGATAATTAGTATTTTGCCTTATTAGTTAATCCTCCACGATAAATAATTACAAATTAATTTTATATATTTTCTTTAGTACTAGTTTAGTTCTAGTTCAGTTCCAGTTCAGTTCTAGTTCAATTCTAGTTCAGTTCTAGTTCAGTTCTAGTTCAGTTCTAAGTCAGTTCTAGTTCAGTTCTAGTTCAGTTCTAGTTCAGTTCTAGTTCAGTTCTAGTTCAGTTCTAGTTCAGTTCTAGTTCAGTTCTAGTTCTAGTTCAGTTCTAGTTCTAGTTCAGTTCTAGTTCAGTTCTAGTTCAGTTCTAGTTCAGTTCTAGTTCAGTTCTAGTTCAGTTCTAGTTCAGTTCTAGTTCAATTATAGTTTAATTCAGGTTAAATTCTATTTTATTGTATCTTTAAAGATTACTCAAAAATTGTTTAGGCAAATTTCTTAATACAATAATTATTAATTTCACTTTACACATATACATTCGCTTTTCTTTTTATATTCATACTTTTAATATTAATTTTCTTTTAGTATTTAATTCCCCTATTAAATAAACTATTAAAGTTACATTCAAAGAAACAATAATAATTTTCTTCTATTAATACTGATAAAAGCCATACATTGAGAAATTCTCCAAAGAACTATTAACAAAAATAATAAACTCATATCTTTCTATAATAGTACCCTCTTTGGAAATGTTTTGACAAAAATGTTTTCTTTTTATAATCGCTCTTGTTGTTTTGCTACTTTTGTTCTCTATTATTCAAGTTATAAGAATATTAACATATTTTTTATTGACTTAGTTATTTTTGTTTGTATTATTTACTTTTTTTTCAAAACATTTTCATATTTTTCATATTAAAACCCTCTTTGTCATGGAAAAGTAACAAGAAGAAAGGTACGGAAAGGAAAAAGTTTGACTTAAAATTTTGCAATCGACCCCCAATGTGTTTTAATGTTTTTGAACTTGGTGTTTTTCTATTAAATTGTTTATGGGGTAAAATAAAATAATGTACTATTAGTAGAAGAAAAATAAGTTTATTGCATTTTAAAGCTTTTTGTGCTTCAACAGTTAGCAAAGTTTTAAACAGAGGTGGGTTGAATTATAGCAATCTTAGGGGGGAATTATTAATATTCTAATAAATATATACAATATTTTAGTTTTCTTTTGGCACTAAAATCACTTTATTATAATGAATTCAGTTTTGTAAAATTACATACAAAATTATTTTTAATTTTTTTTCCTTAATTTTATTTAAAAAAATAATAATTCTTTGGTACCTAAGATAATATTAGAATATTTGTAAAACTTTTATTATCCACTATTGTCATTATAAACTTATGTACATAGCGCACAGCTGAAGTTGAAGAAGATGAAAGAAAAGTGAAAGATACATGTTACAATTTTCACATTTGCACACGCACAATTTCACTTACATACGCACACTCGTTGAAGTCGTGTAGGAAAAAATGCAAGATATTCATTTTATCAGGCCTTCTCAGAGACGATTCTTTTTAACCTGTTCTAAGCTAAAATAGGAATAATTCCTTTTTAATACCAGTTTTCTTGATAATTTTTATCTAAAACCTCACTTTGGATAAATTGCAACTGTTTGTTAACACAGTGACGAATTCTGAGCAAAAAATTGAAGCTGCAACTCTAAAACAAAGCCCCTTGAAAGGCCAATTTATCAATATGTTTTTTCGCTAGAGCTTTAAAATTATCCGTTTTATGCTTGTAAAGAAATATGACAAACGTTGAGGAAAACCGGAGCTCATAAACCTTATATTATGCTGACAGCTAGTAGTATTAAAAAATATCTTTCAGTTCTGAAAAACGACAAGAGCTCATAAACCTACTATTACGTTAACAGTTAGTAACAAATGGTGATGTTAAAAAAATATCCTACAGTTTTGAAAATCTTACTTGGATATGTTATAAATAAAAAACTTAACAAGCTAATATTATAGAGATTAAAACTGTGAATGTATTAGTCCAAATATGACCAATATACTTTTTAAAAACGTAATTAGACAAACTATTAATTACGCTTTACTCTGAACAAAATCATCATCGACGAAGCTCAGCGGCATCGCCGACATACTTGTCATCGTATGCTACAACACAGTGCCGCCTAATCAAAACTGCTGCTGACTAAATCGATTTCATTGCAGAGTCTTGGGGTATATCTATATTTCCGGCTATGGCCGGCTGCAAAACCAAATTGAGCGCACAGTTAATTGCTTAAAATAACAAGCCCTTCTCTGATAAACTACGCAACCTGGAGGGCAATAGTTTTACTAGTATCCATTCACTTACCCATAATCGTTGGTGTTGAACGACCCTGAACGCCCATTTTACATAAACGAAATGAATTATCGGTTTTGCAGAATTCCGTGATCACATCTTTAATATTTTTCCAGCTCCTACCAGGTGGTCCAATATCTGTAGTGCAACCACGACGACTCACATACTGTCCATCTGAGTTATAATATCAGCAGGTTGGTATATAAGAACAAACGGAAAAGGGTTAAACATCTTAAGAACTGTAACTTGAACCCTGATTCTGGTTAGTTGTGGTTGTTGTATACAACTAGTCGAAGAAGGATGACAGAGTCGCAATTTAGTCTGCAAATACCAATATTTGCGACTCTAAACGATGCTTACTTGCACTCTTTCGGCTTTTTATTGTACATCCAGAGAGATCAAACGAAACAAAGTGTTATTCACAAGTTTTACAACTTCTTCAATGTCGGAAATTCCATAATCCTTAATCCCATCAACGTTGCCAAATGTTGATTGGGCCCAAGGGAATATCCATGCAGATGCTGAAATACGTTGGCGAGTGAGGAATGCAGTACTTGACAATGATTTTTACCAATTCCTAGATACTAAAACCAGGAAATAAAGCAACAGAGGGATAGTCATACAGGTAGACTACCCACATGTCATCAACCACGAATACTTTTGGCAAACTTCTTCGTTTCCAGATGTTCTTCTATATAAGAGCAACATGGATTCTGTTAGTCGCAATTCGGATCTGGGTTGAAACAGAACTTTAGTGTCATCGCCATTTTTATTTTATAGACCGTAAGTCTTGTGTTGCGTCTCACTTGCGCTTATGTGAAGCATTACTATGTGTAACATTGTCTGCATCGTCTTGCTGCTATCAGTTTACCTCGAAGTTATATTAAGTTTTGGCTGATGGAGTCCACAGAATACTAACATCGTTTATATTCATTAACGCAACAGATTTGGACATTTGTATAAGTCAAGGAGGACAATAAAACGCTGCAAAATTCTATACAAAAAGTTTTCATCAAAAAGGATTCAAATATCTTGATTGGACAATCTCAGAATACTGAAACTGACTTTCCGAATACTAATCATTCTTATTGCTATTAACACATTCTAAACAGCAGGGTATTCCATTTTACACACATAAAAAAGGTTACTTGCATGTAGCGTTTTTTATGCTATTTGCACACACACACATACACATACATCCACTTCCGTGAGTTCATTTTTCTACAATATTTTCTTAGTTCTCACTAAGGAATTTGCAATAAAATTTTATAAGAATCTACAAAAATATTATTTTAGAAAATATTTTTTTATTTTTGTTATTTTTTTCATATTACTTTTTTAATGTTTATTGCACCATTATGCGTTATAGAGGATGTCATTAAATTATACTTGTTTCTTGAAAAAAAAAAAAAGTAAAATTATTTTAAAGTGTTATTAAACATTTTAAGAACATTTTTATTAGGTTAGTGTTATTTATTAAAAGAGTTTGAGGGTTAAACTAAAAATAATTTAAAAGAAAGTTTATTAAATGCATTTAAAGACAAGACAATGGATTCAGATTTATTTTCCATTATTTAATATGAAGGTTGCTTAACTTTGTGTTCCAATAAATAAATTTAACAAAAATTCGCAAAAATTTTGTTGATAAATAGTTTAAAAACGTAAATATTCTTTTGTGTAAGACTTTTGTAAATAAACTACCCAAAATCAGAAATATAAATAACTTTTACTATTCTTCATCTGAAACAATGCATTGCATTCAATTTGTGAATGAAAGTCAAATATTGTTTTCTCATTTTTTCCTACCGCCTTAAGTTATAATCTTAAACCGTTTTCAAATAGAAAATATAAAACAATTCAATTCTTTTCACATTCTTTTTTTTTCCAAAAATCCTTTGTAAAATCAGAAACAAAATACGCGAATAGAGTTTTATGTACAAATATAAAAAGATATACATATATGTATGTGAGTGTAACTACTAAGTACAATAAATAAAAACGTATATTAAAGAGGTCCACAAAATGCTCTCAGAGTTTCCAACTAGAGGGAGAATTATTATGTATGTTTATTGAAATTTTAACAAAATCTACACAAATCAAATGATATGTATTGACATTTTCATTTGTAATTGTGTAAATTTAACTTGCCAATACACATACATTAACACAATTATTTCGCTTGTGGATATATGTTCTTTGATATTTTCCACAACTTGAAGCAAAATTATAAAACCGAAATTGTTTGCACATTCGCACACACAAATACTCAGATGAAAATAAGCCAAAAAAAAAAAACAAAATACAAAAATATCATTGTTTATAACAGTTCACCGTATGATGCTTAAAGCATCATGTGCATTCTGTTACCAAAAATCCCTTTTATATATGACAAGGATTTTCAACACCTACTGCATCCCATGATCACACCCACCATCTCTCTTTTATAATCATTCATAGCTTTATTTTAACTACAATACTTTATTGTTAATAATTTCTGAGATTTACAAGTGTAAAAGCAAGAATGTTTGTGATGGTTGTTACCCAGCAGTTTGACAAAGTGTCAATGCATACAAAAAAGACAGTAATTTCCTCTAATAGTTAACCACCTGGATGTCGTAATTGGTATGTTTTGGGTTATTCGTCACGAATGTACCCTTTTTAATCGAGAATGAAGACGGTCGTCACTTTAGTGTCCTCAAGTAACCTAGAGATTATACTCTTAAAAGTTGTTTTTTTGTTGTACTTCTGAAAGTAGTTGTTTTACCCATCTTTTGAAGAAATGATTATTACATTCTTCTGGTTGACTCAAATTTATATCTTTCGGGTCAATCGTCACATTACTGTCCCATAGTATTCTAGAGAGTAAACACTTAAAATTTTTAAATTTTAGTTCCATTGATATCATACCACCTGGCTGACTTCAATTCGTATGTTTTTGGTCTTTCGTCACAAATAAACTCTTTGTAAACGAGAATGAAGACAGTCGTCACTTTAGTGTCCTCTTTGTAAGAGAGAGCGTAGGCAATCATCTCTTTACTGTCTCTTTGTAGGGTGTAGAGTAACGACTGACTTCCTCGTAGGACAAGCCCAGGTTGGTCATCTGGATAGTCAGGTGGCTAGGGGCCACCACAAGTGGTAGTTTAAGTGGTCAGTTCGGTACTGTCCCGTCGAACTGCTGGGTATTGTAGCCTTTGTATATATGTGTGTATCAAAATATGAAAATTTGTCTATGTGTGTTATTTAGTAAGTGTCATAACTCGAAATCATTTTTTAAGCGAATACAGGGTAATCACAGTATAACTATCCACCTTCGTGGGAAGCGTATATATGAGTTTATCATTCCGTTTTAATTCCCGACCCTAATAAAGTGTATTAAGCCATATCTGTCAGTGTGTCTATTGAAATCAGTATTCTGAAGACAACAGATATCTTGACCCAAACCATTACAAATTCTGTTAAACATGGTTTCGTGAAGTTCTCTATTTAAAGTATTCCTATATGAAATTGTTAAAAAGGCTGTTCCTCGAGACACTTTATTGTCTAATTCACCATCGATGTTGTACGGTTGTATTATAGTATGTCGTAATTTTTATATCCACCATCAAAAAAGATGGGGGTATATTTTTTCATTTCGTTGGTAACACATTGAAATATTGGTCATAAACCCACAAAAGTATATACATTCTGGGTCCTTATTAAATTCTAAGACGACCTAGCCATGTCCGTCCGTCACCCTGTTCAAAGCACGATAGAGTCCGAATGAGAAGAGCTAAGGAGATAAAATTTTGCATAAATATTAGTGCAGTTTGCTTTTTTATTGAAAATGAGCCATATTGATTTATGTTTTTACATAGCCCCCATACAAGTGGCCCCCCGAAAAGCAGTCTAAATAGTAATAGATGGTTTCAAAACATTAGTTTGTCAATGAAATTCCACATAAAGAGGTTTTATATAAACCATAATCTTCCTAACAAATTATGAGAATCGGTCCATAATTGACCCTTCTCCTTATAAAAGGCCCCTTCTAACGCTCATAACTTGCTTCAAAATAATGAAATTCGGTGTATGTTATATTTTCTGGTACGTCTGTATGGCGGCGAGTTGAAAAAGCAGTCTTCGTTTTTGGTGCTACATAAGATCATATACCAAACTATGTTGAATTATCTTCAAAAAAATGTAGAAGTTATAAGGGTTTTATTTTTTTCAGTCGTGGTTTACCTTTTCATGGAATTGCCCATCTATCCCTAAAGACAATCATATAGATTACTTTTTACACTGATCTATAGACTTGACTTGACTATAGATTGATCTATAGATTAATTTACAGTTTAGTTTATATATAATTCAATTGACTGCTCTACAAATCAGTCTATAGACTGATCTATAATTTAATTTAAAATTTCGTATGAAAATTTTGTTTTTTAAACCTTTTATAAAATAAAATGCTGTTTATGAAGAAGGGGGTTAATATTTAATTGTATTGATTGTTATAATTATAAATTTGTACACGGTTTTTAGACTAATCTTTAGATTAATCTACCGATATATGTCCTAATTTAAAGAATGATTCTTATCATCCTTTCACAACTGCAACATCCTAATATAAATTAAGTTATCACATTAGCCTTTTTAAAAGCCTTAACATATCTTTCCAGACAGCAAGTAACAGAAAACATAATTAACATAATGAAAAATTACTGTTTTTGTGCAATTATATCGAAGATGTTTTACAGCTTTATTTTTATTTTTTGCTGCTGTCTCGTGTAGATGCATGTTAAAGACAAGATATTAACAAAGAACAGAGAGAAAACAAAAAACGAAAAGCTTCACATGTGTACGAAAACATTAATGCACTGAACATGGTAAACAACAGGAGGTGCAACATCAATAACAAATTATTCTGCAATACTACAGCAAAAAGGAAAATGTGTTGTGTATTTTAGTTGTTGTTGATGTTCTCAGCAGACAATGAGCTTTGTGTATTGGCAAAATGTTTTTGTTGTTATTGTTGTGTAAAGAAATTTGGCAGCCTAATTGATATACATATCCAAGGGAGTCTATACGACGCCTTATGGGTGTTTTTCTATTTAAGTGGATTCGCTGGTATTACTTACTTTAAGTAAAGTTAGTTGAATTGAAAAATGGTTAATGAGTTAATGGAATTTAATATTAAACCATTGGAATACATTTGAATAATTAATGATACATATTTTGGGAAATTTTTTAATATTTTTTTTTTTTAAGAGGAGTTCTTAATTTTAGAAGTATCGCCCACTAGACTTTATTACAATTACAAATTAATTCAAAAACATCCCATAATTAACTCAATAAAATTTCATTTACATTTTTACAGAAAGCAAGTCAGATTCGGCTGAGCCGAATTTTAAATACCCTCCAGCAGCTACTTTTATGTTATTGCTTTTCTAATTGATCAAATATTTGTAGAAATAAGTTTTTTCATGTCTTTAATATAAAAAAATCCCAAAAGTTAAATCTATTACAATTCTAAGATTTATTAAACATTATAAATTTAGTAATTTGCATGTATGCATGTGTGTGAAAGATTTAAGGATTTTCAAAACACAAATACGTATATAATTTTGTTCTACACAAAATTTTGTTCAACACAAATTGATAATGCTCTTTAAATTATTTATATAAAGACAAAATTGTGAATCTAAGTGATTTTCTGGACCTAGTATGATATTTAGTTGTGAGTTATGTGCGTTTTTTTTTTTTTTTTTTTTTGATTTTCGAAGGGAACCTTGTATGAGTGTTTTTCTAAAAGGGACCTTGTATGGAAGCTATGATCAATTATGGACAAAATGGAAAAACATTTCGCAATATTATTTCTCTGTAAATGAGCGACGCTTGTGCCATGCTTTATATGGATAGTTTAATTTAGTAATAAGTTATGCGCGTTTAACTGATTTTCGGGAAGAGACCTTATATGGGAGCTATGACCAAATATGGACCGATCGAAAAAAGTCTTTCACAGTAATATTTCTGTGCATATGAGCAGTACTTGTACCAAATTTCATATGGATATCTTAATTTAATAATGAGTTAAGCTCGTTTAAGTGATTTTCGGGAGAGGACCTTGTATGGGAGCTATGACTAATTATGGGCCCATCCAAAAAATTTTTCTTCTGAAAAAATTCTATTGACATATGATTTTAGTCTCTAAAATTTTGTGAAGATATCGACATTACGACGGAAATTATTAACAAAAAACCAAATTTCCGGGAATATGTATTTTTGTATGGGATGTATATGAAATTGTGGACTGATTATAGCGATTTTCCGCATAGATCAGGCACTTATATATAAATGAATGCATGGTGAATTTCATGAAATTATCATAAGAATGTGTAAAAATTGCGCTATTTTTTCGAGGTTTTGATTCATAACTTTTCCCGATATAAACCGATTTTCCGCATTTTCAATACCAAATAAATTAGGAAAATGAAGAACATTTTGTGTGAATTTGGTTTAATTCTATTGCATCGTTTTGTCATGGGCGTATTTTACACAGACAGACGGACGGACAGATGAACATAGCTAAATCGACTCAGAATTTGATAAGGGTCCAAAACATATAGATTCTTTTTGGTCTCAGATAAATACTTCTTGGTGTTACACACGTAATGACAAAGTTAAGGGTATAAAAGAAAACATTTTCTACTTGTCATTACAGTTGTAAGCGTATGAGGAATAAATAATTTCTACCTATTAAATATAAATCATACGGCATGCAGAAAATGACTCAATAATATCCATTCAAATACATATCTCAAAACACAGTGACTCTTTCTGCTTTAGAGTTATCATTAGCCTATGCGTATGAGGAACATATAATAAGTAACTATTAAATATTAATCATACGACATTAATATTTGTTTGCATTTTAGGACTTTTTTAATTACCCACAAAAAATCTCAACCAATTCATATTTCAATTGTATTTTTTTTAACAATTTTAATTCATTTGCTTATTCACTTTCGAAACAATGATACCCACAAAAAATCTCTTAACTGATAAAAATAACATTTTTATAAAATCTACAATATACAAGAAGAAAAAATCGTTTAAAATTTTATTTAACTGTTGAAAAACCCAGATTATATTCTAATATGACCCAATTGAATCATTCATTCATTCATACGTACGATGAGATGTAAAATTCAGAAACAATTTAAATGTAACAAAAAAATAAATATTTTTCTTTATTTTACAGACTTACTCAGACGAAGAGTGGGAGAAAATAAAATAGAAAAAAAAAACAAATTACAAACTAAAATAAATTGTATGTTTATTTTTAAACAAGTATAACGTTATTACAACAAATCAACTGCTACTACTGGTACAGCAAATACACATGTATGTATGTATGTGTAACCAAAACAATATCAGCAACAACAATTGTAACGACAATAATATATAAACACTAAAAACAACTCAACAAACTACGAAGAGAAAATCAAGTAGAAAAAAAACAACACTTTCAATTGTTGGTGTGTTCACTTAAAAATACTTGTGCTCAAATTCATTCATAACACAACAACAAAAAATAAATAGATGTGTCACTATGTTAGTAGTAGAACAAGGTTGTTGTTATACATTTTGTTTATGTCTAGTTGCGTATATGTACAAAATTAGGGTAATCCGATTAAAATTTTGGGTGACAGGGTCACACTCTTAAAAAGCATGTCAGGACTCCCTATTTTGGTTTGATTACAATTTAGGAAAAATATGTTCTCCTAGTACATAAAGTGGTAATTTGACCTAGAATCGAACTAAAAAACCATTTAATATGAAACTATGGAAACCTAGAACCCACAGGGTAGAGTTTCAGATTTTGTCTTGTCTCATGACCATCATGTAGTACATGATGGTCATGAAACGGGAATAGAACGTTAGTTTTACGACTGATAAAAAAGAAAACATGAAATCCGATAGTCTACTCTTTATTATCCTGATTTTTGTTTTTTTTTTTTGATTTTTGGTAAAATATTGATACACGGTGAAATCTTCATTTCGAAATAAGTTCGGAATGTGGCTGTGAGAATATAGTTGTGAATGTACTTGGTTGTAATAGTATCACTGTGAAATAAGGCACTTATGGCAAGTATCCACATAACTCAATTCTACTTGGAGTCAATTCATTCTGCTTCTCGCAACCGTTTTAACAGGGATCTGTGAGCTCTATTGTACCCACAAGCGATACAACCCTAATATATGTATGTGCATTAGACCGACTCACTCTGTATGGAAATCAAAAACGCGTTTTGCTACCCCTCTCAAAATTTACCTTGCTTTGTTTTATGACGATTCCCAAAATATTTTTGGAAAAAAGAACTTTAAAATTTAAAAGAATAACTAAAAAGGGAATATTTTCTTGAAAACTCACGAACGGGCAGCACTAAACCCAAAATATTTTGAAAACCATCATAAACAGGGTATATTTTGAGTGGGGCAACTTGAGCACCTTTTTTTGTGAGTCGATCTAATGTTCATATATGTAAATGCGTATGTGCTTGAATGAATGACTAAGTGAGAATATGTATATGTGCTTCTGAATTTGTATGTGGACTTTCCACACCATTTGTTGGCATTTTACTAGTTAACACATCATCACACAGCAGCAATACAATACCGTATGTTTGTAGTTGTAGGTACTCTTGTCCATACATTTTCCAGCATGTGTAAGCTTTCGTTTATTTAAAGATTTTTGTATACCCAATAACACTATAGTGAGGGCAAGGTATGCTGCTGATGATTTGAAACATGGGTCCTTCATTAATTGTTAAGAATCAAAATCGATTCAAATAATATAGACTAGACTATAGTAACAACATCATAACAAAATAAGTATTATCATAGGCACGTTATAATTTAGAGGTTCCATAAGAGCCTTCAATTAAGATATTATTTAAATCGGTGTAGGGTATAAATAGTATAGCTTCTTAACCTTATTTTTTTACTTACGATATTATGATTCTGTCCCGACAGCTAATACTTGTCTATAAGAGTGGCATAAAAATTGGTTTGTTAGTAGTAAGTCGGATGATAAAATTAAATATAAACTGAAATAAAAATATAAATTTATAGAGTTCGAAAGTAAAAATGTCTGTACACATACGTTACACTTAAACGCATTTCAATAAGGAGACAATTTGCGATATAAGAAAACGTTTATATAAAAAACTAAAAGTTTTTATCAGAAAATATCGTTGGTGTTTTGTGAAACAAAGCGGAAATCGATGTGCATTCATGCTTGACGAACTCTTTTTCACACATTACTACAAATACACACATATAAAGTATGTTTGTATTTTAAAAGGACTGAGAGTTTTTAAATTAGAGATTACTTAAATTACAGTCTAGTTTTAAGTTAAGGGCATATTCTAGTCTATAGGCTAGTCTTTAGTCTAGTCTATAGTCTAGTCTATAGTTTAATCTTTAGCCAAGTCTATAGTCTAGTCTATAGTTTAATCTTTAGCCAAGTCTATAGTCTAGTCTATAGTCTAGTCTATAGTCTAGTCTATAGTCTAGTCTATAGTCTAGTCTATAGTCTAGTCTATAGTCTAGTCTATAGTCTAGTCTATAGTCTAGTCTATAGTCTAGTCTATAGTCTAGTCTATAGTCTAGTCTATAGTCTAGTCTATAGTCTAGTCTATAGTCTAGTCTATAGTCTAGTCTATAGTCTAGTCTATAGTCGAGTCTATAGTCGAGTCTATAGTCTAGTCTATAGACTATAGACTAGATTATAGACTAGTCTATAGTATAGTTTATAGTCAAGTCTAGTGCTCTTCTGTTTATTAGACTATGGACTATTTTAGTCTATAGTCTGAACAATATATATTATTCTGAATTCAATAAAGAAATTTATTTATGTATATATGTATATGTGTATAGTAACTGTTCTCTGTCCTTCATAACATAGTAGGTAAATTTAAATATTGCACAAGTTTCTGTATATACATTTGTTTTTGTCTACAAATCCATAAAATAAATATACCATTACGATTTCTATGTTTCTAAGACTATGTATATATGGCAAACTATTTTCCTGGTGATTTCATTCACATGTTTTGTTGCAATTTCTCTCTTAAACACTGTAATTTTTACACAAAAACTGCTATTTATATTGGTGTTTCCGTTTCGTTGGCATTTCCGGCTCAAATGTTATTTGCCAAATGTCTCCAAACAATTGAATTTAAAACCTTTTTTCCTGTTTCCTACTCTTAACCCCCTCTCCAATCCTTTAGGGGAAGAAAGGGAATTGTTAGTGAAAAAAAAGAAACATTAAATTATTGGCACTTGTGTGTGAACATAGTTGTTATGAGTGTGTTTTTTTTTTTAAAGATTATTTATTTCTCGAGAAAAATTGAATTGACCTAAAAGTTTTTTGGGGATATAAGTTGATGTTTTTTTTATTTAAATAAATGTGTAAAGAAAAAAACTTTAGCACTTTGCAAAACAAATTAATTTATTTGTTTAAGGTAAAATAAATCTAATTACACATAGACATTTTAGGATGGAAATTTTTAAAAATTATCTTAAAAATTTCTATCTATACAAGTATTATATGCAAACAGACTGATGGTCGTATGGACGGATTTCACAATATCAGCTAAGAAAATTGTTATTTGTTGGACAGAAAGACAGGCCTAGATAGAAATTCAATCATATATTTAGAGATTTTCTTTATTATTCAAACCACTTTATATACACAGTTGCTTCATCAATGCATTTTATTATTAATGTTATAATTATTTTATAAACTATATAGGACAACATACAATCACATTAAATACTTAATGAAGAAATAAAGCAATTGATACAGATTTCCACTTACAATTTGTTATTTTGTATTTTTTTATATTTGTAGTATCGGTATTATAATAGTAAATATTTAAATAAATAAAGAACATGCAAAACATTGAAACAAAATATATTAACTATACTTATATTCCTCTTTTTTATTGCGAACAATAGATACGGCAAATATTGTAGACGGAGTTTATTCTGTAGTTTTAGTAGTAGTAATTGCAGCTGCAGCAATATAATATTTAAGCTTCTACAGTTTCAGCTTCCGCTTGAGCCTTAAGGCTGGGCTGTGTTAGAGGAAATTGAAAAAAAAATTTAATTAAAAATTAGCAAAATAAAACGATAATGTATAGAAAATAAAAGCCTTGGAAAATTATTACATTTAAAATTACGACTTACTTTTGGATGCATTAAAATAAAAGGCAATTCCGCACACAATTCACCACCCAATGCACCCAAGAATAATTTGACTTTTACTGCATACGAAACAATAATGCCAAATGCATCTCGAGCCTCTTGGCTGGCAATCCTTTAAGTTAAAATCAATTATATAAGAAAAACATCTAATAAAATACCGAAAATTTCACTTACAAAGTAGTCGAGGCCAAAGATGTATTCTTATGCTTAACATCACCCTCAACAGCTATGCCAGGACGATCGCAATTAGCGGCCAAAGTGGGAACTAAATACATAACCTTCTGCAAACTAGAACCAGGATTTAAAGGACAACCTTCACTGCTTTCTGAAAAAGCTATAGTATTACGAAATTGACCATTTTGGAAGAGCACCACATCGATGCCCTGTTGCACCATGGCCTTAATCTTTTTCACCACCTTATTCGAATTGTTACGTACACAAATATTAATGGAAATCTTTTCGCCATGATAGTATAATTGTCTATCTAAAGTAACTTCCAATTCCAATTCTCCCGGCGATAAAAGGAAATCCTTACGCACCACAGTACATGGTTGTATGCCAGTCTTTGCTGGTGCATATTGTATCTTACGTATACCCAAGTTAACAGTACTGCGACGATGAGTACGATCACAATCATTTTCTCCGGCAAAGACTTTAACGAAATATTGCACACCACAGGGTTGAGTGTTATCGCTGGCTTTTTGCTGCAATACCACTGACGCCGGAGAGCTGGGTGGCATTTCCAAGACAAAAGGAAAGGCATTCGAACCCAGTTTTTTTAGTAAACGCTCTTGCATTTTAGTTAATTGCATATCGATTTTTTGTTCGGGATATACCGCTTGGGAAACTAAAATCAGTTCCTTCTGGAAACGTAAACCAATCATTTCATCATCTTCACGTCCATAGCGAAAATTGCAAATGAGTTGCACAAAAATTTTGCGATTTTGACGAATATACTCATCGTCCAATACCACAATGCCATCTAGGGAATAAAGAATTTGAAAAAAAGTGTTAAATTGTATTCATATTAAACAATTAAGGGAGAAAAAATCGGTTGTGCCATATATTATATGTACTTTCTCTAACTCTAGTAATTTTTCGCTTCAGTACCTGTTTCTTCATCATTTTTAAAGGAAATCTTAAGATTTGTGTCTGATATAGAAAAATCACCAAGATATATTAATAAGTGACATGGACGAGATAACACAAACAAGTGAAGAGATTTAAAAGTTCCAAAAAGAACGCTCGAAAATGGGGTTTCCCACATAAGAGTGGGTATTTTCAGATAGATAGATCTTCATTAGCATAATCGTTTAGAATATGTTGTGAAGGAAAGAACTGACAACTTGCTTCCTTTCAAAATTAGGATAAAATTGCAACTAATATTCCTTTAACGCATGGATTTCATCATTGCTAGTCAGTTTCATTTGAAAATGTCACGACCAAATAAGAATATATTGGTTAGTAGTTCAAAATTGCTTTAATATTACAGCAATGAAAACCTTAAACTTGTTGGACTTGTAGTTGAATCTCAACAAATGTAAAACTCGAAAAGGGAGTTCAGGTCTAAAGTCATGATAAAATCAATCGAACAAGTCCTCAACTTCAAGGAAGAAGTGGTGGTGATCATTGGTAGCTGATCACCAACAGATAAAACTATATTAGTCTGTAGTTCAAATTGCTTTAAAATTCCTGGAAAAGTTCAGCTATAAAAGTTCAGATGAAATATTGGACTTGTTGTAGGGAATAAAGTAGTTGGAAATGAATCGAAATAACTTTAAAACTCCAAATGTCACGACCAAATTTGAATATATTGGTAAGTAGTTTAAAATTGTTTTAATATTACTGCAAAAGATAACCTTGGACTTTTTGGACTTGTAGTTGAATCTCAACAAATGTAAAACTCGAAAAGGGAGTTCAGGTATAAAGTCATGATAAAATCAATCGAACAAATCCTCAACTTCAAGGAAGAAGTGGTGGTGATCATTGCTATATGATCACCAACAGATAAAACTATATTAGTCTGTAGTTCAAATTGCTTTAAAATTCCTGGAAATGTTCAGTTATAAAAGTTCAGATAAAATATTGGACTTGTTGTAGGGAAGAAAGTAGTTGGAAATGAATCTAAATCCAAATGGATAGTTTTTGAAACGTAATCAACTGGATATGTCCTCAAGTTCAAAGAAAACGTTTAAGGCAGCCTCAGAGTCCCATATAGTTGCAATTTGTCTTCTATTAAGGTCTTAGGTATAGTAAGGTAAGCAGAGTATTTATAAAAATTTCCTTAAATTTCATTGCTTCATTTACTATTTAGTTTTAGACTTATATCGTCCGATTCATGTCTAATTTTGAGTATCGGACGATGTAATATATATGCTAAGCAATTATAAACAGATGCCACTCTAAATGAGTAAATCATAAGCTTTATAATAAGAAATGAGGAACTGAATAAACACTTCAAAGAGAGGAGACCTGTCACTGTCGGCTTGAGAGCAATAACTCTCCATAGTATACTGATTAAGATTGATTATGAACATATGTACTAGAATAAAGCCTGAAAGATGTTTCCGCATTCGATATCAGTCAAATCGCATGTATCTGTATAATCGACTTAGAAAGGTCTTTTATCACTGCTTATTAAAGGAGTACGAAAGAATTTTTTTTATGCGAGTAGACAACAATCGTTTTTTCTCTTTTGAGTGGCGAAAGTTATATCTTGGAGACCTGGACCACGGATATCACATATATTTGATGACAATTAATTGAATTTGGATAAACGAAAAGCCATGGCTTAATATAAACATTCATAAAACCAAGATCATAAGGATCAATGCAACAAATACGTATAGTTTTACGTTGCTACAGTTTTTGTGCATCTTGAGCTATGGACATTATTAGAACGATGTAATAGGAAGTTGAAAATGGCTATGGATTGATCATTATTTACGACATCAGATGACATGCAATAACTAGAACCACGAAACAACTGAGTGGCTAAGCGGGAGGGTTATTGATTGATCATGCTATTTGACATCAGCTCAAACGCAATAACTAGAACCTTAAAAGCACTGAAGGGCTGACCAGAACATACATCATGTAGGATGTTGGACATAAAAGCGGTAAATGTAGAATTAAGGAACAATCAACAGGCAGATGAGTGAAAAACAAACAAACTGTTTTATTTTGTAATTTCTGGAAGGAATGTTTTAAATTTCTAAAATTTTTTAAAATCTATTCATAACTGTTTTTGCTTGAAGAATTTTCAGCAACATATTTCAAGATTAAGAAACAAAAGAAGTTATTTGTACATTATTTTGTTTCACATGCGCATCTTATTATCAAATATCATGATCATTTCAAAACAAATAATTATATCTGCTCAGGATTTGGTGGGTAAATATACAACCATTAATGTGTTGGTCAAGTTTTAAAGCCTTAATCCTTAAACAGTTTGAGTAAGATAAGGGCACTGAATTGTTTCATTTTTAAATTTCACTTAAATGTCAACATGTTGAGTTATTTTTCATTGTATAAATTTTATTAAGCGTTATTATTTTTTTAAAGATTTTGTTATGCAAATTAAATTTTTAAAATTTATATTTTGATCGATTTTTTCTTAAACACAAATTATTTTAAACCTACCAACAGGTTCAACTTGTGTCACCGAATCCACAAACTCACGCCTGTTCATGTACAGGGTGACCATATTGTTAGGCGAAGCCTTTTTAAAAATCTTAAAATTAACAACCATATTGAATAGTCTTTTTTGTCAATTAACAATTAATAAATATAAATAAAAATTCGTTCGTTTGTTATGATTAAAAATGTTTTTTTTAATTTATTTTTCTAAAACTAAACGTTGTTTTTCTTGTACTTATTATTTACTATTTTAAATTTCACTACCCAGTACGATTTTAGAAATGACTTTGAATGGAAAACTACATTTAGACCAACCTTTATACCTTTAATGACATGAGCAAACAACACTATGTTATTTAATTAGTTGCAATAGTTAGTTAAAATAGAAGAAAAAACAGTCTAAATTTAACAGCAGAAATAGAAAATGTTCACTTGTAAGGCAATGTACACGATTTGAATACCCACCATCAAAAAAGATGGGGGAATATTATTTTTGTCATTCCATTTGTAACACATGGAAATATTGGTCGTAGACTCACAAAAGTCTAAAGTCAGGGATTTTAGTAAATTCTAAGCTGAAACGTAAATGATCTTCTTCAAAAAGTGAGTTCAAAGCACAAAATAGATAGATTGATAGGTAGATAGATAGATAGATAGATAGATAGATAGATAGATAGATAGATAGATAGATAGATAGATAGATAGATAGATAGATAGATAGATAGATAGATAGATAGATAGATAGATAGATAGATAGATAGATAGATAGATAGATAGATAGATAGATAGATAGATAGATAGATAGATAGATAGATAGATAGATAGATAGATAGATTGATAGATTGATAGATTGATAGATAGATAGATAGATAGATAGATAGATAGATAGATAGATAGATAGATAGATAGATAGATAGATAGATAGATAGATAGATAGATAGATAGATAGATAGATAGATAGATAGATAGATAGATAGATAGATAGATAGATAGATAGATAGATAGATTGATAGATAGATAGATAGATAGATAGATAGATAGATAGATAGATAGATAGATAGATAGATAGATAGATAGATAGATAGATAGATAGATAGATAGATAGATAGATAGATAGATAGATAGATAGATAGATAGATAGATAGATAGATAGATAGATAGATAGATAGATAGATAGATAGATAGATAGATAGATAGATAGATAGATAGATAGATAGATAGATAGATAGATAGATAGATAGATAGATAGATAGATAGATAGATAGATAGATAGATAGTTAGTTAGTTAGTTAGTTAGTTAGTTAGTTAGTTAGTTAGTTAGTTAAAATAGAAGAAAAAACAGTCTAAATTTAACAGCAGAAATAGAAAATGTTCACTTGTAAGGCAATGTACACGATTTGAATACCCACCATCAAAAAAGATGGGGGAATATTATTTTTGTCATTCCATTTGTAACACATGGAAATATTGGTCGTAGACTCACAAAAGTCTAAAGTCAGGGATTTTAGTAAATTCTAAGCTGAAACGTAAATGATCTTCTTCAAAAAGTGAGTTCAAAGCACAAAATAGATAGATTGATAGGTAGATAGATAGATAGATAGATAGATAGATAGATAGATAGATAGATAGATAGATAGATAGATAGATAGATAGATAGATAGATAGATAGATAGATAGATAGATAGATAGATAGATAGATAGATAGATAGATAGATAGATAGATAGATAGATAGATAGATAGATAGATAGATAGATAGATAGATAGATAGATAGATAGATAGATAGATAGATAGATAGATAGATAGATAGATAGATAGATAGATAGATAGATAGATAGATAGATAGATAGATAGATAGATAGATAGATAGATAGATAGATAGATAGATAGATAGATAGATAGATAGATAGATAGATAGATAGATAGATAGATAGATAGATAGATAGATAGATAGATAGATAGATAGATAGATAGATAGATAGATAGATAGATAGATAGATAGATAGATAGATAGATAGATAGATAGATAGATAGATAGATAGATAGATAGATAGATAGATAGATAGATAGATAGATAGATAGATAGATAGATAGATAGATAGATAGATAGATAGATAGATAGATAGATAGATAGATAGATTGATAGATGATAGATAGATAGATAGATAGATAGATAGATAGATAGATAGATAGATAGATAGATAGATAGATAGATAGATAGATAGATAGATAGATAGATAGATAGATAGATAGATAGATAGATAGATAGATAGATAGATAGATAGATAGATAGATAGATAGATAGATAGATAGATAGATAGATAGATAGATAGATAGATAGATAGATAGATAGATTGATAGATAGATAGATAGATAGATAGATAGATAGATAGATAGATAGATAGATAGATAGATAGATAGATAGATAGATAGATAGATAGATAGATAGATAGATAGATAGATAGATAGATAGATAGATAGATAGATAGATAGATAGATAGATAGATAGATAGATAGATAGATAGATAGATAGATAGATAGATAGATAGATAGATAGATAGATAGATAGATAGTTAGTTAGTTAGTTAGTTAGTTAGTTAGTTAGTTAGTTAGTTAGTTAGTTAGTTAGTTAGTTAGTTAGTTAGTTAGTTAGTTAGTTAGTTAGTTAGTTAGTTAGTTAGTTAGTTAGTTAGTTAGTTAGTTAGTTAGTTAGTTAGTTAGTTAGTTAGTTAGTTAGTTAGTTAGTTAGTTAGTTAGTTAGTTAGTTAGTTAGTTAGTTAGTTAGTTAGTTAGTTAGTTAGTTAGTTAGTTAGTTAGTTAGTTAGTTAGTTAGTTAGTTAGTTAGTTAGTTAGTTAGTTAGTTAGTTAGTTAGTTAGTTAGTTAGTTAGTTAGTTAGTTACTTAGTTAGTTAGTTAGTAAGTTAGTTAGTTAGTTAGTTAGTTAGTTAGTTAGTTAGTTAGTTAGTTAGTTAGTTAGTTAGTTTGTTAGTTAGTTAGTTGTCCTGCAGAGAATCCTTGGAAGTGCTGCTGGACACCCATTTTCCGGGATGTCAACCTCTTAATGAGGAGACGGTAGACCCGGTTCATTTAGCGCCTGATACCAGCTCTATAGTCATTAATAGAGAGAGAATCCAATGGGCGCTTAACAGTTTCGACCCATACAAATCTCCGGGTCCAGATGGTATTATACCTGCGGATCTTCAGAAGAATGAAGATCTCGCCACTCCATGGCTGCTATCGATCTACAAAGCATGCCTAAGGTTGCTATACATCCCTCATATGTGGATGAGATATAATGTGGTCTTTATTCCTAAAGGGGGAAAGACATCACATACCAAACCTAAAGACTATAGACCAATCAGTCTTGCGTCTTTTCTTCTCAAAACTCTTGAAAGAGTCATTGATGTACACGTGAGATTAACCATCCCCACAGAATTGATCTCCAAATCACAACATGCCTATACCAAAGGCAAGTCTGTGGAAACGGCTCTACACTCGCTAGTGGGACATGTAGAAAGTTCACTAGCGAATAAGGAGTACTCTCTTGTTGCCTTCCTTGACATCGAAGGTGCCTTTAACAATGTCGAACCATTATAGACGCACTTGATGGACTAGGGGTTGATCATCGAACTCAGCAGCTTATTAAAAAAATTCTGAGTAACAGGGTCATAAGTGCAACGATGGGCGGAGTCAATGTCTCAAGGCTCGCCAGTCGTGACACACCACAGGGGGGAGTCCTATCTCCCCTTCTCTGGAATGTGGCTATGAACTCCTTACTAAATGAACTGGATAAAAGGAGAATTAAGACTGTCGCTTATGCTGATGATGTCGCGGTAGTGGTATCTGGCAAATTCCTAGATACTATATCAAACTGCATGGAATCTGCTCTTAACTTGCTCAGCAAATGGAGTGTTACCTGTGGCCTCAGTGTGAATCCACTGAAAACTGAACTTGTTCTTTTTACAAGGAAGTATAAGATTGAAAACTTTATGCCTCCAAAGTTAAACGGAATAAGACTCAATCTCATTGATCATGCGAAATACTTTGGAGTAATCCTTGACAGTAAACTATCCTGGAATATTAACATCCAAAACAGGATAAATAAGGCAAATATAGCTATTTACACCTGCAAGAGGGCAGTTGGTTCAAACTGGGCGTCAACCCTAAAGGTATCAACTGGATCTTCAAAGCGGTTGTTAAGCCCATACTATTCTATGGTGTTATTGTATGGTGGCAGGCACTGGAAAACGCTTCTCATTGTGCAGCCATCGAACGTACCTTACGAAATATTGCAATACTGATCACGGGAGCAATGAGGACGACGCCAACGAAGGCCCTGCTAACCATAATGAACTGGTTACCAGCTGACCTGATGGCGATTCAACTAGCCCTTAATTCTGCAATCAGACTAAACGCGTGTGGTTCGTGGTCCGGTAGTAGAGGTATAGGGCACTCACGAATAATTAAACACTTCGAGTCCTTGCATCTTAATGTAGACTATTGCGTCAAATGATTGTGTAACAAATGTTTTCACTGACGGCTCCAAGAGGAGTGGAAGAGTGGGTGGTGGCTTTAACATTGAAAGATTTGGAATCAAATCCTCTTTTAGGCTACCTAATTATTGTAGTATTTTACAGGCAGAGATATCTGCTATTAAACGAGTCGCAAACTGGCTGAGGTATTATCAAATATCGGGTGATATATGTATATATACGGACAGCAAAGCTGCGATCAAAAATCTAGCGGGTGTCTTTACGACATCTAGGTTAACCGAAGAATGCCGGGTATCTTTGAATGAGATAGCGAGACATTCTAGGATAACGCTAATATGGGTTCCTGGACATAGCAATTGTCAGGGAAACTGTATAGCTGACGAACTTGCCAGGAATGGTGCGATGAGAGGGGAGGATGAAATCGACGCATTTACTGGTATCTCTCTTACTAACTGTAAGCTACTGGTTCAGACTGAACTATATGAGATGGCTCAAATCAGATGGTTCAGTGAAACCACCTGTCTCAATTCGAGGTCAATTTGGCCTCTATACGATGCTCCCAGGTCAAGCTTACTATTAAGCTTTCGCAGGGAACAGATAAGAGTGCTGGTATCAGTCATAACGGGACACTGTACTATTGGCAATCATGCCAGAAGAATGGGTGTCGAATATAACGACTACTGTAGAAGTTGTAACAATGAGGAGGAAGAGGAAACAATACCTCACCTCCTCTGTAACTGCCCATCATTCAATGAAAGCAGAGAACAATGTTTCGGCCTTTCTGCTTTATCTTGTCTGGATGAGCTATCTGGGATATGTCTAAAGAATATCCTAAACTTTGTAAATCAAACTGGTTGGTTTAAAACTGGAAGTAGAGAGTGAAAATTAATTGAACTCCTACGACCACTAGGGTAACACAACGGGACCGCAACTAGGTGGACCCAAGTGAGCCACTCATGTTTATTGAGTGGCTGCCCTTCTTACCTTACCTTAGTTAGTTAGTTAGTTAGTTAGTTAGTTAGTTAGTTAGTTAGTTAGTTAGTTGTTAGTTAGTTAGTTAGTTAGTTAGTTAGTTAGTTAGTCAGTTAGTTAGTTACTTAGTTAGTTAGTTAGTTAGTTAGTTAGTTAGTTAGTTAGTTAGTTAGTTAGTTAGTTAGTTAGTTAGTTTTAGTTAGTTAGTTAGTTAGTTTGTTTGTTTGTTTGTTAGTTAGTCAGTCAGTTAGCTAGTTAGTTAGTTAGTTAGTTAGTTAGTTAGTTAGTTAATTAGTTAGTTAGTTAGTTAGTTAGTTAGTTAGTTAGTTAGTTAGTTAGTTAGTTAATTAGTTAGTTAGTTAGTTAGTTAGTTAGTTAGTCAGTTAGTTAGTTAGTTAGTTAGTTAGTTAGTTAGTTAGTCAGTCAGTTAGTTAGTTAGTTAGTTAGTTAGTTATTTAGTCAGTCAGTCAGTTAGTTAGTTAGTGAGTTAGTTAGTTAGTTAGTTAGTTAGTTAGTTAGTTAATTAGTTAATTAGTTAATTAGTTAATTAGTTAGTTAGTTAGTTAGTTAGTTAGTTAGTGAGTTAGTTAGTTAGTTAGTTAGTTAGTTAGTTAGTTAGTTAGTTAGTTAGTTAGTTAGTTAGTTAGTTAGTTAGTTAGTTAGTTAGTTAGTTAGTTAGTTAGTTAGTTAGTTAGTTAGTTAGTTAGTTAGTTAGTTAGTTAGTTAGTTAGTTAGTTAGTTAGTTAGTTAGTTAGTTAGTTAGTTAGTTAGTTAGTTAATTAGTTAATTAGTTAGTTAGTTAGTTAGTTAGTTAGTTAGTTAGTTAGTTAGTTAGTTAGTTAGTTAGTTAGTAAGTTAGTTAGTTAGTTAATTAGTTAGTTAGTTAGGTAGTTAGTTAGTTAGTTAGGTAGTTAGGTAGTTAGTTAGTTAGTTAGTTAGTTAGTTAGTTAGTTAGTTAGTTAGTTAGTTAGTTAGTTAGTTAGTTAGTTAGTTAGTTAGTTAGTTAGTTAGTTAGTTAGTTAGTTAGTTAGTTAGTTAGTTAGTTAGGTAGTTAGGTAGTTAGTTAGTTAGTTAGTTAGTTAGTTAGTTAGTTAGTTAGTTAGTTAGTTAGTTAGTTAGTTAGTTAGTTAGTTAGTTAGTTAGTTAGTTAGTTAGTTTGATAGTTAGTTAGTTAGTTAGTTAGTTAGTTAGTTAGTTAGTTAGTTAGTTAGTTAGTTAGTTAGTTTGTCAGTTTTTTAGTTATATAACGCAATCGTGAAGAATTTGATTTCAAGGATTTCATGTAGGGTATCCGAATACCACTTTAAGCCTCTTACTACTAACTTGTTAAAATTTACTTTGGTTCTTTGTCGTTGCTTTTTCTCGATAGCTTAACTTTTAAGGTTTCGTTTAGTTTAATGTCCATTTTTTGCTGTCGTATTTTTAAGTCTCATGTTATTTTGTTTTTCATTTACACAAATATTGATTTGTCTGTTGAACTTGTGAAATTTGTTTTCAAGTTAAATATTTTTTTATAGATAATTTAGACAAAAAACAAAAATAAAGTTAACAATGTTTTCTAAACACAAAAATGTTTAGACTTTTCTTTGCGTTGTTATTAGTCTAGGAATAATGTCGTTGACTTAGTTTTTTTATTTTGTTGAATAAAAACGCATTTTTTTGTATTTGTTGTTTTTTCTTCTGGTAAAATTGTTAATGACATTTAAATACTTTAAGTAGTTTTGATTTTAAATCCAGAAAGTTTTGCAACAAACAAAGAGAAAAAATCAATATTATAAAAGATTAACATGACAAAACATTTTACTAACTGTAATTAGCAAATTTTCGAATAAATTAAATTTATCTTTATTTTAGCAATTGTTGCAAAATTTACTGCGAGGCTATCCAATGTTAGCACCTCTAATATTTTTATGATCCAATTCGATTGGAGATAGATTAATAAAATCATTTATAAAATTTAAAAAATTAAAAAAAGATATTTTTTAAATATTCGTTTTAGTTTCTAGATAATGTTCTCAGATCAATGATTTTAACATCTTTGTACACTTCTTTCTTTATACACTTCTTTATACCCACCATCAAAAAAGATGAGGTATATTGTTATACCCTACACCACTATAGTGGGGAGGGTATTATACGTTTGTGCTGATGTTTGTAACATACAAAAATATTGGTCCAATACCCACCTTAAAGTATACCGATCGATTCAGAATCATTTTTTGAGTCGATTAAGACATGTCCGTCCGTCCGTCTGTCCGGCTGGCTGGCTGTCCATGTAAACCTTGTGCGCAAGGTACAGGCCGCAATTTTCAACATAATTTGATGAAATTTGGACCAAGCATGTTTTTTGGCACAAGGACGAAGCCTATTGAAAATGGTTGAAATCGGTCCATTATTTCACCTAGCCCCCATACAACCGTACCTCCCGATTTGAACTTTTTATGCTATAATTACGTCAAATATTCTGCTATCTTTCTAAAAATTGTCACAAATATGTTTTATATAAGTATAAATGATACTGCAGATTTTCGTAAGGATCGACCTATATTTGACCCTAGCCCCCATACAAACCCCCCTTCAAAAAATGACTTAAACGTCTAAAATTGACTTGTAACCATTTGTATCGCAATGAAACTCAACAATACTAACTGTTATTTAGAAATATATCCTTTTCCCAAATTTACCGAGGATCGGCCCATATTTGACCTATATAAAGCCTCATTTAGAAATTTTAGTTTTTTATCAATAAATGGCTTAAATATTTTGGAATTATGGTAATATTCAACATAAAAGTTTTTTTACAAAAAATAAAAATTTTATAAAAGTAAAAATTGTAAAAGTATTCTCATGGTGTAGGGTATTATATGGTCGGCCATGCCCGACTATACTTTCCTACTTGTTTTTGTTTTATTTCAGTTTTTCTTTGTATTGTTTTCTCCTTTTCATAAAAGTGATTTCTTTTATTTTGTATTTTAGTCATTATTCATTTAATAAAATTTGCAATATTCCGATTTCTGACTTTCTTTTTTTTTTTTGCTAGAGAAACTGATGATGTTGCGGCAGTAGTACGAAGGCAATTCTCATCTCTTTTTCACATCTTGTTTTCTATGAATTTTTTTATTGTTTTTTGGTGCTTTATTTCGAAATAAAAGTTAAATAAAATGCTTATGGTGGTAGTTGCGGTGATGCTGTTATACACAGTTGTATATTTTATTAAAATCCAAAAAAGGAAAAATAGTTTGGCTCCAGCAAAAAAAATATATAAAATGAAAGAGTAATTTCTGTAGTCAGAGTTGCTGTTCCAGTTTTGCCAATTGTTCTTTAGTGGGTTCGTCAATTATTCTTTGTTTTCAGGGTGAAATTGTGTTGTTTGTTTGTTTGTTTGTTGTGAATACCCTACACTGTAAAATGTTATGCGTAATATGTAAGTTTGTACCGATTTTATAAAATCTAAAACTAATAATCTACAATACCTTAAAAGGTTTTGATTTAAACATTTTTTGAAAAACTTAGATATCTGTTAAACATCTTTCTTTATACACTAGAGTATTGAAAAGCCGATTTATATTAATCAGACCCAGTTTCCGATAATCATTTTAACACAGACTGTATATGTATATCTTCAGTAGTGCATATCGTTAAGCTTTACCGACTATATACATACTTCCTTACTTATTTCTATGTATTGTTATCGTTTTGTGTGTGTGTTTAGTAATTTATATTGTTGGTGCTTTTTTTTGTAGTTGTTACAATTGTAATGTTAAAACTCATAAACTTTTGTAATTCTGCGTTTTTTTTTTTTTTTTTTTTTTTTGATGCAACTTTTTGTACATTTGACCAATTTAGTTGCAGACATTGTTAAAGTAGAAAAAACTTATTGGCTTAAATAGTTACTTTTCAAATGAGGCTGTTGCAATTATTGTTGCCTTTTTATATTGCGCTTTTTTATACAGTTTTGTTCAAATTTGCTTTATAATTCCAAGAGAATTACAAATTTGAATTTAAAAAAAATGAGATTAGAATTAAATTCATTAACATTAATAAAAGATTCAGTTAAAGAAAGAAAATTAAGTTTTATATATAAATAAAAACTTTACTTTTGTTAAAAACTCTAGCTCTAAAAGATTCCCCAATATACGAATTTTTATATTTAATTTATATGTAAGGTATCAACCCCCTTTTTAAAGTCCGCCAATTTATACGCAAATTTTCATATTGATGTCACAGTTATTCGTGTAAAATTAAGGTCTTTCACGAATTTTTGTACTTATTTCCTATGGAAGATGTCAAGCTCCTCTTGTAAAAGTCCGCTCAATTTTCTCAGATCTACGCATTTTTTTATTCAATCCATATGGAAGGTACCAAGATCGTCTTACGAAAGTCCGCCCATTTTTCTCTTAACTTGAACTTTTGTAAAATATTTTACGATTCTATCGGCAATGTTTTTCCAGATAAACGAACTTTAAAATTTAATGCCACGCCCCCTATTGCCAGTCTTTTATATTTCCTCAGATACACCTATTTATGATTTTCATTATATGGTACGTGCCATGTTCACTATAGCTAGGCAACCTATTTTACTCCCATTTTATCATAGATATTTAAAAGTTGTCTACACAAAATTTGAAGACTCTAGCTCTTTCACTTTCTGGGAGTTTTAGTTTCCATATATGAAGCAAGACACTAAAAATTTCAAAAAATTGGTCTAGCCATTTTGCTGTCTATAAAGTCCAAACAATTATATATTAATTTTAATATATATAGATAGATCAGAAGAAAAGTGTTTATATTATGTTTCTTATAAGATTCTTAAACGATTTAGCCATGACTAGCTATTATGAACATAATGAGATAAAATGGGTCAAATTTCAATTTCAGTTGTGTCTAGGCTAAAATTTCCAAGTCTAGATAATCATGCCGAATATTAAAAAAATCGGCGTGGTCATTATAATTAAGTCTTCTTAAAAATTTAATTTGATCCTGAATGCCAAAAAGTATACCTATCATCTACATGTATAAATGTAATGATCTAACTTAATATGATTCTAAAATCTTGACTCATATAAAGTCGCATTCAGAAAATCGTAAATGCCTAAAAGTATGCTACAAAATACAGTCAATGTTGCCACTTTATTAATTTTAACATACTAGCTAATACTTACTCGGTGTGCTTCATAAAAAGAAATTAAAAACATAATTAAAATATTTATTTAAATATTGGATTATTTAGTCGTCTACAAAAACATACAAACAAACAAACACACATTCATTGTTAAATACATAAATAAATAGAAGATATATAGCTATACCCAATGCGCTTTTCTACCCTTAAAACAATATAAATTAAAAAACTCCCTTTTGAAAATTTTAACTACAATAGTTTTCCATTTTCAGAATATGCTACATATGAGATATGCCAAGCAAATTATTGCAAGTTCGCCAATTTCTATCTATCTATGAAAAATTTTAATTATCTAACAGTTTTCAAGATATACGACATTTTGTATTAAATTAATATATGTATGTTATTTTCTAAATGTTCACATGAATGTCAAAATTATTCATGTAAAATTTTAAGATTAAGCTCTTATAGTTTCTTAGATATACGAATTTTTCTATTAAATTCATGTGGTGGCCTCAAGCTCCCCAGATGAAAGTCCACCCTTTTTCCTCCATTATGTTCAGATGAATATTAAAGTAGTTTGTGCAAAATTTAAAGAATATAGTTCTATTAGTTTCCCAGTTAAATGAAATTTTATATTTAATTCATAGGAGAGGTGCCAAGTCCCCCATTAGAAGTTCGCCCGTTATATAGTACTCTAAATGTTCAGATGAAATTCAACGTAAAAGTTAAAGATTCTATCTCTTATATATATTATTATATTATTATATTTTCTCAATATGGGCGTGGCTCCTCGCCTACTTGAAATAAAAATAATAAAGAGCCTATTACCTATGTTAGACATACAGGAATATGCTGTGAAAATTTCAGAAAATCGGTTCAGCCGTTTAGTAGTCTTTAACGTTTAAGCTTTCGGTTTAGAACAGAAAAAAATCAGTTTAAGTAGAAAAGTACAGTTTTGCCCGTTTTCGCCCTTTTCCCGCAATTATGCTATTACATATATCTGACACTTTAAGTAGCTAAATCAAAAATATTTTCACAGTTGAAAACAAGTATGAATGTATAGTCGGGCGTAGCCGACCATATGATACCCTACACCAGTCAGTATATAAGTTAAAAATGTGGATTATTTAAAAAATAAAGCATTTGGTTTGTTTTTTAACTTAATTTCGGAATATTTTTACTTTTTCTTTGGCAAAAAAGAGATTTTTTACAAGAGGGCTCAAACGGGAGTAGGGCAAAATATGGTCCTATCTTTAAAAATGTTGGTAGGGGGAGTTAAGTCTTCTTCAATATTATTTATATAGAATTTAATAGTGTTATTAGTGTTGGTATGTGAATTTTGACCTTTAAGTCATTTTCTGAAGGGGAGTTTTTATGGAGCATATGGTCAAATGAATCCCGAAAATTAAAAAAATCGATAGTGTCATTAAAAGATCATTAAAACTAAGTTTTGTCGACTTTTGTTAACATAATAGATCATTTAAATTAATTATAAGTCAAAAGGACCTATTTGGGGGATACGGTTGTATGGGGGCTAGTCAAAATAATGGACCGATTTTAACCATTTTCAACAGGCTTCGTCCTTTGGCTAAAAGAAGCGTGTGTGCCAAATTTCATCCAATTATCTTGAAAATTGCCTGTACCTTGCGCACAAAATTTACATGGATAGTAGAGTGCTTCAAAAAAAACTAAGTTTCGAATTTTGCCCGTCCCCCATCCTAAAATTGTTCTACGGGTTATAAAAATAAGTCGTACAAAAATTTAGGTCAACAGGACTACGTTACAAGGGCAAAATATGCATTTTTTCAGTTTTCACAAATGTTTTGTCATTAAATAATTTGTTTTGTATTTTATTGTCAAAGAATCGTAATGTACACAGAATTAAAAATAGAAACAATTTCGACTAGTTTCCATCAAAAATTGCAAATATTACAAAATTTGACCTTTGACCTTTAAAGTTTATGAGTTAATGTCGTCCAAATTGCACGAAACTCTTGATTTTTATTCAGAAATATGTAGACTAATAAATTTACAAAAGGTTCCATTTAAAATACACAACAATATAATAAAAAGGTTAATTTTACAAAATATTATATAAAAATGTGTTTTTCTCGAAATCCACTGAATTCAAATTGCAGGTACAGACAAACTATAAGAGGTATTGACCTATTTTTTTTACTGTTTTATTCCGTAATCTGTTGTCCATAAATCCCTATGAGTTCTCCCAAAAATATTGAAATTTGTTTAACAAAGTATCAAAAAAATTCAAATTTGAATTTTGAAATATTCAAGTAATTACAGATGTATTTTAAGTAACACAATTGTTTTATTAGAATATTTTCAAAAATATGTTTATATTTTTATCACATTTCGAATTCAAGTGCTCTAAGACACGATAATGGCCTGGGGAATTTTTAATAACTTTTACAATTTTCAAACAATTTTTGCGTTTTTTATCTTTTTGTAACGCTAATTCTGTGTACATTACGATTCTTTTACAAAAAATTGCAAAACAAATTGTTTAATAACAAAACTTTTGTGAAAACTGAAAAAATTGCATATTTTCCCCTTATAAATGCATCTTCAAACTTCAGAGCCGTTGCGGCACCAGTTAACGTAATCCTATTGACATAATTTTTTGCACGACTTATTTTTATAACATAGAACAATTCTAGTGGGGGGACGGCCTGTAGGATAAATTTTTTTTCCTTCATACAAGCTTGGAGCACTCTAATGGACAGCCAGCCAGACGGACCGACAGACAGAAAATGATTCCAAGCCGAATGATATACTTTAAGGTGGGTATAGGAAGAATACTTTTGTATGTTACAAACATTAGCACAAACCCAATATACCCTTCCCACTAATGTGGTGTAGGGTATAAAAATCTGTCTTCAAGTACAAAGTACTGATTTTGGCCGTTTTTCGGCATTTCATTGACAAAAGTATTATTTTTCACGTTTTTCGCATTTTGAACATTTTTTTTTACACGATCACACTTTATGTACACAAAGTCTAATGAATAACAATGAATAATATAAGAATAGAAGTCATATGATTTATATTTTTAGATGGAAACAGCGGTTTCACTTTTTTTTCACGTCCCTGATCTAATGCGATTTGGTTTAGTTCTAGTTTCTTTTTATTATTTAAAAATATGAAGAGAGCTACACGACTTTCAAGTTTTAAATACATATTTTCTCTCAATGTGTAATGGTTTCATAACATTTTGCTTTAAGACGATCCCAACCGTTCTCCTCTAGACAAAATTATGACAGATCATATTACTGGTGTGCTTGTGTGAAAGGGATTTAATCTAACTTTTTCAGATGTTTCTAAGCTTTAGCTTTTTCAATATTTTTGACATCTTTTTGGCCAGCACTCAGCTGTATCCCCTCAGATGTTTATTTCTAAAAATTAAATAATCAGATGTTTATTTCTAAAAATGTTATAATCAGATTATATATGTTCTATATATACATACATATACAGTTCTAATAAAATTCACCACTTGCCGTTATTGTCAAACAAAGCAGTCTGACAGGCATTTCCTTCTTAAAGTAACTTTCGAAAAAAAACTTAATTTAACACATAACAACAATATTATATTCATTTATAATTATTGTTATTATAATGTTAACTCAAGAAATTACAAAAAGAAACAACAAAAAGTCAAAATAGAGCTAAAACCAAAACTATTTAATAAAACCCAGCAGTTCAAAGAGACTGAAAATTTTAAATAAATTGTACGGTTTGTAAAAGGATGCCAACAAACCCTGTATTAGTTGATTTCTGGTATGACTTAAAACTACTTTCAAACTAAATAGTTCGAACTATTATTTGTTATCACTATTAAAAAACAATGCCTGTGTACACCTTGTAAAACAGCCGGAACATATTCACATGAAAGGAATACAAAACATGCCAACACACACGTAAATATTTTAACACACATATGAATACCATTTCCACTCACACACTTTATTAATAAAAGAACAAGTAAGAAATTATAGTCGGGCGAGGTCGACCATATAATACCCTACACCTTTTACAAAAATATTATTTGATTTAGTTGTCATAATAAAGCATTTACCTCGGTTTTTGTATTAGTGAATACTGTAGAATTTATAGGAAATCATGCTCTAATAATTGATTTTATAGGAAAAATTAATAAGAATGAGCTTAATTTCACACTTTTATAATGCTTCAAAAGTGCATTAACCCTTTAGATGTGATGAGACTTTAAATTTTCAGATTTTAAAGTTTACAACGCTATATTTCGAAAACCACGAAAGTTATAAGGCCCAAAATTTGTCATTATACATGTTATATATGATACATTAATTGGATGGAGTTTTATTAAATTCAGAGATGATGATGAAAAGCACCATTGTTTGATGGGAAATTATTAAACCACAAGCCAACATTATAACCATCATAACTCCTAAAGGGATTACAATAAATGAAAAATTTTAACACTATTTTTTTAAGGGCATTGAATATTATATTTACGAATGATAAAATCAGGTTTTGATTTTTTTAATTGCATTTATAGTGCATCTAAATTCTGTCAAATTAAGTTTATATATCTTAAATTTTCCTGTAGAATAGTATACTAAAGTCAGATTTGAAATATGTACAGCAGTTTTCGGTCTATAAAAAAAGATATTTAAGTGAAATTTTGATGGGGCTTTTTATAGGGGCTAGTATCATATGTATATTATGGAAATCGTAAGGGTCATCAAGTCTAGTATAGAATGTGGTTTTTGCAGCTTTTGTCGAGATATGAGTATATTAAACATAATTATGAATTTAAAAGCCCTATTTGGCGGATTCAGTTGTATGGGGGCTATGTGAAATAATGGACCGATGTAAACTATTTTCTACAGGCTTCGTTTACGGTATCATAGACGATCATGTGCCAAATTTTATTAAATTATCTCCAAAATTGCGACTTGTAGTTTGATTACAAAGTTTAAAAGCCCTATTGGGGGTTCAGTTGTATAGGGGCTAGGTGAAATAATAGACCGATCTTAATCATTTTAAATAGGCTTTGTCTTTGGGACAATAGGAGATTATGTACCAAATTTCATTGAATTATCTTCAAAGTTGCGACCTTTAGTATGATTGCAAAGTTTACATGGACGGACGGACAAAGCTAAATCTACTTAGAAAATGATTCTACACCGATTGGTATACTTTAAGGTCGGTATAGGACCAATATTTTTGTGCGTTATAAACATCAGCACAAACCCAATATACCCTCCCCATTAAAGTGGTGTAGGGTATAACAAGTAAGAAGTTATAGTCGGGCGATACAAATACTATATAATACTCTACACATTTTACTAAAAGTAAAATGTAATTTAGTTTTTATAATAAAACATTTAAGTTGAATTGTATCTTGCCGTTCCCCCCGGGGGCATGTTACCTTGGTGAAAGCTACACCTTGGTGTTATTGCAATATCCCGGGGAAAAGAGGTGCTACCAAAACCTCTAGTTTGCCGGGACTATAAACTGGTGATGATCAGATGTATCCTCGGCCTTTCCGTGGAATGATCTGGCATGGGGTCTAACCAGAGTACCATATAATCTGGCACTACGGGTGGCCGGTTGCCCGCAGGACCTAGTCCTGGCCGGTCAATTGGTTGAGGTTCCTTCGGGATCCACGTAGTGGCTGTGGTTGAAACCCAAATCGCGGGGAGAGAATGTTGGTTTAAGGACTGATATATCCTATACCTAATGGGTTGGATAATTCTCTCTTCGAACAGGTCTGTGTACAAAGCAGCATATGCCGGATTCCTAAACCCGATCGGTATTTCTTACCGGTCGTGTAGTGGGACGCCGGTATATGCTGGGGAATTGTCAGGTTAGTATTCAATGGTTGCCTGTCATCCCGTAGAGCGATCTTTATGATCATGGGAATGGAACTGATGCGGAAATTGGTGAAAGATCGGGAAAGTCTCCATATATTGGAGATTAGTACTGATTTAGTATGCCTTTTTACGCTTCGGGGAAGTTCTTCGGTGCTGTTGCCATCTCAACAGGATATATTGATACATGCTACGCGACTATTTTGTCGGGGCAATTATTGGAATCAATTGACTTTAGAAATTCCTATTTCCTTTGTTACATTGATCGGTTCATAAAAGAGGGATCCTGATCCATTTTGTTGGGTATTTCGGACTACCAAATATGTCTCTAGGTGCTGTTGCCAAACCAACAGGGCCATCTCAGTAGTGTGGTTGCGCGGGCTTAAAGAGGTTAAGGAATGCACTGGAGTGGGTCATTAGATGATGGGGATTGCATTTTGAATAATGCAATCTTTCATGACATCATAAGGGTGGTCACCTTCCGGTTTACCGGAAGATTGATTTCACCTGATGTTGGGACTCGTCACCCCCTTCTATTGACTTTAGACCAGTGATTGCTTTTTCCTTGTCGGGGTTTGCATTGGGTTTGATCCCATGCTGCCTGTCATTCCGCAACGGGGCTACTATGGCAAGAGATTAGATAGCTCGAGTTCTTCAACAAAATACTTGTACATGGACCGGCACAGCCATGTACAAAAATTGCTACCTGAGTTCTTCATTGAAGAATTCAGGGGCGCGGGTAGACCGTCTCTAGTCTATCCTGTGGGTGAAAAAGACCACCGTGAAATTAGGCCGTCAAGGCAGGTGTTCACGTTAAACTCTCGACTTCATTGTATCTTGCCGTAGATATATTTAAGCCATATATTGTTGAATAAATCTATGGACATTTAAGTCTAATGAGGGCCTATAATTTTAGAGTTCATAATTATATCTCCAAAATTGCGACCTGAAGTTTGATTCCAAGGTTTACAAACCTTAGTCGGGGCTCAGTTGTATGGGGGCTAGGTAAATAAATGAACCGAAGATTCATTGAGTTATCCTCAATGTTTACATGGACGGACGGACATACGGATACTGATACCGGATACGGTACCAATTGTGCGTTACAAACATCAGCACAAACCCAATAGAGTATATACACTACTAAAGTGGTGTAAAGTATAAAAAAAGAAAAAAATGGAAAAAAGCGATGAAATTGAAAGAAGAAACCTTATTTTGTTTCATAAAAACTATATAGTTGTACAATGCTAGAAAATGTGTGCCAAACACAAGTCGAATTAGATGGGAGGAGAGTAGGAAAAACTAATAGTTTAGTAATGTGTTGTTGTTCCTTATATAAATTGCTGTACATTTTAACGTACTAAATGGGTCGAATTTGAAAACAGGGTGATTTATAGATTGAACTAGAGGCCAGAGCATATACTAAAATATTTTCCAAACTATAGAACAGATTGTAGACTGTTCTATAGACAAGAATCTTAGAAAATCCAAAATGTTCTATAGTCCAGACTATTGACTGTTGTATAATCCAGACTATAGACTATCCTATAGTCCAGAATATAGACTGTTCTATAGTTCAAATTTTAAACTGTTCTATAGTCCAACCTATAAAGTATTCTATAGTCCAGCCTATGTACTATTCTATAGTCCAGCCTATGGACTATTCTATAGTCCAGCCTATGGACTATTCTATAGTCCAGCCTATAGACTGTGCTATAGTCCAGCCAATAGACTATTCTATAGTCCAGCCTATGGATTATTCTATAGTCCAGCCTATGGACTATTCTATAGTCCAGCCTATGGACTATTCTATAGTCCAGCCTATGGACTATTCTATAGTCCAGCCTATAGACTGTGCTGTAGTCCAGCCTATAGACTGTGCTGTAGTCCAGCTTATAGACTGTTCTATAGTTCAGCCAACAGACTGTTCTATAGTCTAGCCTATAAAATGTTCTATAATCCAGCTTATAGACTGTTCTAAAGTCAAGATTATAGAATGTTCTATATTTCATACTGTAGACAGTTCTATACTTCAGAACACGTTATAAGATCCAGACAATATACTGTTCTATAGTCTAGACTATAGGATATTCCATAGTCCAGACTATTGACTTCTCCATAGTACAGTCTCTAGACTATTATATATACATATACAATCAAGACTACATACTATTCCAGACTTTAGACATTCCTAAAACTAAGAAGATACACTGTTTTATGTATAGATTATAGATAAGTCAAGGCCTGGAAACAGTCGATGATCTGAGTTATATACAAGTTTATGTTTTTATTGTTTTTACAAATAAAACTAATTTTTTAGCACACCCTTTGATAATGGTATGTAAAAGCTCATGTTATAAAGTTTTTCGCCATTCTTGTTTTATATTTTTATTGTATGGTAACTGTGCCATCGGGTCCACTATATCTAGACTGACAGTGCGGTTGTACGCTCATAATAATAAAAATTGTATATTACACGTTAAAAACATGGACATACACCCCCCAAACTTTTCAACACTTTTATCCACACAAATGTGTTGAAAACTTATCCTTAATATTTTACTACAATGGTCAGTCACACAGTCATTATGAATGTATATGAGACTAAAAGTAAACAATAAAAAATAGAAGAAATTTTTGTGGCACGAAATTTTTATGAAACTTGTTGTAAATTTGTGGAATATTATAAGAATAGCTATAAGAACATTTGTAATAATACATTTTTGTCTTTATAGGTAAATTGCTTATCTGCTTATTGGATAATTAATATAGAAGTTCATTTATTAATCAAGTTAATAGTTAATCGCGCAGACGGCTTTTATTTAATCGGAGGAAACGCTAAGAACTTAATCAATAATCATTAATAGCATATAAACAAGTGTCTAAAATAAATAATTTTCGATTAAATGTGCTTGATAAAAAAGCTATTGTTTTAAACATTTTAGAATTGCATTTGCGTAAAAACCAACAAAATATTAGAGTTAATATATTTAAGTTAACCAAATAGCAGACAAAAGATATTCTTATCATTTCCTCAAAGTACTTAGTTACCTAGTGTATTAACATTATAATTGTTAATAGAAAATTACTTATCTAAAGTTTAATTGAACTTAAAACAAAACTAAATTATAGTTTTATGGTTATTTTTAATCAACTTAACTTCTGTTAATAAATAAGATAAAAGTACATAAAAAGAAATTCAATTTATAATTAGCCTAATTTTGGCTATATCTCTAAGTGTGTGTGGTTATCTGCTCACAATCAAACACAATAAGTACATGTGTAAGTAGCGACTATATTTAGTATACGTTGAGTCATAATAGAATTTACATCTGTACTTTCCGTACAATCGATTATCTTAAGAATGTATTTTTAGCTATTTATACCCTACACCACTAGGATATATTGGGTTTGTGCTGATGTTTGTAACGCTCAATAATATTGATCATATACCACCCTTTAAGTATACCAATCGGCTTGGAATCATTTTGTAAGTCGATTAGGTATGTCTGTCTGTCCGTCTGTCCGTCTGTCTGTCTGTCTGTCTGTCTGTTTGTCTGTCTGTCCGTCTGTCCATGTAAAACTTGTAAGCAAACTACAGTTCGCAGTTTTGAAGATGAAATTTAGTACATTGTTTCAGGCCTATTGAAAATGTTTAATATCTGTCCATTTTTCCTCCTAGCCTCTATTAAACTCAACCCCCGAATAGGGCTTGTAAACCTTGTAATAAAACTACAGGTTGCAATTTTGGAAATAAGCGAATGAAATTTGGCAAATGATCTTCTGTGGTATCGTAGACGATACAACTAAACTCTCAGAATAAGACTTTTAAGTTCATAATTATTTTGGCCCTAGCACCTAAAAAAAGCCCCCTTCAAAATTTGACTTAAACGTCCACAGTTTTATTAAACAAGGAATGACTTAAGTATAACTGAGGCAAGGTACAATTCAACTAAAATGTTTTATTATGAAAACTAAATCACATTTTACTTTTTGTAACAGATATAGGGTATTATATGGTCGGCCTTCTCCGAATATAATTTCTTATTTTTTTGTGTTTTAGTTTATCGATAGTACAATATGATCAATTTTGATTTAGAAGATAATTTTAAGAATCAATTTGTATGTGTATACCATAAAAGCATCTACACAAACTCATATTATCTTTTTCTATCCCGTGGTGATGAAGGGCTAAAAAAATCTTACTTGTGAATATTGATGAAAAAATTTAATATTTTTAAGTCTACAATTTTTAAGCATCTTATTACCCTAATATTTCCTAGTTACTCAGTTTAAAGTATATAACCGATCTAATTTAAGAGCATTCAATTTTAGAACCTCAATGGTATTAATAGAATATGTATTAAATATCTTACTAGTCTTTCGATTGCTCCCCAAAATATGTATCCAACTTAAGTTGGATTACTACAAAATAACAGAAGTGACCTATATCTTTGTATGCACACTATTTGGAATTAGGCTAATACTTGAAGTTATAATTTAATTGAATTACGGATATATTAGTTCTCTTAAGCAAAATTTACACAACAAAAACTATGACCTGCAATAATCCCCTAAAAAAGAAAACAAATAATATTCAATGTATAAGTGTATTCAATAAATGTATCTACATACATATGTATATATTTAAGACCATTAAACTATTAAATTTCAAATGCGTCATACTAAACACATATTATTTAATACATAAATCAATGTGTAAAAATTTGTTTACAACAAACAATTGCTTATAAGGAGAAAAAAAACAACGACAATTTTTTTTACGAAAAAACAAACAAAAAATATAATTATAACTAAAATCTAGCAAGTGTAAATGCAACAACAAAAAAAAAACACAATTTTGACAAATGATAAGAAAATTACTAATAGCAGCGACATCATTAAAAATCAGCTATATCAAATTAAAATATAAGAGTTGTCATTTATACGTGATTCAAATTATTCAAAGAAATTTTAAAAATTATTCGAACGAATAAAAGTTTTTATTCGAATAATTTAATAAAATGTAAATAAAATCTTAAGATATGTGTAAAAAAGAGTTTTCGTACACTAATGCACTTTTAAGCCAGTAACTTAGATCAATCTCAACCTATTTTAAATTTCTTAGTAGATTTAAAAGTGGAAGCTGAGGCTTTTGTCATCAAATAAGTATATGAAATATGACTGCATTTCATTAGCTACATAAAATGTTTTTATACCCATCATCAGAAAAGATGGATGTATATTGTAGTAGTTATTCCGTGGGTAACACATCGACATATTGGGTCCTTATTAGATTTTGAGACGATCTAGCCATCAGCTTGTCTGTTGAAAACACGATAGGAAGAGATAAAGAGTTGAAATTTTGAAAAAAAATTGTTTGTTTGGTATTAAAAATGGGCAATACCTGACTAACGAACAAACTAACTAACTAGCTAACTAACTAACTAACTAACTAACTAACTAACTAACTAACTAACTAACTAACTAACTAACTAACTAACTAACTAGCTAACTAACTAACTAACTAACTAACTAACTAACTAACTAACTAAATAGCTAACTAAATAGCTAACTAACTAACTATCTAACTAGCTAGCTAGCTAACTAGCTAACTAACTAACTAACTAACTAACTAACTAACTAACTAACTAACTAACTAACTAACTAATTAACTAACTAATTAACTAACTAACTAATTAACTAACTAATTAACTAACTAACTAACTAACTAACTAACTAACTAACTAACTAACTAACTAACTAACTTACTAACTAAACAAGCTAAAAAGTTGGGCATGACTGATCATATACACTACAGCTATGTATGTTAAAAATATTGATAACTTTTAATAATAAAGAACTTAAATTTTTTTATCTTAACAGTTTTTTTTAGAAAACAAGTAAGTGTTCTATATTTGGCTGTGCCACTGACACTGTCTTCGGGCTGAACATACTTAATTTCATATTTCTATATTCACCTAATTCCGACTCTACATATAGGAAATTCTGCAGAATAAAACAAGTAAGAGTGCTATATTCGGCTGTGCCGAATCTTATATACCCTTCACCATAGTGTATTTTAAACATAATTGATCTTACAGTCTTGTTAATAAAAACATTAAAAAAATTTGAGTCGATTTAAGCCAAATGTTTCGGCGGCGGCTCAAGCAACTAAATATAGTTCGGCGGCGGCTAAGCTCCGACTAGAAGCCGGTCGACTTCGACCTCTGATTCATTGCTGGTAAACATTGACGAGACGTAGATTTTGTTTTTGTTTATCGTAAAAAAAATTGTTTTCAAAAGCACTTGGGAAAAATTTGTGTTAGTTTTAAATTTCAAACTTACATTATTCGCATAAAAATTATTGTACAATAACTCACAATCTACTCTCATATAATTGAAAACGTTTTAAATACTTTTTCTATTCATTAAAAAATATATTTGCAATACAAAAGGGAATATTATTTTATTTTAACAAAAAATGCAAATCATATTTTTTTGCTGTGTATTTTTTGTATGTTTGGATTCCAAACAAAACAAAAAATACACAGCTGAATAAAACCAAATACATCTACACACACACACATGTAAATCTTTTTCTATATTCAGTGTTGTTGTTGCTTTTATAACAATTTTTTGATGAAATTTTCAGAGGTTGTCTCGGATTTTTGTTCATATCTCCGTTATTTACCGACCGATTTTGCTGCTTTTAAATAGCGATCTTCTCGAAAGCATGTCTAATAGAATTATTGAAGATTCGGATTTCGCCGATATCTGGGATCCTCTAAAAACTGATTTCAACAGACAGACGGACATGGCTTAATCGACTCCGCTATCTATAAGGATCCAGAATATATATACTTTATAGGGTCAGAAAATTATATTATAGAAATTACAAACGGAATGACAAACTTATATATACCCTTCTCACGAAGGTGAAGGGTATAAAAAAAGTACCAAACAAAATTCCCATCGATTTGTTCTCGTCTAATCCGGTCTCTAAATACTTAATTTCATGTTTCTAAGTTCATTGTCATAAAAAACTCAAAAAGTACCTTTTGAAAAACGAAAAAGTACAAAAAGTTCCCTTTTATGTGTTCTCACCTAATTCCTAATCTACATACTTAATTTTATGTTCCTGGGTTCAATATTATAAAATATTCAAAAAGTACCTTTTGAAAAACGAAAAAGTACCAAAAAGTTCCCTTTTATGAATTCTCACCTAATTTAGACACTACTTACTTAATTTCATATTTCTAGGTTCAATAGAATAGAAAATTTAAAAAGTACCTTTTGAAAAACGAACAATTACCAAAAAGTTTCCTTTTATGGCTTCTAACTTGAGCCAGGCTCCACATACTTAATTTCATGTTTATAGCCAATACCAACGAACTAGAGCTGCTCTACATTACAAATGGAATGACAAACTAATATATACCCTCCTCACGAAGGTGAAGGGTATAAAAAGTAAAAAATATCGAAAGATTTTCCAAAAGTAGACTTTTTATGGGGAATAGGATAAAACAAGGCCATATCGTTAATAAAATGTATAAAACATAGTTTTGCCCATTTTTTAAGAAACTTTAGAATATATTTCTCATAATTATACAAATACCTTTAGCGTGCCCAAAAAGTTTTCTTGGACACACACGCATTGACATAAATACATAGGTAAATAAACTCTACAAGTGGATCTGTTAGAAACATTAACACAAACGCATAATTAGTAACAAGTACGAATTTACAGTCGTACATTGCCCACCATAGATACCCTACACCAGTCAGTATGTTAAAATTTTGGAATATTTTGTATGTGCAAAATTTCATCAAATTATCTAAAAATTGCGACCTGTAGCGTGCGCACAAGGTTTACATGGACTCACAGACAGACGGACGGACATATGGACGGACAGACGGACATAGCTAAATCGACTCACAAAATGATTCTGAGCCAATTGGTATACTTTAAGGTGGTTCTAGGACCAATATTTTTGGGTGTTACAAACATCAGCACAAATGCATAATACCCTTCCCACTATAGTAATGTAGGTTTTAATTATTCGTGCAATCGTGTAAAAAAATAAAATTTAATATGGGAAGTATATCAATTTTGTCATTATGTTTGTAACAAACCTAAATATTGATCGCAATTAGAGTTAAGACATTGTTATGCAAAACAAAATATTTTAATGAAAGAGAGACATAACAAAATAAAGAGCATTTAATTTAAGAGTATAATAAAATCAGAAACGATTAAAGTAAATAAAATAAAATTTACGAAGTCAAAATCAACAACACTTGTGGATTTAATCATACAATATTATGACTAAGTTCAGTTTGATTGTAATATAATAAGCAACAACTCTATCTATATTTGTACAGCAGTGTTGCTGAAAATAAGAACATTGCTCTTAAAAGTTTAAATTGTGCAATTTGTTTAATTTCATTGTCATACTAACATAAAAAATAATAAATATACCTAAACTATTATTTATAACAAATTTATGATATTTGAAATATTTAACAGTCTTTGTCTATCAATTTTGCAAATTTCCTATTTATTTTACCACAACTGTAAGACATAAACTGGTCAGAAATTATAAAAACAAACAAAGAATTAAATACAATCTTCTTTATATTTATTTTACTTTTTTTGTCATGCAGTTTTATTATTTTTTATAGTTTTTTTTTTTCACAAAACAGAACACTTTATTGAAAATGTATAATTTTGAAACCTAATCTACCATCCATCAAATACTTACACTAATCATATTTAATTGCTTATTGTTACAACTCTCTCCACTTTCGTCAACTCAACCCCAACAAAATCACAAATTAAACAGCAGCAAATAAGTTTATTGACTTTAAATTGTGTGTTAAATTACTTTAAACCAATGGATTGAGTTTATCAAAATTTTAAATTATCTGATAATTAAAACGAACTAATCTCTCCTAAAGAAAGATTACAATACAAGTGGTCAATTAAATTGGAAAAAAATGCATACAATCGATAAGAATATGAATTCAAACTCCTGCTAATCTACAAGTCTGAAGAGTACATACATACATACCATGATAAAAATATGAAGGTAGTGTCATTCCGCTCTCAAAAAAAAATTTTTTGAAGTTTGCTGGTATTTTCTGAAATTTGTTTTTTGTATACATAAAAAAGTCGTTGCCACATACGTTAAATGGGAAACAATTTTAAGGCTTTTGTGTTTTTTAAGTGTAATTTATAGATATTAAATTAGTGTAAATTAGTCAAAGTTGGAAATTTTGGCCATACAGGGTTTTATTCAAATGAGTGTATGTAACTTATCAACTATTGGCGCGCACATGAAAGCTTACACAATTTCCTTTAAGGGCTTATAGACCCATAATAGACAGTTCTTGGCCGATAGAGCTAATAGAGATAGTACTAACCATGGTTCCCCCGGGGGCATGTTACCTTGGCGACACCTCCGCCTTGGTGTTATTGCAATCTCGAGGTATAAAGAGGTGCCCAATGCCTTCAGTCTGACCGGGACTGAAAAATTGGCTGTTTCAGTCTACTGTTTGGCTTAGTTCTTGCATAGAATGGCAGAGGTCAGACCAGAGCACCGCATAATCTGGTACTACGGGTGGCCGGTTGCCCGCAGGAACAATGTCTACGGCTTATTGATGGATCGTGCTTCGGTCCACCGGTTACGTCTCTAGGTGCTGTTGCCGAATCAACAGAGCCATAGTAGTGTGGTTGTCTTTCAACGTGACTACTTTGGCAAGAAATTAGATAGCTCGAGTACTCCAGCAAAGTACTTGCGCATGGACCGGTCATAGCCAATGTGCAAAAATAGCCACCTGAGTCTTCATTGAAGACAAAGGGGCGATGGTAGACCGTTCTCAAGTCTACCCTGTGGATGAAAAAGACCACCGTGAGATAAGGCCGACACGGCAGGTGCTCACGTTAAAACTCAAATTTCAACCAAATCAAATTTTTGAGTTGGGTCAGAATGCTGATACAACTGGAAATTGTTGTCCGGAGGCTAATGTACTGTGATTAGGGGCTAAATTATATATTTAAGTGATGCGGATTAGCGGCTTCGGTCGATTAATGTGTTGGCATGTTGGTAGCTGGCCCTTAAAACTGGTAATTACTAGTGCTTAGTCTCTTGTTTTTAGCGCTATCTTTTTTCTTTTTTCAATATTATTTTGATTTTATTTTTTATATTTTCAAAAAGTTATGTGAGAAATTATTTTATATTTAACTTTTCAATAAACAAAATTTTTAGTATTTTTGGAATGAGTATGGTAGCTCGATTTTATAAAATACCAGCAAACGTCAGAAGTTTAATATGGCTACAAAAAGAGAGAATGACACTACCTTGATATTTTTACCATGTACATACTCATGTTTGTATATGTATGTCAACTAAAACAATTTGTATTTTGTTTTTTTTTTTTAATAATTTTACAGTCGAACAAAATGTTGCCGGTATTGACACAGTCACAGTATAGCTGTCAGCAAGTAAGCTAGGGTCTGAGCGTAAACGCTTATTGTGATTATAGACGGACGGACTGTTGTCAAAACATTGTCGTAGGCCAGAACATTAGACATAGAGACCATTTGTTTTTTAAAGTTGACAGCGTCAAGATGTGTTGTCGCTGTTGTGGTGAAACCCAACAAAAAATATGGGTATTTGGTTTCGGCTCACTATTTATAATTTCCGGTTTGGTATGCACTTTATGGTGGCCTTCGTTTGCCGAGGATATGATTTATAAAGTAAGTTTCTAAGTTGGGAAAAAAAAATAAATGTATATTTTTCTCAATATTTTTTATTAATATTTTTATGGCGAATTATTTTTTAACGTTTTTTTTCTAGACTCTGGCCCTTAAGGATGGTGGTTTAACTTATGAGAAATGGTCGGTTACACCTATACCCGTTTATCTGCACATGTATCTCTTTAATTGGACTAATCCAGAACAGGTGCGAGTGGCTGGTGTTAAACCTCATTTTGATCGTGTTGGTCCGTATGTTTTTCGTGAGGATAAAATTAAAACGAATATTACATGGTATCCCAATAATACCGTTTCATTTCGACCTGAACGTACATGGTTTTTTGAACCTGAAATGTCTGGCGGCACTTTAGAGGATTTAATTACTTGTCCGCATTTGCCCTCAATTGTAAGTAAAAATGTATGTTTAAGAGATTTTTTGGAAAAAAATATAAGCAACTAAGACGAAATTATGAATCAATGGATTTTAGGCAGTGGAATGGACCCATACCACTTTTAAAAATAACAGTAATTGGATCATACTAAAAATAAGTCCATTGGGTCAATAAGATAGTTCATAGACTGGACAATAGACTAGTTGGACTATCGCTCCTCTACTTTAAAAACTAGTCTAGAGATTAGATAATAGAGTAGTCTAGTATATAGAATAGTAAACTAATTAACTGACTTGATATAAAATAGACTAGTCTGTATACTTGATTATAGATTATTTTTTAGGGAGTATATAGTCAAGACAATAAACTTCTCTATAAAGCAGTAGAGTATCTATTCTATAGAAAAGTCTAAAAAATAAATCAAAAACTAATCCATACAGAATGTCCATGTGCTTTAATTAAATGCTTATTTCACGGTGGAACTTTTTTAAACCACTTGGTGAGCTGACTAGATTACTCCCCATCGTTCATTTGTGTATCTTATACACCGGTGGAAATTTTTGTGCCGGTCGATTTACAAGCAATTTGCTCAAGTATTTGAGCTATCTAATCTATGACTGTTACTGCCCTTTTGTCAAACATCCGAGACGCAAAAACTTCACTTCCCTTTACAACATCACAAATGGAATGGCCTCTGTTGATCATCTAGAGATCAATTCGGTCCCAGCAAAAAAAACAACATCCAAAGAAGCGAAAAATTAGTAGAATTTACTCCATGGAAGTACGAAAAAAGACCTGAAGAAGTTATGATTTTAACATTGGCTTGTCATAGGAGAGATGTCCTTTTTATTTGATTCCAAATTCAATACATCTGAATTCACTCTCAGGATGTAATTTTGATGTTCTTTTTTTTTAGAAGTTATTAGAAAGTGAAACTGTAGTATTATTTGACTCAAATAATATGAACGGAGTAAACCCTGAACATACCTGGACAAGTATGAAAAATTCTATGTTATCACTGGTAAAAACATACCTTTCATACATCATCACGGGTGGGAGAAGTTCATTTAGTATCATACAAATTTATTAGAATCTTTTTCAACCCATATGCGTTGCTGTAACATCTTTCTATGTTCAGAAACTCAGATTTATGGGCGTAATTCATAACAATTTGTCCAATCAGTGTTGCCTAGAAATTCTATCCGGAATTATATTACTCCCAAGAAGTAAAGCCGACCATTTTGTTCGAACCCTGTGTCGCTAGTATCATCTAAAGTATACTACCTAATGGGTTTTACAGGACTGCGATAGGCAACCCTTAAGGTTGACGATATTTCTTCGGATTCAGCTCAGCTTAATCCTTTAGAAAAGTATAACTTTTCTGACTTTTTGTCGGCCTGCATAACGTGAGCTATTCAATAACAATAAACATCAAATATGACTGTGAAAGTATCTGAAACAAAACCCAGCAGTTCGAAAAAGAGTCAATGCGTACGAAAAAGACAGTAATTTCCACTAATAGTTAACCACCTGGATGATCGTAATTCGTATGTTTTGGGTCATTCGTCACGAATGTTCCATTGTAATCGAGAATGAAGATAGTCGTCACTTTAGTGTCCCCTTTGTAAGCGGGAGCGGAGACAGTCGTCTCTTTACTGTCCTCAAGTAATTATTATTAGAGATAATACTCTTAAAAATTGTTTTTTTTTTTTTGTACTTCTGAAATTAGTTATTTTACCCATCTTTTGGAGAAATGATTATTACTTTCTACTAATATGCCACCATCTGGTGGACTCAAATTTATATCTTTTGGGTCAATCGTCACATTATTGTCCCTTAGTATTCTGGAGAGTAGACAATGGAAATTTTTAAATTTTAGTTCCAATAATATCTGGCTGACTCCAATTCGTATGTTTTTGTCTTTTGTCAGAAATAAACTCTTTGTAATCGAGAATGAAGACAGTCGTCACTTTAGTGTCCCATTTGTAAGCGAGAGCGGAGGCAATCGTCTCTTTACTGTCTCTTTGAAGGATGTAGAGTGACGATTGTCTTCCTCGTAGACAAGCCCATGTTAAAATGGTCGGTCACCTGGGTAGTCAGGTGGCTAGGGGCCACCACAAGTGGTAGGTTAAGTGGTCAGTTCGGGACTGTCCCGTCGAACTGCTGGGAAGTTCTGATTAAAAACTTGCAACATATTTCTTTCACTGGAGCTTTATGTATATATGTCTACAATTTACATCGAAAGAATTCGCAATTAATTGACCTAGATGTATGTTTATATACATATGTATATGATTATAAAGTTTTTTTTTAATAACAATTTTAAATATTGTTCTTAATGCTTTATCAAACTAACCCCGTAATAAAAATAGGTCTGATAATAATTAATCCATAGAAAAAATGTGAATATAAAACTAAATAATTTAGTTACTGATAACCATTATTACTAATCATTTATTGAAATGCATTTATGGAAAAATTTTGTATTTGAGATTAATTAAATTTTCTTTTTTTTTTTGCCATTAGGCCGCTTCAAATGCTGCTCGTAGTTTTAACAAACTCATAAAGTTCTTTTTCAACGTTGCACTCAACACTAACGGGGGCGCTCTTTATCAAACCCACACTGCCAATGAATGGTTGTTTGAAGGATTCTATGACGAATTCCTTGATTATGCCATGAAACTTAATAACTCGGAAACTGCTCATATAAAATCCAATCGTTTTGCTTGGTTCTTAGATCGTAATGGTACATCAGATTTTGAGGGAACTTTTACCATTAATACGGGAGCGGAAGATTTACGTGAAATGGGTGAATTAAAATTCTGGAATGGACAAAATCATACGGGCTATTTTGAGGGTGATTGTGGGAAGGTGAATGGCAGTACAGCCGATTTGTTTGTACCGAGAAGAGCTTCAGATGAATGGATCACTATATTTATAAGAGACACTTGTCGTATTATTAATTTGGTGCCAGTGGGTAATGAAGTTATAGAGGGTATCGAAGCCATACGCTATGAAACACAACCCGATACATATGATAGTGGTGAACGGAATCCGGATATGAAATGTTATTGCCCGAAAGAAAGACAACCAGACAATTGTCCTAAGCCGGGTATGACTGATATTGGGCCGTGTTCTGAAGGTGCCCCCATGTATATGTCTCACGCTAATTTTATGTATGCTGATCCCAGCTATCAAGATACCATTACTGGCACAGTGCCAGATCCGAAAAATGATATATTTTTCATAACCATGGAGCCAAGATTGGGAGTACCATTGGAAGTGAATGCAGCTGTGCAAGTTAGTTTATTCATACAACCCGATAAAGATATAACGTAAGTAAAATTATTTCATAAACGACAATATAATTGAACAAATATTATTTTTATTTTTAGAATACTAAAAGATATTCACTCCTTTTATGCTCCCATGTTTGTAATAAACAGTAAAGCCAGAATTACCAAAGAAGTAGCAGGTGAAGTTAAGGTAAAGATACACATTTAATCATATAGAGTTCATCAGACTAAATGTTTTATTTCCATTTAAATTTTAGCTGGCCTTAAGTCTTCCCGATATCGGTTTCTATATGGGCATTGCTTTCCTTTGCCTGGGAGCTCTTATGTATGCCATCGGTTTTTATCTCTCCTGTACCAATAAATGGTATAAACCAAAAATAGATGAAAGAAATCTAATAAAAGAGGCTCCAACACATTAGATCATTTTAAAAAAGTACTGAAATGTACATGTCCATCTAGGAAGTCTCTCTCTCTCTCTTCAGTTAATGAGAACAAATCTTATAGTTTTAAGTTAGAGCAATAAGTATTAGTTTTTGAATTTTTATATGAATAACAAAGCCAAAAAAAAACTGAAATTATTTAATAAAATCTATAAGAAGATATTAAGTAGAAAATTATAAAATACTAATGAGATTCATTCTTTGAAACTTTTGGAACACTCACAAATATGTTGGGATTGTAGTAATTCTAATGAAACTTAGTTTATTTGTGAAAAACGTGAAATAGTCCTGGATTGAACGCAGTTGAGGAGACCATGTCAGAATACTTCTAAGAGACGTAGATTAAACGGATTTGTTCATGAGGGCCGCGAAGGCCCTGAATACGACTTAGTTCATGTAATAGGTTGGTTTCAATCGCATTCTGAGCTGTGTGACATGGGTCCAAGTAAGAGAGTTATATTCGGCTATGCGGATTCTTATATGCCCATGCCATGTGGTGATATTTGGATTAGGGCTTAAATCAATTATAAAGTTTTTTCGATTTTTAAACCATATACGGTTGATAGGGTCATTTATGGACCAATTGTTGAAAAACTTATTAGGTACAATTCTGTTCGTATAAAACTTATTTGTTTCAAACTTCATCGCTGTACTCGTACTTTTACTGCCTGTTTCACAATATTGAAACAGCATTTTCATTCTTATAACAAGTAAGAAAGTATAGTCGGGCATGGCCGTCCATATAATACCCTACACCATGAGTATATTTTTAAAATTTGTATATTTCATAAAGAAATTTTTGTGTTGAATTACACCATAATTCCAAAGTATTTATGCAATTTATTGATAAAAAACAATATTTTCTAAATGAGGCTTTATATAGAATATAGGTCAAATATGGGCCGACCCTCATTGAATTTGGGAAAAGGGTATAATTTTAAATTACAGTTTATTTTGTTGAGTTTCAATGCGATGGAAATGGTTACAAGTCAATTTTAGACGTTTGAGACATTTTTTAAAGGGGGGTTTGTATGGGGGCTAGGGTCAAATAAGGGCCAATCATTACGAAATGTTGTGTCATTTATACTTATATAAAACTTATTTGTGCCAATTTTTAGAGAGTTAATGGTATATTTGACGTAATTATGGCATAACAAGCCCAAATCGGGAGGTACGGTTGTATGGGGGCTAGGTGAAATAATGGACTGATTTCAACCATTTTTCAATAGGCTTCGTCCCTGTGCCAAAAAACATGCTTGGTCCAATTTTCATTAAATTATCTTTATCGATTAAACAAATGATTCTGAATCAATCGGTATATTTTGAGGTGGGTATTGGATCAATATTTTTGTGTTTACAAACATCAGCACAAACGTTTATAATATAATTTAAATTTATTCGTTCTTTTCAATATATTTGTAAGCACGAAAATGTTTTTTCGCATTTAGGGAAAGCGGCAGATTTTATTTTGTATAGAACTTTTTTTATGTCGAATTTTTATGTTTTTAATTTCTTTACCAAAAATTTAGGTAATGACGAACCTATAATGAGTTATCACATTTTTAAATGCCGTTATTTTATCTGGTCTACTATAATTATATCTACTATGCGATCTAATTCTTTTTTTCTTCAAAAATTGTCTTAATCTCATCGGCCTTTGCAAATTTTTATTATTAGTTAATTAGTTAGTTAGTTAGTTAGTTAGTTAGTTAGTTAGTTAGTTAGTTAGTTAGTTAGTTAGTTAGTGACCGCAGGACTATGTCCTGGCTGGTCATTTGGTTGATGTTCCTTCGGGATACACGTAGTGGCTGTGTTAAAACCAAAATCATGTGAGTACTATGGCAAGAGATTATATAGCTCGAGTGCTTGAGCAAAGTGCTTGTACATGGACCAGAAATTCCATGTACAAAAATGCAACCTACGTGTAAGAAACACAAAGAGGGCGTGGTGAATTGTTTACTTTTTACTCACCCAGTGGTTGAAAAAGTACCGCCGTGAGATACGGCAACATGGTATTCACGTAAAGCACTGCGACATTCTATTGAATAATGTTTTTACTTATTGTTGAAAAAAACGAGATTTTCTACAAGAGTGTTCATTGGGTTGTAGGTAGTGCTGTTAAGAAAACTTGTTCTATAGAACTTAGTTTTACCGATTTTTGTTGACAAAATGGAACATTTAACGTAATTATGATCCCAAAAGCCTTATTGGGGGGTACGTTTGTAAAGCTGCTAGGCGGAGTAATGGACCGATTACAACGATTTGCAATAGCGTTTGTGCTTGAACCAAAGAAAGAGTGACTTATTTAATCAAATTATATTGAAAATTGCGATCTGTTACGTGCGCATAAAGTTTACAAGGGCACACAGACAGACAGACAGACAGACAGACAGACAGACAGAAAGACAGACATAGCTAAATCGATTCTGAGAGTGATTCTGAGGCGATTAGTGTTACAAACATCAGCACAAATGCATAATACCCTCCCCACTATAGTAGTGTAGAGTGTAAATAGATCGGAAAATTTTAAGAATTATAAAACTTAAACATTAAACGTATTTTTTCGTTAAGGGAAATGGAAGAAGCACCAACATTTTAAGCAGTTATAATTAGCAAAACAAACCCACTGTAGTATCATGTCATGATATTAAAATAAATATCGACACATTGATAATTCTCTGAAATCACTTTTCAAAATCACGAATTCATATTTGGATGATGAGTTACTATAAATCCCCCTATCTTATTTGTTTAAAAACAAAACACCTAATTTAACAAAAGCAATTAGAGATCATGTAAACTTCTATGAATATTGTAATTAAGACTTTGTTAAACGATAGTATAACCAGACATGAGAATTGTTTTGAGAATTAGTTAAACTGTGAATTCATGCTGTTTGGTGCATTAATCAGAAGGGTTATTTATAAAAGTTCTTGACGAGGTTTAAGCAACAATAAATAAATACGACAACTTTTTAGACTTTAGACCATTTAAAACTATAGTAAATTAAAGTGATTTTTTGTTTCTATTATTTCATAAAAAAACATGGATCACAGATTAGTTCATATTAATACATTAATATGTAGGTATGTATATGACAAGGAGAAGGTATACCACATAAAATATTGATTTTATTTTTTTTTTTTTGTTTTTTGAAATACAAAGTATTCAAAAATCATAATATAATAATTCTGCATAATTGTGATCATAATTTAAGCCTAAGTCAAAAATTACATCCATTTAAACTTTCAATTATTATCATTCATTCATTTTGTTCTCTATCGATCAAATTTCTATATGACGACTTCCCCTGCATGAAACAATCTTCTCTAGTTAATGACTAAAGCCAAACCGCGTTGTTGTATTAATTTTTTAATTGATGGAATTGATTGAAATAATTTATGTATAGAATAGATTTTTGTTAAATAAGATTTTTTGTTTTTGTTTTATTTACGATTCGCTTAAAAAAAATAACAGAAAATTCACACACAACAATAATAAAACTGATGAAATTCAAACTAAAAGTTGTAACATTAATTAAAATGTTAAAAAAATGCATTTCTTAGTTAAGCCTAAAGTAATAAATGACGTCAATCAAGTGATTTTTTTAATGGAATGAAAACCGTTAAAATTGTGCTTGTGGCACATTAAACTGTTTTGAGGTAATAAAGTCAAGATCATTTCACAATTTTATAAAATAGTTTAAAATTTAAATGTCATGATGAAATAGTAGTACATAGTATTTTTATATATTCGAAAGTTAAGCTACTTATACATGGTTGTCACATCTTACAACGTTTGCAGAAAAAGCATTGCCGGTATATTGTAAAAAATAAGATTGTTAGTCATCTAATAACCGTGTAAACACATTACAATTGCCAGATAATTGTCTGACAATTTTTATTGTCAGCTGTGCAAATTTTTTGAACAATGGAACTATTTTCAAATAAATATTTTATATTGGCAACACGGTACATGAATAGAAAATATGCCTTTTGTGACATAAAACATTCTGACAAAAGTATGAACTGACAATATTTGTTTGCAGATAAATTCTATTGTCTGACAATTGTGTGACAATGAAATCATAAGGTTTTCTTAAAGTTGTCAGAACTGACAGTTTAGTAATTGCTTATAATTTTTCATTGTCAGTATATTGTCATCACATTGTTAGGTCATCCAACGTTTAATTATCTGACAACCTTGTAATCAAACTAAAGGTCTCAATTTTGCAGATAATTCAATATAATTTGGTACATGATCTTCTATAGTACCGTGGACAAAGTCTATTGAAAATGGTTAAGAACGGTCCATTATTTCATCTGGCCCTCATACAATTGTACCCCCAAATAGGGGGTAAATTATCTGACAACGTTTTAATCAAACTACAGGTCGCAATTTTGGAGATAATTAAATAAAATTTGGTACATGGTCTTCTATGGTACCATGGACGAAGCCTATTGAAAATGGTTAACATCGGTCCATTAGCCCCATACAACTGAATCCCCGAATATGGCTTTTAAACCTTGTTTTTAAAGCACAATAATATTAGTCCTTTACCGACCAAACGGCACAGAATCATTTTCTGAGTCGATTTAGCTATGTCCGTTCGTCTGTCCGTCCATGTAAACTTTGTAATCAAACTACAGGTCGCAATTTTGAAGATAATTCAATAAAATTTTGTTGTCTCTATTGAAAATGGTTAACATCGGTCCATTATTTTATCTAGTCCCCATACAACTGAACCGAATAGGGCTTGTAAACCTTGTAATCAAATTATAGGTCGTAATTTTAGAGTTTATTTATATGTGTGCATACATACAAGTTGGTATTTTATTTATTTGGAATTGGTTTTGAAATTGTTGCATTTATTATCGTTGTTATTGTTGCTGTTATTGTTTCTATTAATCTTATCAGCACATTTAAACGTTAAACACCTGAAGTGTAAATTCAATAATTATCTGATTAATTTGACAATCATTTGTAGATTATAGTAGCTACACTACTATAATGGTTTGGGTTAAATGGGTTTATTTTAATGTTAGTAACGTCTTAAAAACTTAACATATAGGAAAACATATGTTTCAAATTATATACGCTTGGTAACAAATTGACACCAAAATGTTTATTTTTTAGTTTAGTTTTTCAATAATATCCATTGTCAAAGTTGGTACATCAAATTGTTTTTAAATAGAAAAGACATAATAATAAGTGACAACGCTATGTTTGCAAACAGAACTTTGTGTTGTCGAAATGACAACGATTTGTTGTTGAAATCACAACGATACTTTGCCAAAATGACACAAAGCATAATCGGAATGACAACGAAGCATTGTCAAAATAATAACTGTTTGTTATTTAAATTTTATTCATATCTCTTATCTAAATACTAACAAACGTGGTAAACTTACTTTTGACAATCAATTGTATCACTTTCGGTACTTTTCTATCAATATTTTCCGTCTATGTTCCCTATTTAACTATGTCTGTCTGTCCATCTTTTTAGTAAATATAAAGGTTACATTTTTGAAGATAATCAAGGAATTTTATTAAATGATCATATAAGGAGTGAGATCGAAAAATTCTTAACACACGTTTTTCATTACATTTTTAAACCAAAGTATTATTTGATTTTTTTTTTTTTGATCAAGTTACCTTTGAAAAACATGTCAGTTATTATGTGTAATGTCAATTATATTAATTTTTTTGTTAATCTGATTAAAATGAGTGACCAGAAAAAAGTGCGTACTGAAATTATTAAATATTTTCAACTAAACCCAACTTGGTCTTACAAAAAGTTGGCCAAGCATACAAAGGTCTGCCGTCAAACTGTTTCCAATGTTATTAAACAGTACCGGGAGAACTTGTCAGTTGATAGAAAACCTGGTTCAGGTAGAAAGAATGGTCCACATGATGTTTCTAAAGCCAAAAAATAGAACGCATTTTCAAAAGAGCTCCCAACACATCCGATAGGAAAGCAGCTCGGTTAGCTCAGTGCTCGGACTATTTGGTACGAAAAGTTAAAGCTAATGCAGGTTTAAAAACATACAAGGCTCAAAAAGTTCCTGACAGGAACGCTGCTAAAAATTTAGAGGCCAAAAACAGAGCACGGAAATTGAAGTCAAGTTTTATAAAAAAATATTCTTGGTGCATAATGGATGACGAAACGTATATTCTGGCAGATTTTTCGCAACTTCCAGGTCAAAAGTTTTATGTTGCTGATGCTCGAGGGAATGTTGAAGAAAAGTTTAGGACCCAAAAGCAGACAAAATTTCCCAGAAAGTTCTTGGTATGGCAAGCAATATGCAGTTGCGGCAAAAGAAGCCAATCATTTGTTACAACGGGCTCTATAAATACCGAAATTTACATCAAGGAATGTTTACAAAAAAGGCTGCTTCCATTCATAAGACTTCATAATGTGTCCATTTATTTTTGGCCTGACTTGGCATCCTGTCACTATGGTAAACAAGCCCTTGAGTGGTACAAGAACAATAATGTGGTATTTGTACCAAGAGAGGCAAATCCTCCAAACTGCCCGGAGCTAAGGCCAGTGGAGAGATATTGGGCTCTTGTTAAAAGAGAATTGAAGAGTACAAAAAAGGTGTCCAAAAGTGTGGTAGATTTTAAACGGAGATGGACTACATGTTCGAGCAAAGTGACAGAAAGCACTATAAAAACGTTAATGGAAGGGTTTCCGAAAAGGGTTCAAAATTTCATCACTAGTGATTAAAACTATAAAAATATTTTTTTTGTAAATTGTAATAATAATTTGAATCAAATAAAAAAAGAAATAAAGCTGTAAGTTTAGTGGTTTCTTTTTTATAAACATATATGTATGTTAAGAATTTTTCGATCTCACTCCTTAGCACCAAATAGGGAACAAATTGTTGGCTAATGATGCTTGAAATCGGTATATGTTTGGCCCTTGATCCGATACGAATAACTTCCACAAATCACTTATAAACACCAGTTTATCGAAAAAATTCAACATAAAAAACTTAACATAATTTTCATAAAATTTCTTTAGGATCGATACACAATTAACTCTAGGCCCTTATATAAACCCATTTTTGGAAAATCAATTTTTTATCTACCAATAAGTAGCATATATGTATCAGAATCAAACTAAAATTCAATATAAATGCTTTATTGAAAAAAATATCTGGTGTAGGATGTCATATGATCGATGGTGTTTGACAATTACTTATTATTTGAGTTTATTTTTGTAGAATTTAAATTTATTTTTAACATATGTGTAGCGATAACTTAAATTAATAAAAAATTTATATAACGCCTACGGTTATTAAACTTATGAAGTAGTTGCAATAATTATATTTATTGCAAAAAAAATTTTATGAGATTTATGAGACTTTAGAAAAATCTTATTTCTTTATTTTTGTCACATTTGCCTTGGGGATCTTACATTATATGAAGATGTACAATAACATTTTTACGGTTTGAATGATCCAACAAAACTTAATGACATTGCTGTTAATGACATTGCTGTCACATTTGTGTTTGTTGTATTTAATTTATTTCTTTGTCACATGGGAATGTATTTATGAATGTATTGCGTACTTTTTGGAAGTACGCAATACATTCATGTGAAGGGTATATAAGAATGTAGCATTCTTACTTATTTTAATCGTAGAATTAATAATTTACTGTGTAATGTAATCTAAAACGTAGTCAGTCAATAGATCAGCCACTAGGAAGTGCAAGTTCAAGATAAAGATCAAGTCTGAAATTATTATGTAACAGATGTAAGGAGGAGGTTTAAAAATATTTAATGTTAATATGTTTTAAATGGGTCAAAAGTTGAAAAGGACATTGAATATGATATTGCTTTGGATTGTTTGATGATGATATTTTTTGACTTATTTTAGTGACATCCCATACCAAGATTCCTCATGACGGGGATATAGAAAGGAGTGAGATCGAAAAATTCTTAACACACGTTTTTCATTACATTTTTCAACCAAAGTATTATTTGATTTTTTTTTGATCAAGTTACCTTTGAAAAACATGTCAGTTATTATGTGTAATGTCAATTATATTAATTTTTTTGTTAATCTGATTAAAATGAGTGACCAGAAAAAAGTGCGTACTGAAATTATTAAATATTTTCAACTAAACCCAACTTGGTCTTACAAAAAGTTGGCCAAGCATACAAAGGTCTGCCGTCAAACTGTTTTCAATGTTATTAAACAGTACCGGGAGAACTTGTCAGTTGATAGAAAACCTGGTTCAGGTAGAAGGAATGGTCCACATGATGTTTCTAAAGCCAAAAAAATAGAACGCATTTTCAAAAGAGCTCCCAACACATCCGGTAGGAAAGCAGCTCGGTTAGCTCAGTGCTCGGACTATTTGGTACGAAAAGTTAATGCTAATGCAGGTTTAAAAACATACAAGGCTCAAAAAGTTCCTGACAGGAACGCTGCTAAAAATTTAGAGGCCAAAAACAGAGCACGGAAATTGAAGTCAAGTTTTATAAAAAAATATTCTTGCTGCATAATGGATGACGAAACGTATGTTCTGGCAGATTTTTCGCAACTTCCAGTTCAAAAGTTTTATGTTGCTGATGCTCGAGGGAATGTTGAAGAAAAGTTTAGGACCCAAAAGCAGACAAAATTTCCCAGAAAGTTCTTGGTATGGCAAGCAATATGCAGTTGCGGCAAAAGAAGCCAATCATTTGTAACAGCGGGCTCTATAAATACCGAAATTTACATCAAGGAATGTTTACAAAAAAGGCTGCTTCCATTCATAAGTCTTCATAATGTGTCCACTTATTTTTGGCCTGACTTGGCATCCTGTCACTATGGTAAACAAGCCCTTGAGTGGTACAAGAACAATAATGTGGTATTTGTACCAAGTGAGGCAAATCCTCCAAACTGCCCGGAGCTAAGGCCAGTGGAGAGATATTGGGCTCTTGTTAAAAGAGAATTGAAGAGTACAAAAAAGGTGTCCAAAAGTGTGGTAGATTTTAAACGGAGATGGACTACATGTTCGAGCAAAGTGACAGAAAGCACTATAAAAACGTTAATGGAAGGGTTTCCGAAAAGGGTTCAAAATTTCATCACTAGTGATTAAAACTATAAAAATATTTTTTTTGTAAATTGTAATAATAATTTGAATCAAATAAAAAAAATAAAGCAGTAAGTTAAGTGGTTTCTTTTTTATAAACATATATGTATGTTAAGAATTTTTCGATCTCACTCCTTAGCTTCGTTGGTGTTTTCGACAAGCAGGCCGACTTTGAGAATATATATGTGGATTTTGTGGATATATAAACCGATTTTGCTATTTTTAGTACGAAACAAAATGTTTATAGATAGACGGACATATCTAGGTTAGGTTTTCACAGGTAGCCTATTTCGTCTTTTCTTGGGTCCATGTTGATGCCTTTGTAAAAATACCTGTATGAGAGATAGGGAAGAAGATCTTTATCAAGAAGAGAAAACAAGCGTGCGTATGCATACTTTTCTTGTTATGCTGTAATGTTTTCAGTTTGTAAACGAGGGTGAAGATAATCAACACTTTTTATAAGCGGTGACATGTCATAATGTCCATATATGTTATGACACAATAAATTGAGTCGTAATGTCCATGGACGTTATGACAATTTCAAAAGTGTTACAATTTCAATTTCAAAAAAGGCTTAATTTAGCGAAGCCGGTGTTCGAATACTTCCAGGATATTTTTTAATAGGAGTCCAAAATGTAACATATACCAAATTAAGGAGCAATTCTTTTCGGGATAGGAGTGTCCCTTTCTTATGTTTTAAACAAATTTTCCAATAAATTTATAATGACATAATGTCCATGGACATTATGTCGTTTTTTTGTATAAAAGAGTTTTATCATGGTTAAAGCGTTTTTAGGGGACCTTGTCTACGACCAATTATTGACCGATCGTAAAAGATTCTTTAAGCTAAATTTCTGTGCATAAAAGCTATATTTCAGTCAAATGTTGTATTATCGTAATTTACTAACAAATAATGTGTGTTTAGACGCTGTCGTCTTATGTACCGATAGTGAAAAATTTTTGAAATAGATTTTTTGTAACATTTGTGCGTACAAAAATATTTGGTAATGAGTTATGTGCCTTAAAATTTTTTCTGAAAGGGACCTTGAATAGGAGCTTTGATCAATTATGAACCGATAGGAAAAGAAATGCACAGTATTATTTCTCTGTAATGAGCAATATTTGTGACAAATTTTATACGGATATCTTAATTTGGTTATGAATTATGGCATTTAAGTGATTTTCGGGAGGAGACCTTGTATGGGAGCTATGACCAATTATGAACCAGTTATGTAACGATCGGAAAAAATTCACAGTATTATTTTTGTGCATATAAGCAATACTTGTACCAAATTTTGTATAACATATCTTAATTTAGTAATGAGTTATACGCGTTTAAAAAATGATTATCTTTTTTCGAGGTTGTTTTAAATTTTGATTCATAACTTTTCCCGGTTTCAACCGGTTTTGCTCATTTTCAATACCAAACTCTTAGGATAATATTGAATTTTATCGGTGAATTTGGCTGACTTCCTTTGCTTAGTTTAAACGTGAGCGTAATTTAGGCAGACAGACAGACATACAGACGGACAGACGGACATAGCTAAATCGACTCAAGGTATTCAATATCAGTAATTGATTTTAACTAAATTTCACACATTCTAAGCCTCTCTATATAGGAATACTAACTAAAACTGAAATCAAAGTTTTATAAAAATTGTTTAGATTGGTTCATTTTAAACCGTAGCCTCACAAGCGGGACTTCTTTTGAACACATAAGTCGAGACCCATTACTGATAATGGATAACGTATGGTCGACCTTAACAGATCTTTTATATTTATTCGATTTTGATTAGCAAATATCATCAGTTAAACTATTTATTGACGAAAATGTGAAATCACGACCATTGTACCAGAACAACCATTTATTACAGATTCATCCATTAAAATACTAATTGATTTCTTTTTCCGTTAATTTTAAACTTGACCCAAATTGGTCAATATTGTGGCATTGCATTCACTATTATCGGCTTAATACTGATTTGTTTTGGAATACATTTAACAAAGCATATCAAGCATAAATGGCGTGTCGAGGATTTCTCGAAGGATAATTATACCAAATAGGTGAAAAAACAATAAATTATTATATAAGTAAAATTTTATAAATACATACATATATAGATTAATTAATATTTTTTTAAATTTCTACTGTCTTATTCATAAACATTTATTAAAGGTTTATAGAACAAATTTTGTATGAAAATTTTAATTATAAACGTTTGATAAAAGTTTATGAATACGGCCCTTAATTTATTAAATCATATTTTTTTTAAATTTTATTAAAATTATTTCCAAATAATTATCACAATATTTTATTTAGTTTTCTAAATGCTAAAGAAATTCAATACTAAAGCATGACCTTTTTTGCATGCGATTTAATGCAAGTAATTTAATATTTAAACAAAATATATTTAGCAGCAAGAAAAATAAACAATGACAGCAACAACTTTTGACATTTTTAAAACAAAATAAAAAAAACATATTTAAAAATTTCTTGTATATTTAAAACAAAAGAAGATGAAGAAAAAAAGTAACAAAATTTTCCAACAGTTAAATTTTCATTCAGCTAAAGGTCTCATAACAAGTTGCTAAATAAATAAATTTATTATAATTGAACATGCAAACTTACGTTTTATATCAAAATTTATTTTTAAAATAAACTAAAATGAAATGAAATTTTTCACTATTGTAAATAGTTATTAAAAAAAAGAAAAACTAATAATAATAAATAAGAAAACTTAAATATAGTTTTACTGATGACATTTTCTAATCAAAATCAAAGAAATATAAAAGAAAATATCATTGGGTAAGGTCGACCATACGATATCCTTTAACAGTGACAATCTCTGAAAATCGACCTGTAATAGACTCTAAAACACCACGAAGAGGCTTCTTCCGACAATTGCTCGACAACACTAAAAAATGTTGGTTTTTTTATAAAAGTTTGTTTAGATCGATCCTTTTCAAAACCTAGCATCACTACTAGGACTTTTTTAAACATATAAATTAAGACCTAGTAGTGATGCTAGGTTTTAAAAAGGATCGATCTAAACAAACTTTTATAAAAAACCAACATTTTTTATTGTTGTCGAGCAATTGTCGGAAGAAGCCTCTTCGTGGTGTTTTAGAGTCTATTACAGGTCGATTTTCAAAGATTATAAGAAACATTAAAATGCAGGAAATCGATTACCGATATTGAATACCTTAAGGCGATTTTAAAACTCTTTAAGGTTGCATTCAAAATATCGCAGTATTCCCTACTGTAAAGTAAAGTATATTACCTATTTAACCTACCCCTAGTCACTGACTGTCACTATTTTATCATGTTCTTTTCCTTTATGGAAATCAATCGTCACCACATAGATAACGAATAGACAGACAGAATGCTTAAGGTTTTTTAGGTATCCACTCTCTCGCTTAACAAAGCAACACTAAAGTGACGATTATCTTCGCCCTCGTTTACGATGAGTCACCACATAAATTACGAATAGACAGACAAAATGCTGAAGGTTTTTTTAGGTATCTACTCTCTCGCTTAACAAAGCAACACTAAAGTGACGATTATCTTAGCCCTCGTTTACGATGAGTACACCCGTGACGAAAGAATAATCAAAGTCAATCAGGTGATTAAACGTAAGAGGGATTTAATATCTTTTTCAGATGCAATGACTCTTTCTCAACTGCTCGGTAGTCCCAGCAGTTCGGTCAGACAGTCCCGACTTACCTATTTTATCTATCATTTAGGGTTTCCCTTAGCCATCAAGAGTACAGGTGATAAGCTCTTTTAACTTGTTCTTGCATAAATAACGAAGAGACATCAAAAGGCTTAAGTTTGTTTTCAAGTGTCAACTCACTCTCTTACAAAGGGGTTTGTAGGTATTTTTGAAGTTGTGATAAATGTTATTCTTTTGGAAGTACTTTGTTTTATTGCTGGGTTCTATGTTGTTCTAGTACTAATACATACATACATACATACATACATACATACATACATACATACATACATACATACATACATACATACATACATACATACATACATACATACATGCATACATACATACATACATACATACATACATACATACACACATACATATTTACTAATATATACATACATATTTATATGTATATGTATATAAATATTATAAATAATTTTAATAAAAATATTTTCAAAACTATGCATAATTTACACATCATATTTATATACATACATATATGTAGCTACATAAATTTTTAACTGTTTCTACAAAGTGTTTAAAATTTACATATTATTTTACATTTTTCTTTGCTGCAAATTATAAGAATTTCTTAAATAAATAAAATTGTGTATTTTTGTGTGTAAACATTTGTAAAAACTTAAATTAATAATATTGATAATAAATGTTATCCATTTAGATCTTTAGGCATGTAAATGCACAATTTTTGAAATTCTTTTACAATATTTACGAAAATCCAAGTAGGAAAATTTTAAATGTAAAACAAGTAAGAGTGTTATATTCGGCTATGCCGAATCTTTTATACCCACCATTAAATCACTGTTATATAAATGAACTTTGATATTTTGAATATTTTATTATTACTTATATATCGATATTAATGAGGGTAACATTTGAAAGAGGTCCATTAATGGGGGTTTTACTATTGACAGTGCTAATTTTTATAGCGAGTAGGGGTATTTATACATACATATATGGACCAATTCTCATTAAAGTCTGTAGGAAGATTTCAGTTCCTTATTTGTTTAAAATTTCATCGATCTACTTGTATTTTGAAGCCACTAAGGAGCATTAAAGTCATAAAATATGGTAGTGAGATTTTATATCAAAATTGTTTTATGTCGAGTTGCATTGCGGTATTCGTATTTTTCGCGTTATTTCTGGGGCGGAATTTATATGGGGGTCTGATCCTAATAAAAATTGATAGAGTGATTTCGGTACCTATAAAAGAGATAGAGATATAAGCTTACATGAAACTAGTTTATGTTGAATTTCATAAATCTACTAGTATTTTTAAGCCAGTACTGAGCTTTAAAGTCATTTCCTAAAGGGGCCTTATATGGGGGTAGCGTCAATTATAGACCGTTCTCCGTAAAATTTTGTAGAACGATCTTAGTTCCTACAGGTCAGGTTTATATCGAATTTCATCGCTTTACTTGTTTTTTATTGCTTTACTCGTGTTTTTGATGGGGACATTATATGGGGGTAGGTCAATTAAGGCTCGATCCACATAAAATTAGGTTAAGAGTTTTTGACTGGAAAGAAACTTAATTGAGTCGAATTTTATTACTATACTCGTATTTTTAAGCCAGTAATGGGTCTTAAAGTATTTTCTGATAGGGACCTTATGTTAGGGTTAGGGTCAATTAAAGCCTGTTCCACATAAAATTTGGTAAAGAGATTTTGGCTTGTGAAAAACTTACTTCCGTGAAATTTCATCGCTATACTCGTATTTTTAAGGCAGTAATGAACGTTAAAGTAGTTTTATGGAGGGGACCTTATATGGGGGAGTAGGGTCAATTATAGACCGATCCACATAAAATTTGCTGGAAAGGTTTTGGTTCCAAAGATACATACTTATGTCAAATTTCTTCGCTATATTCGTATTTTTACGCCCATAATTAACATTAAAGTCGTTTTCTGAAGGGGGCCTTATATGGGAGGAAGGGTCAATTGTGAACCGATCCACATAAAATTTGGTAAATTTTGACTTGTATAAATCTTACTTCTGTATAATTTCATTGCTATAATCCGATTTTTAAGCCAGTAATGAGCATTAAAAAATTTATGGGGGGACTTCTTATGGGAGGTAGGGTCAACTATGGACCGATCCACATAAAATTTGGTAGAGAGATATTGCCTAGTATAAAACTTGTTTTTAGGAAATTTGGTAAAGAGATTTTGGCTAGTATAAACTTACTTCTGTTAAATTTCATCACTTTAGTTGTATTTTTAAGCAAGTAATTTTATGGAGGGTCTTTATATGAGGGGTAGGGTCAATTATGGACCGATCTACATAAAATTTCATAGATAGATTTTGGCTAGTAAGAAACTTACTTATGTCAAATTTCATCGCTATACTTGTATTTTTAAGCGAGTAATGAGCGTTAATGTCATTTTCTGAAGGGGACGTTATATGGGGGTAGGGTCAATTATGGACCGATATACTCGATTTTTAATCGAGTAATGAGCGTTAAAGTCATTTTTTGAAGGGGACGTTATATGGGGGGGTAGGGTCAATTATAGACCGATATACATAAAATTTGATTGAGAGATATTGACTTGCATGAAACTTATGTGTGTCGAATTTCATCGCTATATTCCCATTTTTAAGCCAGTAATCAGCTATTTAGTCATTTTCTAAAGGGGACCTTATATGGGGGGTAGGGCCAATTATGGTCCTATGTCCGCCATAATGCAGAAATATTTTCCAGACGTCAAAAAACTGACCTATGCGAAATTTTGTGGTATTTGCTTCATAAACAACGAATTGGTGAATATTTGAAGCTATTTATACAATATTCCGGGGGGTACAGTTGTATGGGGGCTATGTGAAATCGTTGACCGATTTTGCCCATTTTCAATACCAAACATTTCTGATCAATAACATATATATTTTGGGAAAATTTCATCTCAATATCTCTTATTTTGTGGACGCTATCGTGCTAAAAACAGACAGACGGACATGGCTAGATCGTCTTAGAATCTTACGAGGTCCCAGAATATATATATACTTATGGGGTCTTAGAGCAATATTTCGATGTGTTACACACGGAATGACAAAATCAATATACCCCCCATCTTTTTTGATGGTGGGTATAAAAATAATGCCTTTAAATTGCTTTTGTTCTAATTCCTACTTGTGTTTATTGATTTCTAAATCATTTTCAGAAGGAAAATATGTATGGAGGCTAGGATCAAAAGATGTCCGATCATTTCGAAAATTACTTGCACAATACTTATTGGGGGTACGGTTGTATGGGGGCTAGCTGAAATAATGAACCGATTTTAACACGTTTGTGTTAAGTTTCATCAAATTATTGATTACAAAGTTTACTTCCATGGACGGATAGATAGACAGACGGATATAGCTAAATCGATTCAGAAATGCTGAACCAATTTGTATACTTTAAGGTGTGCATAGAATCAATAGTTCAATGCATTTAACACATTAGCACAAACCGAATATACCCTCCCCACTAAAGTGGTGTAGGGTATAACAAGTCAGAGCGCTATATTCGGCCATACCGAATCTGAAATATTTTTGAAAAAAATTAAATTGTTTATATCTTTTACATATGCAAATTTTTTTGAACATTACAAACACCATGTTCTTTTATATTTTAATAGCTCCCTAAAATATGCTTTAGAGATATGTAAAAATTTGCATATATGCATGTGAATTAAAAATTTGAGGAAATTTAAACCAGAGTTGCGCATTCATATTGTTCTAATTACCAAGATTTTCGGCAATTTACACGTACATAACCCGATCGTAAATAAAAATCATTGCAAGAGCGCAAAAATTACAAAAATTATCTTTAGTTTCTTGACAGCATTCAACAAAGTAAGTTGGTGTCGCTTTGTTTCAGAAATTGCAAACAAAATGTGTAAAAACAACAACATCATTTGCAAATAAGAGAGTAACTCAAAAAAAGTATTTTTTTAGTATTTTCTCACCACTACAATAACAGTTTCTCACACATTTTTGTACATTAATTTTATTATAATTTTAGTTAAGATGATGCAACTAGTTACGGTGAAAATGGTTTTCGAGAAGCGACCTTTATGGACAGATCGTAAAAAATTCTTACAGTATCATTTCTGCAAATTTTGTATCTAGATCGTTAGTTGGTAATAAGTAAAATGAGTAATATACGTCTAAGAGTATGGGAGCTATGACAAATTATGGACCGATCGAAAAAATAAATTGACAGTTACAATTCTGAAGATACAAAATGATCATTTGTGCAAAACTTTATTTGGTAATGAATAAAAAATATTTACCTAATTTTCGGAAGTGATCCTTGTATGAAAGTGACGAACAATTTTGAATGATCGGTAAACAAATTTTAAGTATATTTTCTGCATATAAAATAATATTTGTGCCAAATTTTGTATGAATATCATTATTTAGCGATGAGTTATATACATTTAAGTTTTTTTCTCAAGAGAAACTTGTACGGAAGCTATGATCAATTGTGGACTGGAAATACTGGAAATTTTGCAGTAAGTTTTCTATACATAGAAGAAATACTTTTATCTTAATTAGGTAATGAGACGACCTTATATGGGAGATATGACCAATTGTAGACCGATCTGGAAAATTTACGGTAACATTTCTGTATACAAAGGTAATATTCGTGGAAAATTTTGTGTAAATATCTTAAATAGGTAATGAGTTATGGGCGCTTAAGTGATTTTCGGGAGGGAAATTTGCTTTTGAGCTATCACCAAATACGGATCGATGGAAACATTTTTTCCTTTGTATGAATAAAACTTTAATTTGTACAATTTTGTGAAGTTATCGACATTCTAACAGAAGTAATTAACAATAAACACATTTACCGGGAATATGTACATTTGTATGGGAGTTATATGAAATTGTGAACCGATTTTGCCAACTGTCAACTGTCGCCAAGCACTCATAGAGAAACAAAAGTGTAGTGAATTTACTGAAATAACACTTTTTGTGAAAATTACATTTGAATGTGGAAAAAACATAATTTTTTTTGGAGTTTTTTTTAATTTTTATTCATATTTTTTTCCGATGTGAACCGATTGATTTTATGTACTAACAACTTAGGAATACTAGGATTATTTTGGGTTAATTTGATTAAATTATATTTCTTTGTTTAATTGTGAGCGTATTTTACACAGACAGACGGACATAGCTAGATCGACTCAAAATTGGATAAGGATCCTAGGGTCACAGATGAATATTTTTTAAAGTTACGCACGGTATAACAAAGTTATATATACCTTCTATCACCACTAATGGTGATGGAGGGTATAATGAGTAAGAGGTCTTTTCGGAGATTGCACTAGTTTTAAAATGAATACTTTTTGTTTGCTAGTGGTAAAAAACATATATTTTTGAAACATTTTCAAGTTTATGCATTTTTAATTCAATAATGAGCGTTGAAAGTTATCGAGATGGATTCTATTTTAACATATCCCCATAAAATGTAATAATGCATTTATATTATTTGGGAATATTTGTGCAACTCTTTTCGATCGAACTCTATCGTTCTTTCAACAGACTGACGTCATAAATTTAAACAAGAGTTCTATATTCGGCTCTGCCGAATCTTATATACCCTTCACCATGGTGTGTTAAAAAAACATTCAGTACCAAAAGGTCCTTTTTTACATCACTTTCTTCGGGCTCAGCATGCTTCATTTGAAGTTTTTGATTCAAAAAGTACCTTTTGCAGAACGCAAAAGTACCAAAAAATTCTCACTGATCTGTTCTCGTCTAATCCGGGCTCTACATACTTAGTTTTATGTTTCTGGGTTCATTATTATAGAAAACTCAAAAAGTACCTTTTAAAAACGAAAATGTACCAAAAAGATTCCTTTTATGGGTTCTCACCTAATTCAGACTCTACATACTTAATTTCATATTTCAAAAAGTACCTCTTAAAAACAAAAAAGAAGTACCAAAAAGTTCACTTTTTCCGGTTCTCACGTAATTCCGACTCTACATAGTTAATTTCATGTTTCTAGGTTCAATATTATAGAAAGTTCAAAAATTTCCTTTTGTAGAACGAAAAAGTAAAAAAAAATCCCCTTTGATGTGTTTTTGTCTAATCCTGGCTATACATACTTAATTTAATGTTATTTAGTTCATTATTATAGAAAACTCAAAAAGTACCTTTTAAAAGACGAAAACGTACCATATTATAGAATATTCAAATAGTACCCTTTGAAAAACGAAAAAGTACCAAAAATTTCCCTTTTATGGGTTCTTACCTAATTCAGACTCTACATACTTAATTTCATATTTTTGGATTTAATATTATAGAAAATTCAAAAAGTACCTTTTAAAAAACGAAAAAGTACCAAAAAGTTCCCTTTTATGGCTTCTTACTTTAGCTAGGCTCCACATAATTAATTTCATATTTCTAGCCAATAACACACTAGTGCTGCTTTCGCTCTGCTACTCTTACTCTGTTGCTCTCGCTCTGCCTTAATTTTATAAGCAGAGTACAATAACAAAATTTACCGTATGATTATGTATTTTGTTTTTGTTTTTTTTTTTGCAATTTCTGTCTGAGCATGAAAAAAATCTAAATTTTTTATGAAATTTTTAGAGGTTGTCTTCGATTTTTGCTCATATCTCCGGTATTTGTGGACCAATTTTGCCGATTTTAAATAGCGATCTTCTCGAACGCATGTCTAATATAATAATTGAAGATTCGGATCTCACCGATATCATTGGTCCTATAAAAACTGATTTTAACAAACACATAGACGGGGTCTACGACCAATATTTCGATGTGTTGCAAACGGAATGGCAATAAATCACGATAAATTCCAAATGGAAAGACCATAGGGTTGAAATTCTCCTATAAATACCTTATAAATAATATTTATTTGGTGTTGGTAAATAGTAAATGTGGTTTTAGAATTTCGGATAGCCCTCACACAAGTAAATTCCCGAAAAACAGCATCAATGGGAGATATGTTCACACGCTCGGTCCATAATTAACCTTATTCCAAATATCACCCTGATGTTTACAGGGACGCATTCCTTTTACGGCATTCGGTTTGACGATGGATATATAATTTTGTGCACATAATTCATAAATATATAAATAAAAATTTCCTTTCGGGTTAATTTTTTTTAATTATCTTACTGTAGTAAAATAATTGAATAAAATTTACATGTGTAAATATTTATAAATAATAAACTCAAAAATCATAAAAAGAAAATATTAAAATACATCCATAACTATGAAGCGTTAACATAAAGATAACAACACAATAGCTATAAAATTTACAATAAGAACGATATAAAAAAAAAACTATATATACATATATGTATATATAGTTTTTTTTTATATACATATATGTATATTAAAACAAAAACTTTATAAAAAATTTATTAAGATTTGATTATAAATAAACTATGTATTTAGTTGCTGGAAGAAAAGAATGATGATTTGCATATTTTAAATGCAAACAAAAGAAAACCAGTAAACAAAAATTTCTAAATATGAAAAGTAAATCGAAAAATCTCTAGCTCAATAGCATTTATATTTGGACCTAAACTATTTTGGAAACTATTAACGTAAATTCCACAATAACAACATTAATTTCATAAACATGATTTTTGTTTTTGAGAGAGAGAGAGAAAAAAAATGACACTTCCTTCATACTATTTATCATGATGTTAACTATGTTATTATTTATTAATTTTCCTGTTTTTGACATTTTACATACAATGTATGTATATACGTATATGTATATAAACTTTGTAAATATTTATAGAACATATTGCTTTTAATTGATTTTATTAGTACTTTAGAATATTTATACAATAAACAACTAAAATAACAATAAAATAAATTTAAAAAAAAAAGATAAAACTAAAAGTCATCCACACCTTTTTGAATATTATTCAATTATATTCATAATCAATTTTAATCTTGAATATTAAAATAATTACACATAACAACAAGTATAATTGTAAAGTTTGAAAAAAAATCTATAAGAGGGCTTAAATGGTGGTTAGAAATTTAGAAATTAGAAATTTTGGTAGAAGGATGAACATCTGCAGAATTTGTTATTAGTGTTTATACCCTACACCATTATAGTGGGGAGGGTATTATGCGTTTGTGCTGATGTTTGCAACACCAAAAAATATTGGTTCTAGTTCTACCTTTAAGTATACCAATCGGCTCAGAATCACTTTCTGAGTCGATTTAGCTATGTCCGTCTGTCTGTCTATGTGTCAATGTAAACCTTGTGCGCACGCTACAGGTCACAATTTTCAAGATAATTTGGAACATACGCTTTTCTTGGTTCAAGGATGAACGCTGTTGAAAATGGTTGAAATCGGTACATTATTTCGCCTAGCCCCCATACAACCGTACCCCCGAATCGAGCCTTTAGGCTCATAATTACGTTAAATGTTCTATTATGTCAACAAAAATCTGCAAAACTTAGTTTTATAGAACGATAAATGACACTACTAATTTGTATAGTGATCGGACCTCATTTGACCCTAGCCGCTATACAAAGTTCCCTTCAGAAAGTGAAAATATCTCGATGAGGAAAGAAGATATTTCAGATGTTAAGCATTAACATTTTTGTATGTGATTTATTTTATTCATATGACCCTATTTCTTTTGCTCGCAAAAAGTGCATTAAAATTTTCAATTTACCTTATTTTATATTTTGATAAAATTATCTTTAGCCTTTTTCCTAATGGAATTAAAATGTGTAACTTTATCCCTAAAATATTTGGAATTTTTTTCTCGCATTTTCCTTGACTATATACAAAAAATTAAAAATATCTACAAATGTAATTCTTGTATTTCTTCTATATTGTGTTTATCTACTATTTGCTATCTAAGTATATTGCAGTTTCTTTAATTTAATTTTCAACTAGAAGCTTCAAAAATCTTTTGGTATTTGCTAAGATGTGTATTAAGATTTTTTTACCAATTACTCTTGGTTGGCTTACATGTTTCTATGGAGTTTATATTGTGTAAAACATCATGGTGTTAAAGGAAATTACTGCATTATTTGCACACGTTAGTTTTTGATATAAAAAAGGAAACACAATTATATCATTAATTTCTATCATTCTCTATGTTTTAATGTTTTTTTTAATTTTTTCTCCAAACATTATGAAAATATTTTAAACTTATATAATAATTTTTTATTTTTACAAACAGTAATTATATGAAAATATATATATTTTTTTAAAAAACCAACAAAATTTTGTTTAATTTAGTTTTCTATTGAAATTTAAAACTTTATAAATTTCGCCTTAAAAATTCATGCATACATTTGTAGAAAAAACTACTTATGTCCTTTAATATTGTTGCCATAGTTATAGAAATATTGCCTTTGTCATCTATTTATTATAATTTTATTATCTTCATTAAAATTAATAAATTTAATTATAATGTTTATAAAATATAAAATCCATATATATAACAATATGTTTCTAAACACGACGTATGAGTATTATTTTATATAAATAATTATGATTACAACTCATACGTCTGTGTGAACTTTTTTCGCTTTATTGTTGTCATACAACACCAAACAAAACAACGTTTCATTTCGTAATTTCTATTATATTTTATGACATTTCTTCATGTTAAATTTCAATTATTTAAAGTCCTTAAACCAGCGTAGTAAAATACCATGGAAAACATTTTCATTACAAATCATGTTAAAAATATATAAAATTAAAAACCTTGCACAGAGGTAATAAATGAAAAATTTAATTAAATATAAAATAATAACTACAGTTTGATAACCGTAATAGGTTTACACTTACACACCTTTTTCAAAAGTGTTTATTTGAATCCTTTTGTAAAGCTAATTTTAAAAGTTTAAGAACATTTCTCAGTTGGTTAAATATGAATCATATCATTGATGCAGCATGTCCTGGATTATCACCTATCAGTAAGTTTTTGTTTATGTGTATCTACTTTCTTTTGAAACTCTCTTCTTAGTGACCTTTCACCTATAATTATACCCTTCGCCTTCGTGAGAAGGGTATACATAAATTCGTCATTCCGTTTGTAATTTCTATAATATAATTTTCCGACCCCATAAAGTATATATATTCTGGATCCTTATAGGTAGCGGTGTTTATTAAGCAATGTCCGTCTGTATGTCTTTCTGTCTGTCTGTTTGTGTTTGTTGAAATCAATTTTTAGAGTACCTCAGAAATCAGTGAGATCCGAATCTTTAATAATTCTGTTAGACATGCTTTCGAGAAGATCGCTATTTAAAATCAGCAAAATCGGTCCCTAAATACCGGAGATATGAGCAAAAATCTGAGACAATCTCTGAAAATTTCATAAAAAATTGAGACAAAACACATAATCATATTTACTATTTTAATTTTCTAAAATATTGAACCTATAAATATTAAATTAAGTATGTAGATTCGGAATTAGATGAGAACCCATAAAAGAGAAATTTTGTGTACTTTTTCGTCTTCCAAAAGGTACTTTTTGAGTTTTCCATAATAATGAACTAATAAACATTAAATTAGTTATGTAGAGCCCGGATAAGGCAAAAACAACAGAAGGAAAAAGTACCAAAAAATCCCCTTTTGGTACTTTTTCGTTCTACAAAAGTTACATTTTGAATTTTCTACAACATTGAACCAGGAATGGAAAAAGAGATTTTTTTTCAGTATCAAAAAATATTTCAGAGAGTACTTTTTTGGATCTCAAAGTACTTAGGTTTGAAGTGTACTACATCAAATCCGAAAAAAATTCACCTAGGCTACAATCGGGCCTGTTGTGCGCTCTTTATCATGAAAAAAATAACTGAATGAATTATTCCAATCAGTGTTAGTCAGGAATGTTATTTCCGGAATAACATCACTTCCAAGATACTTAGATCTATCTTCGACGAATGCCAGGCAGTGGTAAAGAAAGTGCTCCAGAGTTTCACTGTCGTCTCCACATGCTCTACATACGTCTGAATCCGCACGTCCAATTTTGCATAAATGTGCTCGTTATCCTGTGTGTCCACTCAGAACACGTACTATAATATTAATTTCAGACTTGCTCATTTTGAGGAGATTTTTTGTCTTGCTCTCATCAGGGATACCCCATAGGATTTTCGTGGTTCTACCCACTGTTTCATTATTCCAAGAGGTCTTATGGGATTCTCTCACTTATATTTTAGTTCAGCTTTTGTTGCGTTGAATGGTTTTGCGTTTGTCAGTTTAACTGCCTTGAGCTCCCTTCCCTTTAAAGCTATTACATTCGCTCTTTTGTTACAGACTCCTCCCGAGTGGGCTGGTACCCATATTATGTGAACCTTGCCTCTAGGAGAGTATTCAGCTAAAGCTTTCTTACAATCCAAATTTTTTTTTTGTAATTTCTGAAATATGTTTATACATTTTAAAGTTGGAATGGGCGTTATATGTTGATATGGTGTCCGTCCCTCAATGTTAGCACCTTTGATATAATTTGATGAAGTTTTCCCCGCATGGCATCTCATAGCTACGATACAAATATTACCACGAAATTTTACTTTGTAAAATGTTATATTTAAGCACTCATGGCGCGTTTTCTCAAAACTCGGGACAAAATATCTCAGATTACAGATGTGATGGAGAATATGAAGTAATATTCATATACCACTAAAGTGGTGTAGGGTACAAAAATTATTTTACCAGACAGATTTACTACCTATTAAACGATAATCGGATATTGAGATTGTTGCCCTGAAAGTATCAAATAAGACTCGGGAGTATCATGGTACTTTTGCACATCAAATAGTATCAAAAAAAGTACCATCGTACCAATTTTGCCATCCCTGCTTTAAACCTAGAAATGTGAGATTGGGTGTGTAGAGTCTGAATTAGGTGAGAACCCATTAAAGGGAACCTTTTTTTTTTCGTTTTTCAAAAAGTTTTTTTGAGCCCGATTTAGACGAGAACACATCAAAAGGGATTTTTTGGCACTTTTTCGTTCTGTAAAGATACTTTTTGAATTTTATATAATATTGAAACTAGAAACATGAAATTAAGTATGTAGAGACGGAATTTGATGAGAACCGGAAAAAGTAAACTTTTTGGCACTGTTTTGCTTTCTAAAAATTTCTTTCGAATTTTCTATAATATTAAACCTAGAAATATGAAATTGAGTGTGAAGAGTCTTAATTAGGTGAGAACCCATAACAGTGAACTTATGGGTAACTTTTCGTTTTTCAAAAGGTACTCTTTTGAATTTTCAATAATATTGAATATAAAAACATGAATTAAAGCATGTTTAGCCTGAAAAATGTGATGTAAAAGAGGACTTTTTGGTACTAATTTTTAACACACCATGGTGAAGGGTAAATAAGATTTGGCGCACTCTTACCTGTTTTTTTTTGCATTTTATTCCTGTATTAAAACAAGTGAATAATTACTGTCGGGGATTCCCCAACATGAAACAACCTAAATCAATATTTCTGAAAAGGTTGATACAAAAATTCCAATTTCCATTTTTTTAATATTTATATTGGTATATAAATTTCGAAACTCATTTTTATACCCTACACCACTTTAGTGGGGGGTATATTGGGTTTGTGCTGATGTTTGTAACATACAAAAATATTCGTCCTATACCCACCTTAAAGTATACTAATCGGCTTAGAATCATTTTCTGAATCGATTATGCTATGTCCGCCCGTCCGTCTGGCTGGCTGTCTGTCCATGTAAACCTTTTGCGCAAGGTACAGGCCGCAATTTTCAAGATAATTGGTGAAATTTGGCACACACGCTTTTCTTGGCCCAAGGACGAAGCCTATTAAAAATAGTTAAAATCGGTTCATTATTTCGACTAGCCCCCATACAACCTTGGGGGTACGGTTGTATGGGGGCTAGTCGAAATCGATAGGGCCTTTTGGTTTATAATTAATTTAAATTATCTATTATGTTAACAAAAGTCGACAGAACTTAGTTTTAGAGAACTCTAAATGACACTACCGATTTATGTAATGATCGGGCATCATTTGACCCTATCCCCATACAAACTCCCCTTCAGAAAATGACTTAAAGCACTAATAACACTTTTAAATTCTACATAAATAATATTGAAGAAGACTTAACTCCCCCTACCAACATTTTTAAGGGTAGGGCCATATTTTTCCCTACTCCCCTTTGAGCCCTCTTAAAAAAATCTCTTTTTTTGCGAAAAAAAAGTAAAAATATTCCGAAATTAAGTAAAAAAAACAAATCAAATGCTTTACTTTTTAAATAATCCCCATTTTTAACATACTTACTGACTGGTGTAGGGTATCATATGGTCGGCTACGCCCGACTATACATTCATACTTGTTATTATTATAAAACAATAGCGATCTATATTTGGCTGACTATTCTATATGAGCGCAAACAGTCATATAGAATAAAAAGGATTCTCCAAGTTTAGATATGAAGAAATCTGTTATTCTTGGTGGCTAGAGCACAGAGAAGATATAAGACCGTTTCATCCTTTTACCTATTTTTGTTACAGTCATCATTGATGGAGAGTCCCTTTATTAATGGCAACAACTTCACGCTATTTCTGCTGTAAAAATTTCATGCTTTAGATAAAGATATCTAAAAGAAGAATAAATGAATATCAAATATTAAGCCTTTATTTTAAAGCTAATGGAATAGATTCGCACGTGACATGCAATGTTTTAAATATGTTTTAATGTCTCAAAAAAGTCCAAAATGACGTTTTCTCAAATTTTAGGACACTATTTAAAATCCCAGATGTAATGAGGAAAATCAGATTCGAACTAAGCGCTGCCCAATCATATAGAAGCGTCTAAATTGGTCTCATTGTTGCAACTTCGATCTCTAAATAGCTTTAGAAGATTGACATAAAATGTCTTAAAGGAAAATTAAAATCAAAATAGATAACAAAAACTATGTAGTCTTGCGATATCCATGAACTCTTAATATTTAGAAAAATTGTACATTATACACTTATAATTGTCCAATAAATCTTAAAATAATTTCAAGTTCACTTTTCGAATTTTTAACAATTCTAATATATGAACACCTACAAAGAAACAGCTACATTACGAATGTAAATAAGTCAACAGCTCACTTGAATTGAGTAATATTTTCAACTGCTTTAAATAATAAAACTTATTTACAAACTTCATGTTTTAATTTACAAAAACGAACAGGAAAAAGAAAAAAACATTTTAAAATAAACATTAACTAAATAAAAACATGATGAGGTTGCGTGAATTAACAAACGACAAAATAATAAGTTAGTCAACAAAGAGCAAACTTTTGTCCTCACCCAACTGACAGCCAAATTTAAAACGTAACAGTTTTAGCTTTAGCATTTCATAAATGGCTGTTGGAATTTCAAATATTTACTTCAAACCACCTTCTTCTACCCCTACAAAGTTGCGTGTTACAAAATTCAAAAATTGTTTGCATTTTTTAACATAAACACAATTTATACATGTTGGTAAAAAAAAATTATCGTATGGTTAAATAATAACAATATATATAGTAGAGAAAACAACAACAGCAACGATAAAATTGCTAAAGAATGTTAAACATTTTTACTAATCTGGTCACAAATCAGCCAAGTGAAGTGGCAAAAAAGATTCTTACAGAAATATGTTTTAAAAAAATATATATATTGTTGTAACACTTTTTAAAGCTTATAAAACAGTTTTGTTATTATTTATAACATTTTCATTGATATTGAGTTAGAAGTTTTCAAAACCAAAGAATTAAACAAAATGTACCGAAGGTAACATCAACTCCTTAGAATCTCAAATAAGGTTAAACAACCAAAAAACAAAGAGTATAAAGAAAACTAAACAATAAACTAAATTCATGATACAAGAATGAAAAAATATCTAAAAATCTTGTTTTTTTTCGTTCAACAAACTTCAAATAAGTCACACAAATTGCATGTCAGTCTTTACTGGAGTTTATGTTTTCGTATAGCATAGAATTGTAGGTAGCACAATCACTTACGCTGGCAGGAAACAATAACGTTGGTTTCAATTACTCTCCGGATTTATTGCATTTAGACTGAGGTGATTTAGTTTGAAAAATTTCTATCGTTTGTAAATAAAAATCGGTAAATCGGAGGATCCTACGATAGTACTGATACCTATAAAATTGACATCCTAAAAGTATGCAATATTTGTTTTAACAACAAGTTAAAACATTGAAAAATTGAAAAAATTGGAAACTAACTAACCAACTAACTAACTAACTAACTAACTAAATAACTAACAAACTAACTAACTAACTAACTAACTAACTAACTAACTAACTAACTAACTAACTAAATAACTAACTAACTAAATAAATAACTAACTAACTAACTATTTAACTAACTAACTAACTAACTAACTAACTAACTAACTAACTAACTAACTAACTAAATAACTAACTAACTAACTAACTAACTAACTAACTGACTAACTAACTAACTAGCTAACTAACTAACTAACTAACTAACTAACTAACTAGCTAACTAACTAACTAACTAGCTAACTAAATAACTAACTAAATAACTAACTAACTAACTAACTAGCTAACTAACTAACTAACTAACTAACTAACTAACTAACTAACTAACTAACTAACTAACTAACTAACTAACTAACTAAATAACTAACTAACTAAATAAATAACTAACTAACTAACTATCTAACTAACTAACTAACTAACTAACTAACTAACTAACTAACTAACTAACTAACTAACTAACTAACTAAATAACTAACTAAATAACTAACTAACTAACTAACTAACTAACTTACTAACGAACTAAAAAAGTTCCGTTTTTCTCAAAGAATATAAGAGATATAGAGAAAACAATCGAAATCTTCTTAAATGCTTAAAACCGATATATTGAGTGAAAACGTAAAGTGAAATCTGTGATACCATTTATTTCCTACAAAACCCGATATTTTGACTGAAAACATAAAAGTGCGTTTTTCTCGAAAATTTGAAGAGATGCAGCAAGAACAAGCAAAATCTGTGAATACTTTTTGATACTGCAAAAACAAGCGAAATCTGTGATCATTTTTATTTTCCAACATACATATTAAACTGATTTTTTTGAGTGTAAACATAAAAGTCAGTTTTTCTTGAAAACTGCAAACCGATATTTTGAGTCAATACGCAAAAGTCTGTTTTTTCGAATACTACAGATTTCCAGCAAAATCTAGAGAATTCTGTGATCACTTTTATTTCTTAACAAAAACCGATAATTTGGGAGAAATCTGTGATCACTCTCATTTTCTATCAAAAACCGATATTTGGATTGTGAAGATCCAGCAAAAACAAGCGAAATCTGGGTGTGCCATTTTCAATTGGGACGTTAAGAAGTGTATTGCTAGATGGATGTTTTGAAAGGTATCCAATAATATTATTTTGTCCCTACGGTATAGGACCCTTTATAGGAAACATCAAGAATCACTACTAAAACATGAAAGAAACAACTTTTAATTGCATGTTATTTGAAAAAAATATCTCATTAATTAAAACTAAAAATGCTGCATAAAAGCAAATGTAAAAATTTTCTTAAAATTCCAAAAGTACTCAACAAGTTCGTTTCAAACCCAATTTTACCAGCAGCATACAATTTCTAGCATAAAATACCTTCAATTTTTTTAGTTTTATAGTTTTAAACATGCTTAAAGATGTTGTGCTGATAGTTTTTGTTTTGTAATTTTTTATAGTAAAAACATCTACAAACAAAGCTTATGGATTAAGAACCTTGTAAATGTACAAGAGTGTAAAGTAGAGTTTACTACACTACTAACACAGAAAATTAAAAAAAAAAAAAAACAAGAACAAGAACAAGAACAAAACATCAAATTGAAACAACAGAAACTACAAAAATACAACCAGAAGAGACACGTTTTTATGTTGATTAACAACATGCTTTGTTTCAATAAAAAACTACTACAAGGAAAACAAAAAAAAAAAAAACAAACTCTTAAGCAATCAAGTAAAAAATATATACAAGTGGTTGAAAAAATGAAAAAAAAAATACATGAATAGTAAGGATAAAGGATTGTAAACAAAACTAAAAAAATAAAGCCATAAACATTTTTCATTTTCTTACAGAAAAGAAAATATGAATGAATTTATGTGGGAATATAAATAAAGAAGAAATAAAAATAAACTTGACATTCTGCTCGAGAAAAAAAAAAACAAAAAAAAATTATAAAAAATATATTTAGAATACAAGTTTTGTAAAACACCTACAACTGAAACTTGCAATTATTCTTTTTTGGAAAGCTTTCAATTTGTTTTGAAAGATTTTCATTTCTTAGCTGTTCTTTTAAGTTTGGTTTTTGGCAAGAGATTTGCGGACACAAAAAGTTTGTAAAAATATTATAAAAATATTGCAAATTGTATTTAGAATAATAAATTATATATTATACATTTGTTAATTGGAAACACGAACGTATGAGTGTTTTTGACATCAACTAATAATAATCTTATTAATTATACGCTCTGTTTATTGTTGGATGATAACACAGCCCAACAAATGTTTGTCGCAAAGACTAAAGTGTACATTCCTAATGGATTTAGTTGTAATAAATTTTAATCTGGTTTCAGAACATCATGTTTTTGAGATCAGTGTGCTAGAAATTAAAAATTTCCCCTTTTTTGTCAAATTATAACGTTAGCGCAGAAAATAAATTTTTTTGACTATAACATATCTAAAAGCTGATAGTGAAATAAAGCCAGATTAGGTTGGGTAATTTTTAAAATTTTTTTTGGCGTGTGTTATTTACTGGAAGCGCAGTTAATTAGTTGCTGGGATTGACAGCCCTTGGCTGAATAATTCGTGTCGTCGAGGAATGATAGTTAATTAGTTCATTAGTATGGTATTCAATTATAAAGGATTTTGGCTTATTTGTTTTAATCGACAAATAACACAAGTCAACAAAATCGAAATTTTTGCGTGCATTTGATTTGTACTGCGCTGAGTTCAAAAATTGTTATTTAGTTTTTCGTTTAGCTCTAGTTTTTTAGATAATGCAATTTTTGTACAAACATTTCACTTTATTTTACAAACGTGTTTTTAACAACATGGAAATCCACACAAAATTATCTTTCTAGAGAGATCTTTGGTTTATCCTAATAAGAATACTTTAAGCTAAATTCATTTGAGTTTTTCCATAAAGTACTACCAACACAAACCAATAATACCAATTTTCAATTAATATTGGAAATTCGTTAAAAGCGCAGTGAAATATATCGAATTGGATTCAATATGTATTTGTTATTTTTACATACTCATGAATTCAAAATATTATACAATTCGCAATCGGTGCGTAACGTTGTATGTTGTAAGGTTTAACTATTCTTTTGTTTTTGTGTCAAAAAAATTTTTCTACGAAATATTAATGACAATAAGATACCGACAGTGAAATAGATAAATTATTGATGTTTGAAAGTGCTTGTCATGATGTTTGTGAGGATCTTATGATTCCAAAGTTTCATATTTATACCCTACACCACCTTAGTGGTGTTTGTGCTGATGTTTGTAACGCACAATAATATACCAATCAGAATCAGAATCATTTTCTGAGTCGATTTAGTTAATTCCGTCCGTCCATGTAAACCTTGTAATCAAACTACAGGTCGTAATTTCTAAGATAATTTAATGAAATTTGGTACATGATCATCTATTGTCCCAGGAACGAAGACTATGGTTAACATCAGTCCATTATTTCACCTAGCCCCCAAACAACTGGACATGCCGAATATGGCTTTCAAGTTCATAATAATGCTTAATATACTCATGAAGTAAAATGTTAATGGGCGCTTTTTATAGGGGCTAGAGTCAAATGAGGCCTTATAATTATATACTTCATGAGGATCATCAAGGCTTGTATAGAACTTGGTTTTGTCGAGATAAGAGTATATTAAACATAATTATGAACTTAAAAGGCCCATTTAGCGGTTTGTATGGGGCTTAGGTGAAATAATGGACCGATGCTAACAAATTTCATTGAATTATCTTTAAAATTGCGACCTGTATTTTAATTACAATGTTTACACTCCCTATTAGGGGGTAACCATTTTCAATAGGATTCGTCTCTGTGGCAATAGTATATCATGTACCAAATTTCATTGAATTATCTTAAAAATAGCGTCCTGTAGTTTGATTACAAGCTTTACATGGCCGGACAGACTGTAGAGAGTTTTAACGTGAGCACCTGACATGTCGGCCTTATCTCACGGTGGTCTTTTTCATCCACAGGGTAGACTTGAGACTTGAGATTCAGGTGGCAATTTTTGCACAATGGCTATGACTGGTCCATCCGCAAGTACTTTGCTGGAGTACTCGAGCTATCTAATCTCTTGCCAAAGTAGTTGAAAGACAACCACACTACTATGGCTGTGTTGATTCGACAACAGCACCTAGAGACGTAACCGGTGGACCGAAGCACGATCCATCAATAAGCCGTAGACATTGTTCTTACTCACAGTGACACGCTGTGGCAAGTCTGATATGAACAGAGTATACTCTGAACATATCTGGACAAGGAAGGAAAATTTCCAACGCTTAGTCCCACAGTCACTCCTCTGCGGGGTGTCTGTTGATTTTCGGCAACAGCACCGAACTTATCCCGAAATATTGACTATTATCATACATCAGTTTTTTAACCGCCACTTACTCTTCCCGCGAATTTGGGTTTAAACCACAGCCACTACGTGGATTCCGAAGGAACCTCAACCAACTGACCAGCCAGGACATAGTCCTGCGGGCAACTGGCCACCCGTAGTACCAGATTATGAGGTGCTCTGGTCTGACCTCTGCCAATCTATGCAAGGACTAAGCCAAACAGTAGACTGAAACAGCCAATTTTTCAGTCCCGGTCAGACTGCAGATATTGGGCCCTCTTTATACCCCGGGATTGCAATAACACCAAGGCGGAGATCTCGCCAAGGTAACATGCCTCCGGGGGGAACATGGACGGACAGACAGACATACAGATAGTCAGACAGACAGACAACAGGAAGACAGATAGACGGACATAGCTAAATTGACTCAGAAAATGATTCTGAGCCGATTGGTATCCTTTAAGGTGGGTATACTACCAATATTATTGTACGTTACAAACATCACCACAAACCCAATATACCCCCCCCCCCCCCCCACTAAAGTGGTGTAGGGTTTAAAAACAAATCAACCAAAAATTACGAATTTATTTCAAAATATTTAACGCATATTAGTGGTACTATATTGTAAAAGACACTTCAGTGTTGTCTAGTGTAATTATTGTATTATGTACACGAAGGCTTCATGTTTTTTTTTTTTTTGTGAACCGTTTAATATTCGAATAGGTAATTTTCTTGTATTAACACTCAGGGGATGCTGCTTACTCATACACTGCATTGAGCTGGAACTAGGAAAATAGGTTGTTGGATGGAGGAAATCGAAAGCGGCGAGGAATACTTCTCCACGAAGTTTGTACTACATATGAATAGTGTAGTTGAAAATTTCCCTATAATTTGTTGTGTGGTGCACTGGCCAATCGACCACATGGGTGTGTTCTTGATGAGAACTGTGCGATACGTATAAATATACGGGAATCTGGAATGAGATCCCTAGATTTAGAAGATCACGTTCCATTATAGTATCAATAAAAGAGTGAAATACTTCCCACTTTGTGACGGTGCTACAGTGAATCAATAGAGTTGGATACCCTACTATTCAAAATTAGAACTTTTGCCCTCCTTAGGTTTAGGGAGGACCATACATTTTATGTGAGTTTACAAGACACCATTTAACTTTTACCAAAATAGTGATTAGAATGATACCATTTATCCGAAATGAAAGCCACTTTCTACGAACGACCAAAAGAAGCAGCAGGAAGCTTTGCACAATGGCGCTTATCGTGCACAACTTTTTAGCTTCGAAGCACAAAATCTTTGTGCCAAATTAAAAAGATCTTCATAGTTTTGAAACTAGTAATAATTATTCACTCTTAGAAATTTTCCTAAATATAGTCTAGCCGTTTAGGAGTGATTACTGCAAAAATATGCAAAAAAATATAAAAAAAAACATCTGTCATTTATTCGGATAAAAAACATACCCATTTTTTAAAATTTTCAAACAATACATCTTCATTTATGTACATCATCTATGCAAGTCCTTTTCAATAAAAAAACTTTCATTGTCTCTGTCTATAGTATGTCTTCAAGATAACAATATGGTTTTAAAGAAAATCCATTTTTCTAATACATTCTTGTATGACAAAACGTACTTAACGACAAAAAAAAAGAAAATAAATTATTATAAAAAAGTTGAAAACTAAAATGAAAATTGATAGAAAAACTAGATAAAATGTCTGGTGCATTTTGTGATTTTAGACAGTGTCAAGTGCCGGAAGAGATCTAAGTAATACAAAATTATAGTTACACATGTTGCTAGCCATTCTGCTACCAAAAAAATTGCACAAGTAGAAAATGTCCTCATCCATGCTAAAGCAAGTTCTTTCATACATGTTGTCTGAAACATGATCTACTGGATGTTATTGGATGCAACACTTAAGGATGTGTTAAATTTCTATTAGAAACATGTTGTTACTTTTTTATCCTCTTAATTTTAATTCCAAAAAGAATATTGAAAAATAGAATTAAAGAAACTAAAACCAGGACACTGGCTGTTGATGTCCAACAAAGAATATTAAAGAAAATAAAGTTATAAAATAACAGTGGCAGCTGTAGTTTGTGCAGCAACAGCAGCAGTGATAGTATAAGTGGTTCTTATCAGCAACAATGAAAACATTTACACGACATCTACATCATCTTTGTAAAAACTTTCTGGAGATGAGAATGCAGCAAAGAATATGTATGTACGTATGTATAACACATGTGTTCCATTTAAGCCAAAATAAACAAAAGCATACAAAAAATGGAAAGTAGTCAACGAAATTTCCTAACAAGACTGAGTAAAATTTCAATTTCCTTATATGAGCATAAGTTAAAAGAAAGATGAAAAAAAATATTTTTAAAAAATAAATGCAAACGTTGCTGCAACATTGTTAACGTTATCGAATAAAATAAAGTGTTGTAAGGAAAATTATGAAAATTTTATTTTCATTTTTCAGTTTTCTTATTATTATAAAAATATTTCAAAAAAGTAGAAAATAGAAATTATGAAAAATTACATTTAAGTGTATGTGTGCTTATGTTTAAGAAACATATTATAAACACAAACACTTAAGAATTAATAATATTTATTTAAAAGAATTAAAATATATGTACGAGAGAAATTTTAGTTGGAAAAACCTAAACCTAACCACCTGACTTTCATAAATAGTGTAGCATACTGTAAGGGTTAGACAAAACAATATTCCTCAATTGGTAGTAGAACAAATTTTCTAGTCATTTCACCCTGAGACAGTGTAGTCCAGATCACTGGCAAAACAATGCCTCTTTCATACAGTCTACAGTATAGCCTACGGTGTAATCTATTGTCAAGTCTGAAGCCTAGCCTGTAGTATATAGTCTAGTCAATAGTCTAGTCTATAGTATGTAATGTAGTATATAGTCTAACCTGTAGTCTAGTCTATAGTATAGTCAATAGTCTAATCTAGAGTCTAGTCTAGAGTCTAGTCTATACTCTAGTCTAAAGTCTAGTCTATAGAGTAGTCTAGTCCATAGTCTAGTCTGTGGTCTATTCTATAGTCTAGTCTATAATCTAGTCTTTATTCTAGTCTTTAATCTAGTCTATAATAGAATCTATTCTAGTCTATAGTCTAGCCTATAGTCCAGTCTATAGTCTAGTCTACAGTCTAGTCTATAGTCTAGTCTATAGTCTAGTCTATAGTCTAGTCTATAGTCTAGTCTATAGTCTAGTCT
>NC_060950.1:28401981-28403348 GCF_022045245.1 Lucilia cuprina | reverse complement strand
ACTGAACTAGAACTGAACTAGAACTGAACTAGAACTGAACTAGAACTGAACTAGAACTGAACTAGAACTGAACTAGAACTGAACTAGAACTGAACTAGAACTGAATTCAAACTTAACTAGAACTGAACTAGAACTGAACTAGAACTGAATTCAAACTTAACTAGAATTGCATTATAAACGAACTAAAGCTGTTTCCGAACAAAAACCGACGTCCTCGGGTATGAAGTATATATAAGTATAAGTATATTGAACAACTGTTTTAATATCTAAATATATGGTATTAAAGGAACTCCTGTAACAATCCAGCTCCTCTTATTTTTCTATTTTATTTAAAATAATGTCATTGATTTTTATAGACCAACTTGCTACTACTTTCGTTTTTATTCATTTTAATTCAATACGTTTTTTTATGATCTAAATAATACGAATGCATAAAAGCTTATCAAGTTCCTAATAAAAAAAGGAATATTATAAAAAAATGTATTTCAATGGAAGTTTTGATGAAAAAAATGTAATATTGTTGAAAAAGCATTTGGCTATTGAGGTTTTATACCTTTTGTACTTTTAATTTAAGTGTTTTTTACTATATTTCAATAGAAAAGAAGCAGCTACTTTAAACATATTCTTACTAATTAAATATCATTTGTGGAAATAGAATTTTTTAAGGAATTAATTTTATTTAATTTTTAGTTATTACTTTTAATGTTATAAATTTAAACATAAATATTTTGCTTATTATTTTAAAATATTGGTATTAAAAGATAAAAATATAATTGGTATTTTATTTTTACTTTATAGAATTAAACTAAACAAAGTATGCACAGTAGTATAGAATTAAAATAAGGGAAAATAAAATCAAATTTGCCTTTCTTTTTAACTAGAGTATGGACTAGACTATAGAATATACAATAGATTATGCTATAGATTATAGACTTGACTATAGACTAGACTATAGACTAGACTATAGAGTAGACTATAGACTACACTATAGACTGCGCTATAGACTACACTATAGACTAGACTATAGATTAGACTATAAACCAGACTATAGACTAGACCAGATTATAGACTAGACTATAGACTATATTATGCTATAGACTTCACTATAGACTAGACTATAGATTAGACTATAGAGTAGACTATAGATCACACTATAGACTCCACTATAGACTCCACTATAGACTACACTATAGACTAGACTATAGACTATACTAGACTAGACTATAGATTAGACTATAAACCAGACTATAGACTAGACCAGATTATAGACTAGATTATAGGCTAGACTATAGACTAGACTATAGACTAGACTATAGACTAGACTATAGACTAGACTATAGACTAGACTATAGACTAGACTATAGACT
>NC_060950.1:28327276-28401881 GCF_022045245.1 Lucilia cuprina | reverse complement strand
GTTCTAGTTCAGTTCTAGTTCAGTTCTAGTTCAGTTCTAGTTCAGTTCTAGTTCAGTTCTAGTTCAGTTCAAGTTCAGTTCTAGTTCAGTTCTAGTTCAGTTCTAGTACAGTTCTAGTTCAGTTCTAGTTCAGTTCTAGTTCAGTTCTAATCTACTTTATTTAGAAGATTGTCTTGCTAATTCATGTAATAGATTTAAATATAAGAAGGACTTGTGACAAATGGGTCCGGCAACCCTTATTATTTAATCTTGTTAAGACAATAGCATACTTATCAACTATTATGATATCGTTTATAAGCAAATCTGAAGCTGTAAACTAACTTCAAGTTTTTTTTTTTTTTTGAACAAAATAGAATAACTTTTGATATTGATTTCGCAATGTATATTGATTCTCTGTAAATTTTATTTAATTCCATTGAGTATGGATAAACTTTATGGAAACTAACATACGCATAATTTTAAATCTTGAAAAAAAAATAGAGAGGTATTACAAAAACGGTATTTTTCCGAAATAAATTTGTGGATCGTAACGTATGCATCATTGTCAAAGTTTTTGCATAATTATTTAAGTAGCTTAATTAAAATAAGAAAAAGAGACATAAATAAAAATAGAATTGTATGTTTCAATTCAAAGCCCTCATAGATCTGAAAGCCAAGGCCTGTGTTCTGTATTCTTTCCCAACAAGATTAACAAACCTTGCTTAATTATTTTAAAATAAAATAATTTATTCTTACACAGGGTACAACCTTAATGTGCGCAACTAAAGCGTACAAATATACTTTTAAACAAAATACGAAAGAGGAAACAAAAACTTTTTCACCCAAGAGGAAATGGCAACCAGTTAGTTGATATCCGTTTTGTCAGCAGTAGGGGATTGTTTCGCTGTAATGAAAATATTAACTCACCAACATTGGTATCAGCACAAAAGTTACAGAAACCAATGTCAACTATTGTAGCGATATTTGATACGTTTCCTTGTAGTTACAGACAAAAAACTGCAAATTGTGTAGAGAAAGAAATAAAACAAAGCAAAAGAAAAATTGAAGTAGTTCATAGGCAAAAAATATAATTTTCTATGGTAATATCTTCCAAAGGGAAAAGTAAAAAAAGAAGAAATGGACGTTATTACAGGAGTTTTATCAAATTAAGGACTAATATCCATCATCTTCTATTATACAGTTCAAAGAATCTAAATTTTGAATTATGCCTGTCTTGTAATAGTGTACCATAAGTATGTATTTATTATCCTTAATGAAGTAAAAGATATACATAAGTAAGTAAATAATTTTATAAATAGTAAACTGCTAGTTGTAAAGTTGATATTAATTATTGAAAATATACCCTAAATAACGGGTGATTTAATTGGTTAGATTAAATGAAAATCAATATTAATACTAAACAAGTTAGAGTGCTATATTCGGCTGGGCCGAATCTTAAATACCCTTCACCAGCTTTTTTTACATTAATACATTTCAAATTTATCAAGTATTTGTTGAAATGATTTTTCTCATGTCTTAAATAGAAAAATCCCAATTTTGTTCTACACAAATTGATAATGCAACTAGTTAAATACGATTTAAGCGTTTTTAAGGGCTGGACCCAGTATAGGAGATATGATCAATTATAGACCGATCGTAAAATATTCTTTAAGCTAAATTTCTGTACATAAAATCTATATTTCAGTCAAATTTTGTATTTATATTGTAATTTAGTAAGAAGTAATGTGTGTTTAAGTGATTTTCTGAAGGGAACCTTGTATGGGACCGACCACTCCCATGTAATTAACCGATCGTGAAAAAATCTTTCAATAGCTTTATTTGGTAATGAGTAATGTGTTTTATATGCATATACATACATATATACATACAAATTTTAAAATTCTGTATATATATCATTATTTGGTATTGAATATTTTGAATTTAAGTGATTTTCTGGAGGGGACCTAGTTGGAGAGGTATTACGAAATACGGACCGATCGTAAAACAATTTTATAGTGTAATTTATAGTATATAAGAGCAATATTTTTGCTAAATGTATGGATATAAATATTTTTTAATGAGTTATTTACGTTTAAGTGATTTTCGGGAGGTGACCTTGTATGGGAGCTATGTCCAATTATGGACTCATCCAAAAAAATTTTCCTCTGAATAAATTCTATTGGCATACGATTTTAATTTGTAAAATTAGGTATATGAAATTTTGGACCGATTCTGGCGATTTTCCGCAAAGGTTAAGCTCCTGTGTAGAATCGAATATGTGGTGATTGTCATGCAATTATCTTGCAAATTTTTCGAGAAAATTACATCAGAATGTGTAAAAAATGCTTATTTTTTCGAGGTTGTTTTAAATTTTCTTTCATAACTTTTCCCGATGTGAACCAATTTTACTGATTTTCAATACAAAACTGCTTAGAATAACTATAAATATATTTGGTGAATTTGGTTGATCTCCTTGGCTTAGTTTGAACGTGAGCGTGTTTTACACAGGCAGACAGACGGACATAGCTTAATCGACTCAGAATTTCACAAGGACCCAGAATATATTTGTTCGGTGTCAGATGAATATTTCTTGGTGTTACACACGGAATGACAAACTTATATATACCCTTGATCACCACTGATGGTGGTGGAGGGTATAACAAGTAGGTAAGCCTCGCCCTTATCAAATGATGAGTCGATTTAGCTACTTCCGTCTGTCCGTCTATGTGTCTGTCTAAGTAAATAAACAAAATTTGTCCAATCCTAGGCAGTTTGGTATTGAAAATGAGCCAAAATCGGTTCAGATCTGGAAAAAAAGTTTGACATTTTTTTACTTCTAGTACTAGTATTTTCCCTTAAGAACTCTAACCCCTTTTTACTAGTGTCTGCTGTACTATAGGGTATAACTTAGTACATTTATACCCTATAAGTTAAAACACTCATTCACATGAATATTTTCAACTATTTTAATTGTACCTTGACACAATTTCCTCTTCACTCACACGTTTACAACAAATTTATACATAAAATTAAACTTGTAAATTTATTGTTGTAACAAAAACAACAATGACATTGCAGTTGTCATTGTTTTATTTTTTTTTAAAATATTGCACATAGGGACAGAAAAAAAGTCAAAAAACACTTGTATTAAATTTTAAATATTAGATCTAACAGTATATTTTATATATATTTTATTCTGATATTTTTGTTGTATAATGAAAAAAATGTCCGGAAATTACGGATATGGAATTTTATCCTCAAAAACTTTTATTTAGAAAAATATTTGCATTTGAGTTATTCTTGAAAATGGTCTTATACAATTTTATGATCAATGATTTAAAAATCTATTCAGTCAGCTTTAAAATAAAGGATTAAAATCTGACATGTCTTCTTTATTCATTGATATATATTCACCTAAATCGAAAAAACCTATACCCAGGAAAAAAATTAGAACTTGTTCTAAAAACTACTAAGTAGTTCTAGAACGAGTGAAAACAGAACCACTTCAGATTCTTAAACAACAGCCTTGGAACTAGTAGTGTCACCATTACTTCTGCAACCCGTTCTATAGAATATTGTTGTGGTTCTTAAATACTTCTAAATAGTTTTTAAGGAACTAGTTCTTTGAAACTAGTTATACATTGCTACCAGACTAGTTCAATGGAACGCATACTTTTTCTGAAATAACTTCATGGAATCAATTGAAAAAATGTCAAAAAATTAAAAATTTATAAACTTATTTTTTTTTGAAATAGAAAACGCATTCCAAAGAACGAGTGTCGACTCCATGACGCTTTCCCAGAACCAATTCGGATGGTGACAATTTCGAACAAAAATCATTGCTCTCAAAGCCAAACTGAAGAACTAATACAATTTTTCCTTGGATAGTTTTCGGTATATTAATGTCATTTATACCCTACATTAATACAGTGCTGAGGGTGTTATGCTCAACAATTATGAGTTTTACTCCACAATGTCTGTCTGTCCGTAGGTTAATTTCAGCTGATGATATCTCTCTCAGAAACTGCAGTAGATTTGTATATCCGTTTTTTCATTCCGTTTGTAGTACATTGAAATATTGATCACTATTAAATTATTAAATTCAAAGATAATCTAGCCATGTCCGTCCGTCTTTTGAAAACACAATAGAGTCCGAACGAAAAGAGCTTGTTAAATGTTTAAAAAAAAAGTAGAAAACCTTTGCAAAATAGAAAAGTATACTTTGGCCTGTGTAATTATTATCTCGGATGTATATGGCTCATTTCCTTAACATAGACAGACGGAGGTATTGACAGACGGACATAGCTAAATATATTCTGAGATTCATAAGGTCCCAGAATATATCTAGTTGGGTTTCAGTTGAATATCTCTTGCTGTTACTAATGTAATAACAATCTTATGCACAATCTTATTCAGAAGTCCTCTTTTCACGCCTATAGTTAAAATTTTTGCAATGTTCTGCATATTAATATTGTGTACGTATGTACGAAAGTACACGCATTACAAGTATCTACAATAGTATTTTTAACATTCAATAATTAATTGACCATAATACCCCCTTTATATAGGGATTTAATTAAACGGATCAGATTACATACAATTCTCTGTGTGACTAACTAGCGACGGCATACAACAACTTATCAAGTGGGAAATTACTGGAGTAAAAAAAAGCAAATAGATTCAACCCACAATACAAAAGTAAACTACTGTCGATGAATGACAGGAAAATACAACAAAATACCATGTAATTTAATAACAAAACCAATGGCTCTTAATGGTCAATATCAGAGTTTAATATAATTAAAAAAAAAAACGTTCATTGTTAACTACGCACAGTGGATCATAGCAAAACATCTTAAAAAAGAAATATATATGAATAAATGTCATCAGGAAAAAAAGGAAATTATTTTTAGTATCATACACAGCCATTTTACTGTTAAATGTCATTGTTTTTATTTCAAGACTTGTAACTCGTTCCACTGTGCAATGCAATGGCTTGAATAAAATGTCAGCAGACAATGATCTGTAGCTGGAAATACATACATATTTACATTATATACATATATATAATTTGCTATAAATTGACAGTTATCATTTCATAACTGACCATCGAAAAATTTATTCTGTTATTAATTTAAGTAAAATTATTTGACATGTAAAATCGTTTAAACATACAATTTTAAGTTTACAATTTTAATGTATATTAAAATATTGTATATAAAAGCTTCAACAAGTACGAAAATATAGTAGGTCATGGGCGATTATATAATATCATATATCTGCTATCTGCAGAGATTCTGATGGAATTTTACATTATAATTTTGTCATTTACCTAGTTAGTTATAACACCGTCCGACAAAAAGAGGAAAAATTCGTTACACAAGAACCGACTGATATACGTCTGATGCTAAAATTTAAGGGAAAAAATCTGCGCTTTTAGTTTTTCATTTCGAGATCTTGTGTCTTTTCAAAAGGACTTCAAAGTTTTAAAAAGTACATTTTTAAAAAAATATTTTAAAATACTTTTACTAATCAAACACTGTCAAATTTGGAGTCAAGCCAACAAGAAGAGTATTATTATATAGAAAATGTCTTTAAAATTTTTATCCTTAAAAATCTATTAAAATTTTTAATATTATTTAAAAAAAAAAATATTGCAAGATTTTTTTATACATCAAATTTGACATTGTTTGATCAATAGAAGTATTTTAAAATATTTCTTGAAAAATGTTCTTCTTAAGACTTTGAAGGCCTTTAGAAAGGACACAGGGTAAGTATTTGAAACGACACACTAACTCCCCATGGAGGTAGCAAATTTTTTATATGGTTCTGCTGGTACATGTACAAGCACAAGCTGTCTATTCTTTCACCATTTCTGCCTTGCCCCGTTGCTTAACTTCCGAAATATAAAAGCATCCACCTGGACCACCTAAACCACCTAGACTCTGTAATTTTTTCTTACTCACAGAGAATACAATGTGGTAATACTGACATGAAGAGAGTTTTTTCTGAACATGCCTGGACAAAGAAGGAAAATTTAATGGTATCACTTGTAAGATATACCTTTAACCTATCACCATTCAACCCAGCACACTTCTTATTCATTCGACACACCCATAGAGCACAACATCCAAAACACTTACTCAAGATAAAAGGGCGGGTAAGATCCACTACTTGAACCCCGAAAGAACAAGACTAAGTCCGAAAATCTGACCTGGGGGCTACCAATTCCCATGGAGCCAAATTATTTGGTTTACATTTGATCATCACCAGTTTTGAGTTATTTGCTACATACATAACCTTGTAAAGAGGTTTGGTTTGAAAATTAACAAAATTGGTACAGAGGTTTTGGCTCGTAAGAAACTTACGTGTGTCGCATTTTATCGCATCACACTTATTTTTAATGTAATGAGCGTTTAAACCATTTTTTGAAGGGGACCTTATATGAGGTGTAGGGTCAGAGCTTTTAGCTCGCTAGGAACTTAACTGTGTCAAATTTTATTGCTATATTTGTATTTTTTAGCCAGTAATAAGCGTTAAAGCAATTTTATTATACGGATCTTATATGGGCGGTAGGATAAAATATGGTACGATCTTCAATAAACTTGGTAGATAACTTGCGGTTTGTATAAAACTTACGTGTGTCAAATACAAAATTTTCAGAAGAGGACTTTATAGGGGGGTAGAGAGGTTTCGGCTTGTAAGTAGCTGTATTTTTAGGCCAGAAATTAGCTGTAAAGTCATTTTCTGAAATGGACCTTATTAGGATCAAAATTTGGTAAAAAGATTTCGGCTCATATGAAACTTATTTATGTCGCATTTCATCGCTATACTTGTACTTCTAAAACAGTTATGACCATTTAAGCTGTTTTTTGGAGGTCCACTTGTATAGGAGCTATCCGAACTCCCTTTTTAGTTCTTCTTGTGTTGTCGCTATCGTGATTTAAACAAACAGACAGACGGATGGACATGGCTAGATCGTCTTAGAATTTATTGTTGACCTAGAATATAAAAACTTTTGTGGGTCTATGACCAAAATTTCGATGTGCTACAAATGGAATATATCCGCCACCTTTTTTTGATGGTTAGTGTTTCTAACCGTAGACAATAGTCGACTTATAATCCGAAATATGTGAGATGTATCGCTGTAGCTGAAAGTAATAACTGGAGATGTAAGCCGGTTCGGTCTCCCCCACAATGATTACTGTTGTAGTTGCACAGATAGGGAAAATGATAGGAACGACCTTCTTTCTCTTTGTACATACCCTACTCTAGCCAATGAAACAAATTGTTTGTCAATTATCTTATAGCCAATATTTGACAGAATCTTTTTGACGTCTATAGCCACTGATGGTGGTGAAGGGTAAAATAATTAAGAAAAAAACTTATTTTAAAAATATTTATTTTTTTATGAATTATATATCAAAATCGGTTAATTGATAGAAATTATTTGGTTTATTTGTTATTTGAAATTCATTTATTCAAGCGATTTATTGACGAAAGTTTATTGATTAACGATCTACTATAAATCATTGGAATACAATAATGTACAGACAGCAATAGAGTCCAGACAGTTGTACGGACTCATAGCTAGTTCGATTCGGAAAATTATAATACTATTTTTTTCCTCTTTGGTCCAGCTTCTTATAATCAAAATTCGGATGGACGGACATATAATGTTTTGATTCACAAATTATAACTTCATTTATTGTCGCTTAAAACAACACACACACACACAAAATAATATGTGTGTGGTATGTGGCTAAAGTCACAGAACAACATAACATATAATATTATTTATAACAACACACAACATACAATCGTTATATAACATATAGCAACATAACATATAATGGTTATTTGTAAGTTTAAATGGTTGTAAGTACCATAATATGTTTTCATTATTACCATTATTTAGTTATTCAAATTTATAATTTTATCAATCAAATTATGAAAAATTGGTTAGAGTAACTGTTATATTGTTTAAAAAGAATTAAAATAACAATTATATATTGTTACAGTGAACATTGTTTAGTTACTGTAACCATGTCGAACCATGTTTATACCCTACACCACTTTAGTGGGGAGGGTATATTGGGTTTGTGCTGATGTTTGTAACATAGAAAAATATTCGTCCTATACCCACCTTAAAGTATACCAATCGGCTTAGAATCATTTTCTGAGTCGATTAAGCTATGTCCGTCCGTCTGGCTGGCTGTCCATGTAAACCTTGTGCGCAAGGTACAGGCCGCAATTTTGAAGATAATTAGAAACACACGCTTCTTTTGGCCCAAGGACGAAGCCTATTGAAAATGGTTAAAATCGGTCCATTATTTCGACTAGCCCTCATACAACCGTACCCCCAAATAGGGCCTTTTGGCTTATAATTAATTTAAATTATCTATTATGTTAACAAAAGTCGACAAAACTTAGTTTTATAGAACTTTAAATGACACTACCGATTTTTGTAATGATCGGGCTTCATTTGATCCTATCCCCCATACAAACTCCCTTTCAGAAAATGACTTAAAGGTCAAAATTCACTTACAAACACTAATAACACTTTTAAATTCTACATAAATAATATTGAAGAAGACTTACCTTCCCCTACCAACATTTTTAAGGATAGGGCCATATTTTGCCCTACTCCCCTTTGAGCCCTCTTGTAAAGAAATTCTTTTTTTGCCAAAATAACAGTAAAAATACTCCGAAATAAAGTTAAAAAACAAACCAAATGCTTTATTTTTTTAAATAATCCCCATTTTGAGCATACATACTTACAGGGGTTGGGTATCATATGGTCGGCTACGCCCGACTATACATTCATACTTGTTTTTCTCTGCGTTAACATATGTGAATGAAAATGAATGAATGAAAATGAATAAATGAAAATGAAAAATCCGCAGCAAAGCACTCGTTTTCTTGGGATATATTATAATATCATTTTTGTCTTTTTATGACTTTTGATTTTACTTTAACCTTTATAAAAAAAATAATGTTTAAGGAAAAATTCTTATATGCCTGAATAGATAATTAGTTTTTAATATCGAAAATTTAACTTTTTTTAATTTTTTAATAGATAATTAAATTTTTAACAAAACGTTTTATTCACAATAAATGAAATAGGTATGTCGATTATAAGAACTTAAGATTTTTCAATGCAATGGATATGACGTAAAATTAATTGTACATTTATTTACATAAAAAATGCATTACATATGTACATTAGGGTAATGACTTTTTATAAGTCAACTTGATGAAAAAACTTCCCTCACCTAAAGCAATATCTACAGAAATTCTTTCGTTTGTTATTTTTATCAAAAATATATTAACAATTTGCATAGAAAAGTATAATATTTTTTATAACATGAAATATTATCGTGATTTATTAAAATTTCCACAATAAGGATTTAAAGAACAATGTTCTCTTTATGATAGCATAATACAAATGCAAAATGTATATTTAACATAATTACGAACTTAAAAGCCCTATTTAGCGGGTTCAGTTGCATAGGGCCTAGGTGAAATAATGGATTGATGTTAACTATTTTCAATAGGCTTCGTTTACGGAGCCATAGAAGATAATGTGCAAAATTTCATTGTATTATCTCCAAAATTGTGACCTGTAGTTTGATTACAAGGTTTACAAGCCCTATTGTGGGGTACAGTTGTTTAGGGGCTAGGTGAAATAATAGACCGATCTTAACCATTTTCAATAGGCTTCATCCCTGGGCCAATAGAATATCACGTATCAAATTTCATTGAATTATCTTCAAAATTGCGTAGTTTGATTACAAAGTTTAAATGGACGGACAGGTTGACGGTCAGACGGATGGACATAGATAAATCGACTCAGAAAATGATTATGAGCCGATTGTTATACTTTAAGGTGGGTATAGGACCAATATTATTTTTCATTACAAACATCAGCATAAAACCAGTATACCCTCCCCATTAACGTGGTAAAAAAGTAAAATTTATACAAAACTTCATCGTCTTTGGTGCAGGAACTTAATATGATATTCCTTAACATCTTTTCATGCCCTACAAGCTCTTACTATGATATTTTTAATATTTGAAAATATTGTAAAAAATCATAACCCTAATGTACATACGCATGTATGTAAAATAGGCAGATAGATTTATTGACTTTTCTACCAGCTGACAGACATCACATCGTATGCATAATTATTGAAAAAGTAACAACGTGTGTCAGAATTTTAAAGTGAATTGCAATTTTATTAATATTTATAAGTTTCGAACCCTCTAAGAAAATTCCTGTAGTTTGGCATTGGTATCAAACTTGAGCTCCATGTATCTCTATATAATACTAATAGCCACGTACCCACTTTATTATCATTATGAACATTTAAGTAAAAATGGGCAGGTACAAATAGTGGGCGTGACATCTACTTAATGAATTAAGTACAAAAATTCGTATATCTAGGAAACCATAAGAACTAGAATCTTCAAACTTTGTAAAGACAACAATCACGACCAGCTGAATAGGTCAGACTATCAATAGGGGCGTGGCAACTTCCATATATGAATTAAAGACAAATGTTCGCGTATAGCGGGATACAATGATTCCCTGTAAAATTGCTAGAATCAATTATCACTTTTTATGTACATTACGAAGATGCATGGATTGATGAATGTAGATGAAACAGAGAATAAATCCATGTAAACTTTTCTTAACATTCAATCATGCATTAATCTGCATTTATTTTCGTTTTCGGCGTTCGGCAAATGTGTTGCAGTTATTGTTGCATGGTTAAATAAAACAAGAATTTAGCTTTTTTATTTTAATGAACATTTTCTTCTTGAGGCAAGCGAGCTGAGTAAATTTCCATAGAAATAATTAAACAATTTGTAGAAGTTGAAGAAAAACTAAAACTACTTTCTATAATATTATCTAAACTACAAAGTTGTTGTTTAATAAATGATATATCAAATATTGTATTATTGCTTTATATTTGAACAAAAATTTATGAAATAATTGGAAATAATGTTTAATATTGCAGCATGTTAACTGCTTAACTGTTAGTATATGTCGTTTATAACCGCATTATGATCAAAATGTTAACAACAGCGCTGTATGTAATATTTATCCAATTGAATTGTAATTAATTTATATTCATAACTTAATGAACAAACAAAAAAATTTATATAAAATAAGGCAGTTCCCTAGCTAAAGCTTTTATCTCAAAGTGAGGAAACATTACAAATAGAATTGTTTAATAGAATAAATTACATAATTATATTTTTCAAAATTTAATCCATAATTCAACGAAGCTTCTGTAAATACGTGTCACTCTTTGACATTTTCCATCATAGTTATACTCCTACATAATGTCCAACCAATATCACTGATTTCTTTTATATTTTCGTTTCTGACAAAAACCACCCTAATATACAACCCTAGTAAACATAAATACATGTGCGAATAAGTGAACAACCTTAACACATACTTTATATCCATGGAATTCATTAATTTGCAACACTTTCTTTTATTCAAATTTATTTACTCAGACCTGTGCATGTACAACTGCATTCACATATACATACATATGTATGTATTTATATAAGTTTATCATCAGTTCACTCACATACTACATTTATCGTTTGGTCCACTTGCTTGCTGCTGTCTAGCAACTGTAGTGAAAAATGAATAAAAACACTTGTTTTAATGAAAATTTTACAACTACTGTGGTAAAAATACCAGAATGCGCATCAATCCATTCATTTACTTAAACCAGATATTTTACGAAAAAAAAAACAACAGACATAAAAATTAACCACTTAAAAATTGTAAAGCTGAAAAAAAGAACAAATTAAGAAAAACAACAAGAAAAAATATGCAAAGAATGACGAAACTGACGGCAAGTGTCGGTGTCATCATTAATAATGGTCGAATAAATATTAAACTTGTAGATATGATAAATAAGTACAAATATGTATGTGTGTTAAAGTTATCAGATGTTGCCTTTATTGTTGTATTTATAGCAAATATTGTTGTTTTCCATAATTATAATGAAAACTATCTATGTAGATATATGTATATGAATGTATACATATATAGTTATTAATATGTTTAAAATCAATGTCTATGAATGAAAAACAATAATAAAAATTGGTAGAAATATTTACATTTCTATTGCACCCTACTTCACAACTATTTTGAAAATAATGTTTGCAGTCCGTAATGTCAGTAATTCAGCGTGTGAGGAAAAACTGCTTCATATATTGGACAAACGAACTAACTAACTAACTAATTAACTAACTAATTAACTAACTAACTAACTAAGTAACTAACTAACTAACTAACTAACTTACCTCACAACATACTTCCCAATGACGACCACTTATCATTTGGATTACATAGAACATATCTAATGAGGTCTTACAATTACTGTGTTATAAAAATATGTTCTAATTTATCAGTCCTCTTGCATGTGAAGCGAAAGATGAGGTATTCTTATTTCCTTGCGTATTACAATGGCTAGTTTTTCTAATTGTGACACGTACTTGCCTTTGTGCAAGTTAATTTTAGCTCTTATACCCCTTACAAGGTCATTAAAGTTTTTTCTGGATACAATTTTTTTACGGGAACAACTTTTTACTGAATTATATGTGAAAAATTCCGAAACATCAGATACCCAATGTACATAATGGCGAATGATTAATATAATTTGTATTAACAAATTAAGTATTACTCATACGCACCAGTAAACTGTATCTTATTCCATTCTAAGATTATTTAAAAAAAGATGTAATTCTGGGATTTTTCAAAAACCAAATCTTTGTAATTAGTGTCCATAGAGTACGAACATATTTTTAGTTTTTCCGGATCACTTCGTTCAATTACTATATTCGTGAAAAAAGAGTTATTTAAAAGTTTTAATTTTAAACAAGTGAGAGTGTTATATTCAGCTGTGCCGAATCTCATATACCCACTATCAAACCGTTTGCCTTAAAATGAATGCTCCCCTATAAACATCAGGGTGATATTACTCATCAAATTACCTAAAGAAGACCTTATATGAGAGATAGGGTTAATAATTTAGGTTAAAATTTAGCTTCATATGTAACATTTTTACAGCGAATAGCACTTTCCGGCACTTTCACATGAAAGTCGGTAGGGAGATTTACGTTATTATAAATGCTTCTTATATAAAATTTCATAATTGCTTACGTATTTTTAAGTCAGCAATGATTGTTAAAGTAATTTTCTTATGGACCGATCCTCATTACATTAGGTAGAGAGATTTTAACTCGTATAAAAAATATGTGTCTCGAATTTCAGTAATAATAGTTAAAGTACCTTTTAGAAGGGCAGATTATATAGGGAGTTTATGATTATGGACCGATCCACACAAAACTTAATAGAGATGTTTTGCCTACATTGGAACTTACGTGTGTCGAATTTCATAACTATACTCGTATTTTTAAGCCAGTAATGTGCGTTAAAATCATATTATGAAGGGGACCTTATATAGGGGGTACGATCAATTATGAACTAATCAACATAGGTAGGGAGATTTTGGATCATATGAAACTTATGTGTGTTAAATTTTATAACTATATTTATATTTTAAAGCCCGTAATAAGCGTTTAAGTCATTTTCTGAAGGGGACTTTATATAGAGGGTAGGGTCAATTATGGACCGATGCTCATAAAATTTGGTAGAGAGGTTTTGAATCATAAGAGACTTTTGTATGTCAAATTTCATTGTTATACTAATATTTTTAAGCCAGTAATGATCATTAAAGTAATTTTTTTAAGTGGACCTTATATGGGAGTCAGTGGTCAGCTATGGACCGATCTAAAAACTTGATATATAGATTTTAGTTACATTGAAACTTATGTATGTCGAATTTCATCACCATCTAGTATTTTTGGACCATAATGAGCGTTAAAGTAATTTTATGAAGGGGGCCTTATATAGGGGGTAGGGTCAGTTATGGACTGAACCTCACAAAATTTGGTAGGGAGATTTTGGAATATATATACTTTTGTAGGTCCATGACCAATATTACGATGTGTTACAAATGGAATGTTAAAATCAATATACCCCCTACTTTTTTATGGTGGGTATATAAATTAAAAATTTAGTACATTTCAGCCGATTTTTTAAAATCTGATATTTTGTTTTAAGGACACAAGTGTTGTTTTTTAATCCAACAAAAAATCACAAATTAATGGTTAAGTGCCTAAGTTATGGTCGTTTAAGTAGAAAACTCCTCATTAAACCATGAATTTTTGATTTTTTTTTAACAAAGTAGCAAATTTCAAAATCGGTTACAAAACTACCATACTTTGTTAAAGATAAAACTTTAAAAACTCTTTTTCATATAATTTGATCTGTATTGCCTATAGCAAAATGGAATTCCTACATTTTTATGATGAATCACTGTGTTATTATATATCAGATTTTTGTCTATAGTGTTCGTTCTATGCAAAAAAAAAACGTTCATCATAAATGTTAATAATCTAAAGGAAATACTATACTGAAACGGAAATACATTCATAATTTAACGGAAAACAAAAACAGTACAAACACAAAACCAAAAAAAATCCTTTTTAAACAAATGTGCACACATTATGTGTGTAAAAATGATTGATAACACATTCGGTACTTTAATCTGGTATTTATTCCTGTTTTATTCTCACACCATTTTAATTGAATACATAAACATTTAATCATATTAATAACATCATCGAATAGAAAACAGAACACAGAAAAATAATACTTTTTTTATTATTTAATAAAATCATAAACTGGCAAATAAATTTCAATAAAAGGGAAATTAAATTTTATAGGAGGAAATTCACACTGGCAGGTGTTACAAAACCAATAAAATAATGTTAAATAAAAATGCAAAAAAAAAACTTTTAATTTTTAAAATGCATATACAAATAAAACATTGAAAAAATGTTTGATTCAAATTTTTCAAAATAATTTCCTAATTTACAATCATAATTTTTAAAATTTTAAATTCTGAAAATTGTTTGTGTTTCCTCATTAAAAAGGAACAATCCCTTTTGTATATGAAAAATTTTGGCATCAAATAAATATTGTTGTTTTTTTATTTTCTGAAAACAACACAAAACACAAAACAATTACTCAGAAATATGTAGCACTTTGTAGTCAACACGAGCAAAAAGTTTCCAATTTGTATTCCCAACACTGAAGCGTTCACATGAGGAAGACAAACGGATACAGTCATTTACGCCAATAATGATCACACAAAGAGAACAAAATTTGGGTGACCTAAAATTTAGCGGTTTCATTTTAATTTCACTATTTAACACAAACACTCTTACACTTACACAAAAAAAACATATCATTATAAAAGCTACAACAACGAATATGTATTTGTGCCACAGAAAAACATTAACAATAATATTTCGGATATATACAGAAGTATAAACATATTGTTGCACAATGGGTCTTAGATTTATATTTATATCAGTATGATTTGTGTGTTAGTTATTGAATTATATATGATTGGTAGAGGATTGTCGAATTCGCCAGTGTATGGGGTAATATATTCAGCTGGTTGGTTTAAGATTGGAAGTAGTAGGCCTAAAATCATATGATGTCTATGTGATCTTGAGCTCCAACATCTGGGTGAATTCTTACTGTGATTCAAACAGATATGGCTATTATATGCAGATATATAAGTAGGTAGAATTTAGTATACTTCTGAAGCTTCTGAATGATTAGTTCTTAAAGCATCTATTATTCCAATGCATACTGATCCCTCAACGTTGTATAGCTGATTGATTTTTTCTTCGTTGAGGACCACCATACAAGAGAACCATATGAGAGAATAGAATATATTATAGCTGTCCATTTGACGACTGAGTCCTCGTTTCATTCCAAACATTTTACGACAGGTGTGTTTGAGTTTCCATGATAATTTGGAGACTAGGATAATTAATAGACCACAACATCATCAGCATCCGTAAGAAACGACTTTTATCCCTTTGTTGTCCAGTTTAATAAGAAACGAGTTGACAAAGATTAGCCAAAATAATGAAGAGATTACACCGTCCTGTGGTGTGCTTGCTTGGACTTGACGCTGTTTTACAATAACAATTCTAGATTTCAACATAGTAACTACTAGTTGCTGATATAATCTTCAACAACTAAACAAGTGAGAGCTTGTTGAATTGCAGAGGCATTTACGTTGTTGAAAGATCCCGTTTAAATTCTATATCTCCGACAACCTCACACAGAGCTGTCTTTGTAGATCGACTTTCAAGGTATGCTGTTTTGTTGAAAATAGCGAGTAGCGTAATATGTGAGTCGATGAGTTTTGAGTTGAAAAGATAAAAGACTAATTGGAGCAAAGTCTTTCGTATTCTCGTGATTTCTTTTGCTAGATTTGGGAATAAAAACTGTAAGTCTTAAAATATTTACTATTTTAGAAAAATTAAATAAATCGTTTTCCATTCATACCTTAATGTTGTTGAACAATTTGGTAAAACAAAGAGAAATTTCATTAAATTGTTTAATGTCACAAATTGCAACTAGTAGAATGATTAAAAGACAGACACAGCCATACACAGACAGAAACAGACAGACACATACAGACACAGACAGACACAGACAGACACAGACACAGACAGACACAGACAGACACAGACAGACACAGACATACACAGACATACACAGACATACACAGACATACACAGACAGACACAGACAGACACAGATAGACACAGACAGACACAGACAGACACAGACAGACACAGACAGACACAGACAGACACAGAAAGACACAGAAAGACACAGACAGACACAGACAGACACAGACAGACACAGACAGACACAGACAGACACAGCCAGACACAGACAGACACAGACAGACACAGACAGACACAGACAGACACAGACAGACACAGACAGACACAGACAGACACAGACAGACACAGACAGACACAGACAGACACAGACAGACACAGACAGACACAGACAGACACAGACAGACACAGACAGACACAGACAGACACAGACAGACACAGACAGACACAGACAGACACAGACAGACACAGACAGACACAGACAGACACAGACAGACACAGACAGACACAGACAGACACAGACAGACACAGACAGACACAGACAGACACAGACAGACACAGACAGACACAGACAGACACAGACAGACACAGACAGACACAGACAGACACAGACAGACACAGACAGACACAGAAGACACAGACAGACACAAGCAGATACAGACAGACACAAACAGATACAGACTGATACAGACAGATACAGACTGATACAGACAGATACAGACAGACACAGAGAGACACAGACAGACACAGACAGATACAGACAAACGCAGACATTAGTGATGTAAAGTAGTATAAACAAACTAAAGGAAAAATTCGAATTTAAAGCAGACTTCATAACGCGATAATTTGACTACTAATTACCGAACCCAATGTGTTACGATATGTTTTAGAATTTTCAAACTAATGTATGTTTTTTGTATCAAGAAGTAGACAACAGTTTAGAGTGGTTATCTTTGGTATGAGTATGAGTGTTAATGTACATATGTAAGTATGGGTATGTACATGGAAGTACATTATTAGTACTAAACATTTATGGCAACACAAGTACAAGTACCTTCAAACCTAAACACAAACAACAACAAGAGCAGCAGTGGCAGTTGCAGTAACAACAATAACAATACAATTTTAATGAAAACTCATAAACACTTTTGTTATGTACATAGAGAAATATATGTAAGAAGAAACCCCACAGTGTTGTAAATATCGGTATATTATATAATTAACTGAGGATATTTTGAGAAAATAAGGAACGTCAAATGTCATGTCCATTATAAATCAAATTTCAGACAAAGTTGGGTTAACAATTTGTTTTCGTTTTTCAAATGCTTTATCGTTAATTATTGGAAATATATAAAGGTAGTACTTTTTTTTTGTAGTATTATTTTGAGTATATCTGGACTAGCAACGTTAGGATAAATTTTCAAACTTAAACTAGACAATAGTTTCTGTTAAAAGAGAATTACCGAGCTTAAACCTGGTAATGGGTTGTACTTCCATAACCCCTTACTTTTCAATGAATATATGCTTGCCATCTGCATTACTTTGAAGTACTAGAGTAATGATTTGCTTTTTATCTGAAAAAGAAGTAGTTTACTTTCAGCTTTGTCAAGAAGTTCTTTGTAAGTAAAATATGCTTCTTTAACTCCCTAGTTGTAAGCGAGCGTAGAAGTACTTGCCTCCAATGACATATCCTTGTTATAATAATGAGTTAAGATGCTAAAGAAGAAGTGGGGAAATGAGGTATTATTAGCATTTTAACTAATTGCTTTACAACGTAAGTTTTTACTGTTTACCTTTTCAAAAACTACAATCATTCAGAAATGCAGGTCATTTAAATAACGGCTATGTATGTTCGATTGTGTAGATTCGTTAGAAAGTGTTGACTCTACAGTATTTTAGTAAAAGCACTAACTGTAACAACAGTTATTGTATCACTAAGAGGTAATGTTTGTTGTGTTCGCACATGTTCAAACTTTATGTAGGTTTTTGGTCATATACATACCCTGCAGTTCGGGATAGGTATCATATAAAGAAGATTATAAATATAACTATGTTATAGCTTTTCTGAGACCAAAGTTAATGTTTTCAAAGAATTGAGCAGCAAATATGACTTCAGATTTTCTCCGTCATATTTGATATTTGAGATATCGTGTCCTGAAATTTGATTAAATCCCATTTTTCCCTTTTTGAGAAGTTATAACAGCGCCAAGACAACTTCATTTGTAAAAGGTGAAGCAAAATCTCGAAAATAAACGAACACATGTTAGATATTAAGCATTTATTACAAAACTAACACAATTGACTTTCAGATGATATAAAGCACTTAACAAAAAAAGTTCTCTTTAAGTTATAACGTATCGTAAAAGATTAAAAATTTGTTTAAACTTCAGGACACGACATATAAAATCCCAGATGTCAGATTTAAATTCAGTGGGACTGAATGGGTTAAAAATTTTGCGGTCTATGTTATATTTTAAACATTGGTTATTATTTTTAACATTGGTGAAGATCAATTGATCCATTAGAAAGAGGCAAATGATTTTGCTACTCTTAAATTGACATCACATCTGAAGAGCTTGATCCCTTATAAAACTGCTGGATTAAAATTTGTTGCCAAAACCACTAGAACATGATGCATTTTTTTAATGTAGTCCATAATTATACGTTGCGGTTAAATTACATTCGAATCGCAATTAATATAGAAAATAGAAAACTTGTTACGATACGAATGTACTTCGCGTTTCAATATGTTTTTCTGGGTGTTTATAAAGTTGATGTTTTATTAAAATTAGTAACATGAATTGATAAAACGGATGAAAATAAATTGTTGTTTGGTTTTGTTTAGTAATTTTAGATTATATCTAGAGTTCAAGTATTTATAAAATGGATTAATAAACACACTAATACAAGAATATGTGTGTGTGCGAATATAAATAGTAAAAATTATAATTTTGTTTTGTTTGTGTTAGATTAGTTAGTTTGAAAAGAGGTTATACATATATGGATCAATACACTTTAGAATCTATCGGTCTTCCTGTATGCTTCTTAATCAGACTAACTTTCACCTACCAAAGTCTCTTTTTTTTTGATATGTGTTCTTAACATGTTTTACTATTCTCAACAAATACTTTGAATTTTTGCATTTTAGTACAATTTGATGGAGTTGTGTCGTCAAGTTTGATAGAGTGTTTCGTGGACAACTTAATAATGTCAAATTGGAAACTTATAAACTATACTAACAAATTGTATAGTTGTTAATAGCGCAGTGAACTAAAAATTATAGAATTTTTAAGACATATTTGAAAATATTAAGATAGTTATTTTGAGAATTTATACGGCGATCATGATCTTCAATCGTTGGAACTTTCAAAGAATTTTATTTTTCTATAGTGTTCAGGATTTATATTAAGACGAATTTTTTTAAGACTTATGTTCAAATTCAATTATCCCCAGTGGTCAATTATCCCAGTTCATAAGTATAGTACAGAGCTTAACATCGGAAGACAATTAGGTTATGCCTTTAGTAAATTCTACTACTGTCTTAGACCTAACCTTTTCGTCAGCCCTTTCGCTGTTGAAAAACATGTAAACATGTTAAACTCAAACTCGCAGTCGACCTAAACAAATAAATAACGTTCTGAACAGAGAACTCAGTATATTTGTTACCATTGGAACCGAAATCCGACACAGCAGAACTGAGTCATGTGACAATTTTAAGGGACAAGTCCCTTAGGGCTCAAATTGCAGGAACTCGGTAAAATCAATATTTTAGGATATGCTCGATAGTGTTGGCGTCAAGACAACAAAGGCGCCTTAGAGAATTGACTGTTCGCCTTAATGATGGTAATAACTTGATGACAACTGAATGAAATACAAGATGGATTGTACTTATATGAATTCATCGGATGTTTTCTCTTAAATGTGTAGAATGAATGAACTCTGTGTTGCGCGGTTTTAAATGAGAGCGATGCTTTTAAATAATCTCGGAAGTTATTTGGGTTCCTTTTTCAACAACTTATTACTCTACTAACATTATGGGGGAAAAATTAACTACTTTTTTAGTTAATAGATTCAAAAAATCTATATTATTTTGTACATTTCGCTTTTATTTTACAAAAAATACATGAAAATAGCATTTGAATTGTTTTAAAATCTATTACAGTTGCTAAAATATTATCCGTTAATGTTGACGGACAGATATCATAACGTCGGATTTTAAAGTCATTTTGAGCCGATTGGTAATATCAGGTAGGTAGGTAGGTGTGGATCTCGTTACATAATACCATCCGCACTGTTAAAACCATTAATATACTAAAACAAGTAAGAATTTATAGTCGGGCGAGGCCGACCATATAATACCCTACACCTGTATACGAATAAAATGTAATTTAGTATTCATAATAAAACCTTTAAGTTGAATTGTACCTTGCCTCAGATAAACATAAGCCATTTTTTGTTTAACAAAACTGTGGATATTTTTGTAAAATTTTGATGAGGGCTTTTTATAGGGGCTAGGGTCATATGAGTTCATCAGGGTCATCAAGGCTAGTATAGAACTTGGTTTTGTAGCTTTTTGTCGAGTTACGAGTATATTGAACGTAATTATACAACTGAGCCCTATTTGGCGGGTTCAGTTGTATGGGGCCCAGGTGAAATAATGGACCGATCTTAACCATTTTCAATAGGGTCCGTCCCTGGAGTAATAAAATATCAAATGTACCAAATTTCGTTGAATTATCTTTGAATTGCGACTTGTATTTTGATTACAAGGTTTACAAGGAAGGACGGACAATCGGACGGACATAGCTAAATCGACTCAGATATACTTTAGGGTGGTATAGGACCAATATAATTGTGCGTTACAAACAACAGCACAAACCCAATATACCCTCCCCATTAAAGTGATATAGGTTATAATCAATAAGCTACGCTATCTTGGTGCGTTTTTACAAATTTCAGAACACGATATTTCCAATTCCAGATGTGATGGAGAAAATCAGATTTTGATCCTTTTTCGATTTTTTTTTTCCAAATTTTGTCGACCCGAATAACTAACATATTTATGAACATTTATTCGATATTCAGACATGTATGAAGTGGCTATAGAAGAAAATGATCCAACAGTCACGATTTTACAAAATTTCATCAAGTTGTTTTGAAAATTGTGGCCTTTAATACGATTATAAGATGAACCTTATATAATACATGAAGTCAACGTGAAATCTGTGAATGTTACAAAAAATTACATAACATTACACTAACAAATTCTTTTAGGATTGGACCTATAGGATTATGTTATCTAAGTGCAATTTTTTTATGAATTTGTTTTCCTACAAACAAAATACGTTCTTATTTTCCATTGTACACCAATATTTGTTTTCAGTTTTGCTCCACTTTACTATTTCAATTTTACCACAGAAAACCAAGCGCAAAAAAAAAATTCTAAAACAATTTGTTTTGTTCTTGTTTCCTTGTTTTCGTTTTGACGCAACTAGAAAATATTTTATTTATTTAAGTACTTTTGCTGCTGTCAGTTTTTACTTCCTGTTTATTTTGCAAAAAAAAAACTCGAATTTGCAACCGCAAATCTGAGTGTAAGTTGAAGTGTAATATTTTATGGTGTGCAGATTGTAAATTGTTTACGATAATTGAATTTAAACAATACAGACACATAAATTTATTAATATATAAACGGAAATATTGCTGATAGTTTGAAATTTAAAAAAAAATCAAATAAGTTTTTTTTTTATTTAAATAATTTCTAAAAGCATTTGCTATTTTATGTTCTACTTGTTTAACTATGACATTGCAGCATCACTTTTTAATTAAATTTATAAGTTTTCTGTTAGCATAATGTTTTGATACTGCAAGTTTTAAACGAAATTAAAAATAGTTTTTTGCTTTAACCAAAGGAAATTCCAACATTCACTAATACAAAGCAAACAAGGTGTAAATTTCATAAAAAGGGGTTTACAAAGCTGAATGCTTTAAAAAGGGGTAAAAGTTATTTTTTTAATAAATTTTAAAATGCTAAACAATTCCTTTTATTTAAAGGTGCAAATATATTTTGGCCTTCATTCACTGACAAAGAGAATTGCTTTTATGTTGATCATTAAAAGTAGAAAGTGAGTTTAAGGGAGAAAAATATTTGTTTAAGTTTATTAAAATATTTCTTTAATATAAAATTTATAATGAAATAATGATCTTTTATTTCTATTGAAAATTTGTCCAATTTTAAATTACAAAATTAAATTTGAAAAAAATTTCAAAAATAATTTTTTACTTTTTGTCTAGATGTCGAAGGGCTTTAAGTGAACACCTGCTATGGTTGCATTTTTCTACGGTAGTACATTTTCAACCACTGGATGAACTGACTTGACGAATCTATGTCTATGTCCAAATACCTTACTCAAGTAGTGGGACTACATATCTCTGACCATTGCTGCCTTACCCCATTGGTTAACTTCCGATATGCATAAACAGCAATTCCGTTTACAACCACGCTAATAAGTTGGCTTATATCGAATCGATAACAGCACCTTAAGATGTATTCAGTAGACCGAAACACGAATCTACTAAATAAGCCCTCTTAATCTGGTATGAACTAAGTCAACCTTGAACATACCTGGACAAGGAAAAAAATTCAATGATAATACTTATATAAGATACCATTCACACTTCTGACTCATTTAACACACTCATAGAGAACATCATCCGAAACACTCAAGGAATACTAGAGAGTAAGTTCCATATAGCTCTACATTCATCCTGTATCATATTTAATACCAACTCATTGACAACGCTTATACCCGTGATTCGGCTATTGTCAGATCTTACAACGTTGTCAATAAAATGTTCAGAAAATATCTAAAAATTTGGCTGAACTTAATTTTTTTCTTTTGTAGCGTTGTCAGTAAAAGCATTACTAATAATATTGCAAAGCAAAATTTGGAAGTTGGCAGTGCTATTAGACATTTTCTGCACATTTTACTGCCAACGTTGTAAGATCTAACACTTGCGTATACATAGCATTTGTCCTACAGTCAATTCTCTTATTCCTTATTATAGATTTTATATCTTCTGGCGAATTATGGCTTAAACAAGCCACGGGACAAGGCAAAGTCCGAAACTCTGCCCTACCGGTTCCTGTAGTACCAGATTATGTGGTTCTCTGGTTTGATCCATGTCAATTCATCTAATTACAGTTCCGGCTGACTAGAGGTACTGTTAACATCTCTGGGGTCTTCCAAGAAATTAAACTCAGTTTTCTTTACATTCTTCCTTAGAATTTTTCGATCAGTGTATCTGTGGTATGTATGTAATATCTAGACTCTCGTCGCTCTAATGATATTTGTTTCAAACTTCAACGAAAGCCCAACAAAGGCAGTGAAAGTATTACGAATTTAGACACTTGTGGCGCATGCTGATTGACGAATTGGAAACCGCTTCTTTTATTGCAAATACAAAATCTTTCATTATCACTTATTTCCGAGTGCTTTCATAACATTATGGAATGGACTTACACCTGAGAAAGAGTTGTAAAAAGGCAGACAGTAGTTTAAATTTGATCCTGGTTTTCAATTTTATATAGCAGGAAGGTTTTGTTCTCTTGTTAAGAGACATTAGTGTAGCAAGGGATTCATAATTTCTTCTAGCTCCATTTTATAGCAAGTGCACTTGGTCTATCATTCTCAAGTGACATGATACCATGATACTCTTCCAGTTTATAACTGGAAGAGTATTTGGTTACGGCAAAGTGCAATACGGTTTTAAATTAAACCTTATCATCTAATATCGCTCTCGTCAATAATGGCGCCATATTTATTATAATTCTGTTTAAAGATTCCCATACGGAATGAAGTTTCTCCTGAAAAAGTATTGTGATAAGTCATATTTCCGTCATATTTCCGTTTTGTCCCCTAGTTTAGTTCTATCACGAAGCATCATTTGAATTGTCTACGTTGTCGAGCAATTTATCTTTATATTGGAAAACTTAATTTTACTCGGTTTCACTAATCTATTCATAAACTACACATAAATTATTATTGTATATACATATGTATTCTCTGACAAATCAAACAAATAACCGTTAAAGTTTTGTTTTCTTTTGAACAAAACTAATTCGCTTAATTCCTCATATGTATATATGTATTTACGTTTCCTTTTCTCTTTTTTTGTTGCAACAATCTTGTTTACACTCATCTTATTAATTTTTATAATTTTACTAACATTCACATTATCATTTAGATGAATATATGTATGTATGAATGCATATTTACATACATCTACCATAGATACCATGTGTAGAATTTTTACTGCAATACAAAATAGTTTTCCCTCTTGGATAGTGTAAAATTTCCACTACATTAACGTGCCATATATACGTAATATATATAAAAGTATACCCAGCAATTCGAAGCGCTTGTTGTAAAAAAAAACTATTTTCTACGTTTATGGAATAACAATTTTAATACCACTTCTCCTCCTAGATTACTAAAACACAATAAAGAGATGAAAAAATTTAACAGTTTATCGTTTTCAGGAGAAATAATTTTTATACAATGATTTATCATCTAAAATATGTATAACTTTTAGAAAAAAGTCTTTAAACTTATTACAAGTTTGAAAATATAGTCGGGCATTGCCGCCATATGATCCATTACTTGTGTGTTATGAGTATTTAAACTGATTTTTTTATACTCTACACCACTAAAGTGGAAGGGCATTATGCGTTTGTGCTGATGCTTGTAACATTGGTCCTAAACCCACCTTAAAGTATACCAATCGGCTCAGATCACTGAGTCGATTTAGCTATGTCCGTCCGTCCGTCCGTCTGTTTGTCTGTCTGTGTGTCCGTGTTGTGCGCACGCTACAGATCGCAATGTTTTAGGTAATTTGATGAAATTTAACACATACTCTTATTTTGGCCCAAGGACGAACGCTATTGAAAATGGTTTAAATCGATCCATTATTATCCCTCACACAACCATACCCTCCGAATAGTATTTTTGGGCTCATAATTAAGTTAAATTTTCAATTATGTTAACAAAACACAGCAAAACTTAGTTTTATAGATTTTAAATATTACTTTCAAATTTTGTAATGAAAAGTCCTTACACTTATTAACACTAAAAACACGATTAAATTTTAACATACTGGTGTAGGGTATCAAATGGTCGGCCAAGCCCGTTTATACATTCATATTAATCAAATACAACATTCTAAAATCTAGAAAATAATAACAGCTAAAGTACTTAAACTCGTTTAACTTTAACAGCTCTATAAACATTTTGGGGTAAAATAGGCAGACTAGCATTAGTGGGCGTGGCATCTCTTATATTAATCAAATACTAAAATTGGTATAACTGGGAAACTCAAATTTCACACGGTTATCTTTGACAAAGTTATAAACAGTTAGGGTAAAAACAATGCCAGTTTAGACGAAAATGCCAAGGTGATGTTTTTAAGTCACCAAATTAGTTAAAAATTAAGTAAACAATACGATATACTAAGGGACTCATTGAGTCACAATAAAACTGCTGGAATGTTTGGGAATGTGAGTTTATTTCACCACTGTTGTTATTAAAACTTTAAACAATTGTTTTATTTTGATACTACTATACGCTCATACATATGCCCGTTGCTACAACTACTTATAAATGCCACTCTTCTTAGTGTTGCCATACAGAAGATGATTATGCAGCAGCTGGTAATGTTGCAATGTCAACAACAGCAGCTGGCGTGTAAGCAGTAGCAATAGCAACAGCAACAGCAATATTTACTAACATTTCCCCAGACATTGTAAACACAAGGATTAAAACAGTAGAGCAAATTAGAAGAGGAAGAAAAAAGGATATGAAGTGGCATTTCTAATGAGTGCCTTATATGTAAATAATATTGCGCTGGCTAGATTTGAAAAGAAAAACAAACAGTGATAGACAAAATTTAAAAACAAATTATTTTACTTTAAAAACTATATTGACAAAGTTTTAATTATTTTGCTCTACTGTCTGATAGTGTAAACATATCTACACATGCTTAGTAATAATCTAAGCAAAAAAGATTTTCAGAAAGCAGTGAAAAAAAGAAACTAAATTAACAAAAGTCTGCATCCAACTGCAAGAAAAACAAGAAGCCAGTCCCTAAGCATTAATACAGTTTCAATATTCATGTGAATGACAAAAACTCATTAGACATCATTACAAAATTTCTGTCCTAATGCACTGCGGTGCAAATGATACACAAATGATTCAACAAGATACGCCAACTAATGTAAAACACATCCTTTTCATTTTTTTCAACTTGCTACTCCTGTAAACAGATAGAACGTAACAAAAAATCCTCTGACTGCAATGTGTCCTCCTCATACTATAACACATCGGTACTTAGACATTCAAATGTATTTAATCTACTCGTATGTAGCATGAATAAAGATTGACATTAATGTGCATTCTTCGGAATGTCTAAACTTAACACTACCGCTTTAGCGTACAGCAAAAATGAAGGGTGAATAGTGAAGTGTAATGAAATGATGGATAAATACCTTGAATTCCGAATCAAGGTCTTTTTGGATATGGATTTGGAAAATTAAAATGGGGGAAAATTGTATGGATTTATTAAATGAAACTTTTGGTATTGCCGTATTATTTAGGGGAAAAGTTTTAAACTTTTTATAAATGACCATTTTTCTGCTTTATTAAAGTAAACAAATATTAAATATAAATTGATTTCATTATCTCATCTTTATATATAAACAAAAAAATATTACTATCCTTAATTTTACAATATTCATCTTCTATCAATATATATAAAAATTATTGTGTATTTGTTTGTATGTGTGAACGTTATAGACTACTTAACGGCTAAACTGATTTTCTATAAATTTTCATAGCGTATTCTCGTATGCCTGAAGTAGGTAATAGACTATTTATTATTTTCAAGTGGGCGAGGGTCCACGCCCATTTGAAGAAAATATAAAATCCGTTTATTTGGGATAATGTAACAGTTAGAACCCACAAATTTTGTCAGAGTCATTTAAGTGTCAGTTCGATTATTCAACATAAAATGTGGGCGGACTAGCATTAGGAGGCGTGGCACCTCCCACATAAAACAAAAATTCGTTTATCTTGGAAACTATTACAGTTAGAATTTTAAAATTTTCACGAAAAAAATTAACATCCATGTACACGTTGTGGAAAATAAATTGGCAGACTACCCATGAGGGGGCGGCATCTCCCATATTATTTAAATACAAAATCTGGGAAACTAATTAAATTCTTAAAATTGTATATGAAGAAATTTAATATTCATCTAAACATTTTTTTAAGGAAAAATAGTGGACTTTCATCTGGGGGGGTGACTTGGAGCCACCATCTGACATTCATCTGAACATTTAAATGGGACTTGAAATCTCCCATATGAATACAATACAAAATATTGATTATCTAGCAAAATAATAGAACTAGATTCATAAAATTTTGCATAAGTCCCTTAAATATATATCTAAACATTTTGCAGAAAAGAACGTACTCTATCCTTGGGAGCTAGAGACCCCCTCATGCATTAAATTAAAAAAAAAATCATATATTAGATTAGAGATAAAATCTTTAAATTTTAAATGAAGAACCTTAATAGCTATGCAACATATTGTTAATCTCGAAAACTATTGTAATTATCATCAAAATTATAAAGCGGATTTTCTTATGTATATATATAAAGCTTATTTAATTTTTAAATTCTTTTGTAATTGAACTAAATTTTTTATAACTTTGGTAAGAGAAAAATGTCCAAAAAAATTTATGTATTAGAACTTGAATGTTGAAATTTGTCACCAGGTTTTTTCCAATTTTGAATTTTTTACAGTTGTTTTGAACGGGCGCTGACTCTCCTTAATAAAATACAAAAATTGGGACAACAGTGGTTAGTTGATGTAATTATACACAGTAAGGAGATATGCACACATTAAGGAGATATATCTCCTTAATGTGTGCACTTAATGGAAAATGGATAAGACAGCTACAAAAGTTGGTAATCTTGAACGTAAATTGTTTTAAATATCAGTTTTTAGCGCGGCACATTCGTACTTAAATAGGAAATAATTCGAATTATTTATTTAATATTTTTGTTATTTTGAAATATAAAATCGGGTTTGGGATCATAAATGTATTTAAAATGCCCTGTAAGCTACAAAGACGTCATTTTTATTTAAACACATTTTACCAAGGCACATCATGGATGATGCTCAAAATTCGTCAAAATTGAAAGTTTTAATTCCTTCAAACTATAATTATACCCTACACCACTTTAGTGGGAAGGGAAAATATTCGTCCTATACCAAGTATACCAATCGGCTTAGAATCATTTTCTGAGTCGATTAAGCTATGTCCGTGCGTCTGGCTGGCTGTCCATGTAAACCTTGTGCGCAAGGTACAGGCCGCAATTTTCAAGATAATTGGATGCAATTTGTCACACACGCTTCTTTTGACCCAAGGACGAAGCCTAAAAATGGTTAAAATCAGTCTATTATTTCGACTAGCCCCCATTCAACCGTACCCGTATCGTATACTTTAAAGTATACCAATCGGCTTAGAATCATTTTCTGAGTCGATTAAGCTATGTCCGTCCGTCCGTCTGGCTGGCTGGCGGTTAAAATCAGTCTATTATTTCGACTAGCCCCCATTCAACCGTACCCGTACCGTATACTTTAAAGTATACCAATCGGCTTAGAATCATTTTCTGAGTCGATTAAGCTATGTCCGTCCGTCCGTCCGTCCGTCCGTCCGTCTGGCTGGCTGTCCATGTAAACCTTGTGAGCAAGGTACAGGCCGCAATTTTCAAGATAATTGGATGCAATTTGGCACACACGCTTCTTTTGGCCCAAGGACGAAGCCTAAAAATGGTTAAAATCAGTCCATTATTTCGACTAGCCCCCATTCAACCGTACCCCCCAAATAGGGCCTTTTGGCCAAAAACTTAGTTTTAAAGAACATTAAATGGCACTACCGATTTTTGTAATGATCAGGATTCATTTGACCCGTACAAACTCCGCTTTAGAAAATAACTTAAAGGTTAAAATTCTCTTACAAACACTAATAACACTTTTAAATTCTACATAGAAGAAGACTTAACTCCCCCTACCAACATTTTTAAGGATAGGGTCATATTTTGCCCTACTCTCCTTTGAGCCCTATTGTAAAAAATATATTTTTTGCAAAAAAAAGTAAAAATATTCCGAAATAAAGTTAAAAAACAAACCAAATGCTTTATTTTTTTAAATAATCCCCATTTTTAACATACATACTGACTGGTGTAGGGTATCATATGGTCGGCTATGCCCGACTATTCATTCATACTTGTTTAAACATACATTCTGATGGACAGACGGACGGGCAGACAGACAGACAGACGAATAAATGGATGGCCATCTGAATACCAATCAATGAGGAAAATCTGCAATAAAAAGATCTTTATCGAGTTGGTCAGATTATATTTGTAGATCTTATTCTAAAACGTTGACTTTTCTTGCTAAAGTTAGTAAATACGATTTTTTTAGTTGACACCCAGAACTTTTATTATGTCCAAGATTTATCTCAGATTTTAATAGCGATTAACATTTTATCCATGGATAAGAAAAGAATTTTTTGAACAAATGTTTCAAACAGAGCCATTTCCAATTCAAGTTTTTTTGGATTTAAGTAGATAATTAAACGCGGGGTAAAACATGATTACTATAACTATACTATTTTCATACTATTGGTATCGACAAGAAAAATTGTTATTTTAGTTATATGTTAACAATAATTCAGACACTGTAAACATTTGAATGTTCATGGCAATTATAAATTCTTCATATTATTCATAATTATATTGGATGTGATCATATTATGACAATATTATAACAAATCAAAAAACTATTATGATAGCTTATTGCTATATTTAAACAAAATATAATATTTTTAAAAACTATAATATAATTCTGTTATATCATTGGTACCACGACCATGTTTCCACTGCTAGAGTTATCTACTGTTAAATATTCCGAAATAAAGTTAAAAAACAAACCAAATGCTTTATTTTTTTAAATAATCCCCATTTTTAACATACATACTGACTGGTGTAGGGTATCATATGGTCGGCTATGCCCGACTATTCATTCATACTTGTTTAAACATACATTCTGATGGACAGACGGACGGGCAGACAGACAGACAGACGAATAAATGGATGGCCATCTGAATACCAATCAATGAGGAAAATCTGCAATAAAAAGATCTTTATCGAGTTGGTCAGATTATATTTGTAGATCTTATTCTAAAACGTTGACTTTTCTTGCTAAAGTTAGTAAATACGATTTTTTTAGTTGACACCCAGAACTTTTATTATGTCCAAGATTTATCTCAGATTTTAATAGCGATTAACATTTTATCCATGGATAAGAAAAGAATTTTTTGAACAAATGTTTCAAACAGAGCCATTTCCAATTCAAGTTTTTTTGGATTTAAGTAGATAATTAAACGCGGGGGTAAAACATGATTACTATAACTATACTATTTTCATACTATTGGTATCGACAAGAAAAATTGTTATTTTAGTTATATGTTAACAATAATTCAGACACTGTAAACATTTGAATGTTCATGGCAATTATAAATTCTTCATATTATTCATAATTATATTGGATGTGATCATATTATGACAATATTATAACAAATCAAAAAACTATTATGATAGCTTATTGCTATATTTAAACAAAATATAATATTTTTAAAAACTATAATATAATTCTGTTATATCATTGGTACCACGACCATGTTTCCACTGCTAGAGTTATCTACTGTTCTCAGATTTACAAGGACAATTTGGGGACCAATAGGACAAAATTTTTCTATGCTTATAAATCAGTAATTGAGCAGACACTGAAGTGGTCATAGAAGGCGAAATAAAGCCATTCCTAGTCGTCGTGCATTTTTATTTAGTTGATCTATACGCCACTATAGCTCGAATTACTACTTATTTAACTAATGGATTTGGTCCAGAAAAAATAATTTTTATCCACGTATACATCAATTTTCGAAAGGCTCATTGTCATTAAGCACCATAAAAAGCAACACATTTTTCCTGCTCACTAAGTACATTCAACAGTGTCAACTAGTATCTGCATGATCCTGCAAAAGCAGACACTTGCTCATAAGCCGATTACATTTTCAATGCGCAGAGTCTCAAATGATATTTATGGGTTTATACAAGGTTGTTTTGCTGATTCTTTAACAGCTACCACAGAAGTATAAACTTCCTTTCATTTTTGTATGAAGTTAAATTCTTGTATATAATTAAATTAAATTGATAAAAATGTCAATTTAAAACTGGCTCCTATAAACTGTCAAAATTGATGCCAATAACAAAAATTATATACACTTTTCTTTAATATGTAAATTTACCTAAAACACCAGTTCAAAAAAAAGTAATAGTTGGTTATCTTAAAGAATTACATAATTTCCATTCTTATCTTTTAAATTGCTATTTATAAAATCTTAAAATTAAAAGTTAAATATTTATGTTTTTCTTTATAATAATTTAAAATATAACTATTATAATGCCTCTATTTATTCTATTGTTTTAAAATTCATTTCCGTTGCCAAACGGAAATAGAAAAATTACAATATTAATGTGAATCGTTATGCCATTTTTCTGCAAATAAAAATCTTTATCTTTAATTTTATTTAAAGTCAAAGTTACAGAAACAATTTCAATTAAATTTCATTAATTCTAATTAAATGAGAAGCGAAACAATCTCAGTATTTTTCTTATATTTCGCAAGTACTTTCACTTTAAATAATAATCTGAACACAGAATTACACAGATTGATGGAGAGAGAAAAGGAAAGTAGAGGAAGCCTTTGAAAAAGACTGCAGAAGGACGGAAGGATGTATGAGTGGTTGGTTGGCTGTAAGGAAGGCCTAAAATAATATTTGGCATTGAAATGCTAAACAGGCTCTGATTTCAGGCCAACTATTTATTTATTTGTGTGCTTCTATTAAGACGTACAATGGGATACAGTGGTGCAAATTGGAATTGAACAATAACTGAAGTAGAACTGAATTAGAAATGAACTAGAACTGAACTAGAACTGAACTAGAACTGAACTAGAACTGAACTAGAACTGAACTAGAACTGAACTAGAACTGAACTAGAACTGAACTAGAACTGAACTAGAACTGAACTAGAACTGAACTAGAACTGAACTAGAACTGAACTAGAACTGAACTAGAACTGAACTAGAACTGAACTAGAACTGAACTAGAACTGAACTAGAACTGAACTGAACTAGAACTGATCTTAAACATATTTAGTATCATAAGATTCATTATGTCCCACTGTGTAATGGAATATTGGTTTGTAAGTGCTGATGCCGCTGCTAGTTGAACGTGTGTATTTGTATGTTTTCCTAAAATATTTTGTATTACAATATTTAAGGCAATTAAGTTAAATTGCCCATGTTATTAGCATGATTTGAATCTTGTTCAGAACAATGTTTCTAGTTCTATTCTATTTATTTTGTTTTGTTCAGCGTTGTTTTTTCCTCCATTCGGTTTCCTCTGTTGTATTCCTGTTTTGTCTGTGGTAATTTATATGTTTCTATTGTTTTGTTATAACCTACTGTTAGGTGTAAAAATATGTTAAAGGACCCAGAAATTAAAGTTAACGCTGTAAACTAAAAGTAAGTTGAATTTGTTATTTTTCTTAACAAAGAGTTAAAATTATAAAAGTATTTGGAAAAAACTTCTCTTACCTCTAATATAAGTGAAATTTTGTATATCACAAAAATTATAATACAACCATAATTTAATGAAAATTTATTGTATTTAAATGGAAAAGCCAGGCGAGCCTTATTCCCTCTTTCGCTCTATCTAACTCATTTTCAAGCGTTTTTAGTCCGCTTTAATTCATGTAAAAGTGGCAAAATAACAAATGAATTAAAACTTAAATTAATGGCTGGGAGTTAAATAAAATAATTTATGTTTTCGTTATTTATTTATATATTTTTACCCGAAATACAATAAAATATTTAATAAGCCATGAAAAGGATAATAAATAAAAGTAAAAACCATTTTTGTGCATTTTAATATAAATATCAAAAAGAGAAAAGATTAAAATCGGGTTCAATTACAGGTAAATTGATTGTGATGATTATAGGTTACAAGTTCAGGCTAATTAATATTATTTATACCAAAAAAATAGTATTTTTAATAAATAAGCTATATGACTGAATATTGCCTTTCAGTTACATACTTAGATAATGAACAGATAATGCTAATGGCAACGTTAAATATTGCACAAAAATATTTTGTATTGTTATTAAAATGCATCAACTATGAAATGCTTGTTATTATTGTAAATTGGCAGAAAACAATCAATGTGTTTTATTATCGCTGTACAATATTTTAAAATGTTAATCGGACTGCTGGTATTTGTTAAAAGTATGAATTTACATAAAAATAACATAAAATTTTATTTTGTTTAAATCTTGTGAATAATATTTGTACTACTTTTTTAAAACTTACCTAAATGCATACTTTCAGTTTATATCGATCACAAAAATGTGAAGACCTCTCACTATACATATAAAAATTAAATTATTATTGCAATACACCACTACAGTGCGATATGTATTATGAACTTGGGCTGATGTTTGTAACACTCAAAAATATTGCTTCCCATCTTATATATATAACAGTCGGTCCAAAATAACTTTCCGAGTCCATTCGGCTATGTTCGTATGTTTGTCCGTCCGTCTGTATTTATATTTATGCGCAAGCTGCAGGATTAAATAGGCAAGTATCGTTTTTTTGACCCAATGACGAAGTTTGTTGAAAGTAATTAAAAACAGGTAAATTTTTTCGCCCATAATTGTGTTAAAAGTCGTGTATTACAACCAGAGTATGAAAACAAACAAAACATTTCGCAAACGTTTCCATAATGTATAAAACTTTTAAAAAATTTTAAATCGTACATGAGCAAAACTAAAACAAATACTTTTTAGGTAAGAAAAAGCAAAAACAAAACAATTGGCTTTTCGCTACTACTTGCTTTTGTTTGCCTTTACAATCGTACATTTGAGAATAAAACAAATGCAGAAACGTATTTTATGATAGTATCATAAAGTTTGTACAGTTTTTATTTTGTTTTTGTTTTTGTTTTTATTACTACTGTATTCCACAGGGGCACCCAGCAGTTCGACAGGACAGTCCCGAACTGACCACTTAGCCTACCACTTGTGGTGGCCCCTAGTCACTTGACTACCCAGGAGCCAACCATTTTAACATGGGCTTGTCATAGGAGGAAGTCAATCGTCACTCTACACCCTGCAAGGAGACAGTCAAAAGACGGTCAAAAGTATTCAAAGGATGGTAATCTCAAAACGGGGTTTTCCAAGTCAGTCACATTACTAGCTATTTAACTGGTGCTACTTTTCTTGCTATGAAACTAGGATATGGACGTGTTCTAGGATAGTGACGATTTGCTTTTATTCTTGATGAATGGCCCAAAACATGCGAATTGGAGGTGGTAAAATATTAATGGAAATAAAGGTTAAAATTTCAAGTGTCTACTCTCTAGAATACTATGGAACATCAATGTGGCGATTGAGAAAGTAACAATTATTTCACCAAACGATAAAATAAAACGAAAACAACTTTTAAGAGTATAAACTCTAGATTACTTGGAGACAGTAAAGAGGCGATTGCCTCCGCTCTCGCTTACAAAGGGGACACTAAAGTGACGACTGTCTTCATTCTCGATTACAAAGAGTTTATTTGTAACTAAAGACCAAAAACATACGAATTGGACATTAAAGAGATGACTGTCTCTGCTCCCGCTTACAAAGAGGACACTAAAGTGACGACTGTCTTCATTCTCGATTACAAAGAGTACATTCGTGACAAATGTCTTCATTCTCGATTACAAAAAGTTTATTTGTGACGAAAGACCAAAAACATACGAATTGGACATTAAAGAGACGACTGTCTCCGCTCCCGCTTACAATAAGGACACTAAATTGTCTTCATTCGCGATTACAAAGGGTACATAAGTGACAAATGACCCAAAACATACGAATTACAATCATCCAGGTGGTTAACTATTAGTGGAAATTATTGTCTTTTTCGTATGCATTGACTCTTTGTCGAACTTCTGGGTATCTACAAAAACATAAACCTATAAGTCTTCTTTTAATTTTACTCAAAAATGTTTTTGTAATGAGCAAAACCACCAGGAAAGGTTTGCGAAAATGTTTCGCTCAAAACTTTTCAGTCTTGCTTCCATTGTTTTTTTTTTCTAGCTGCGTATATATTAGTTAATGAACATGATGTCCTCAAAAGCAAAAACAATACAAAACTAAATAAGAAAATCGATTTTGTTGTTTTAGTTTTGTTTCTGTTTTACTCACTACAAGTTTTCATAATTTTACAGCTTCGGAAAGGCAGTCGTTTGGACATGTTGGACGGGACAAACATCAAAATCTTGGCACATAAACATCAAATGTTCATCATCAACCATCAAATTATAAAAACTAGAAAAAAATTTAGTTTTTTATTTATAAGTTTTGTAAGTTTTTACAGATTCATATTTTATTGTAAATATTTTAAATAAAATGAAATATATTTTTAAATACCCATAATCCACATATTGCTTTTCAAAAAATTATATTTCACAATCAATTGGTTGTAAATACCAATGATTTCAATCCAGATCACCAAATAACAATTAAAAATGGTTGTGTTCACCATATATTCAGTTTTAGTAACCGAATTTTACAATAATTACAATCAAATTCGGTTATCACAACGAATCTGTTTTCTCTGTGTGGTTATGCTAAGGGGAAGCTATGCGCCAATTTTCATTTAGCTACATGAAATTCCCCAGATTGTTAATTTTTTTGACTAATTCTCCTTTTTTGTTATTTCCTCCATGAGCAGATATTTAAGAAGCACTTCTAACCATTTGATTAAAATGAGTGTCAAACATGTTGCATATTTTTAGGGCTTTCTGGCAACATTTTTGAAAAGAACACATTATACGTTTACAAAGCTATATTGTTTTCACAAAAGAACACAAATAAGGGCAAAATACAGAATAAGGCACCGCTTGTTACGAAAAAAGCCATTAGTTTTTAGAGTTCCAGATTTGTACATCACGAATTGTGTAATTTTGAATTTGTTCAGTATTTATAATTGGTAGGACAGTTTCATAAACATTCAGCATATACATATGACGACTCAGTAGATTCATATTTCGTTGCGTTTTGATACTCGAAACGTTTTATATCTCGATCGTTAATTTAATGCTAGCCTCCATGGCAGCTGTCTATGCGTACAATGAGGTACGGCACACGACGTAGAGTGGATCTGTCGTTTTAAAAGTTGATGTCTAACTGATTTGAGCAGACTTATATAATTGCTGCTACAAAGGAATTTCACAACATGAATGTGGGACTTCTAAAAAATACTACGATGTTTCTATTATCAAGATGAAAATTGATTTTAGCCAGCTCATTCGCAATTTAATTTTAGGCAGGTCATTCGCCATCTTGTTTAGAAATATTCGGTATTCATTAGCTAGTCTGGATGGAACGTAGACTCTAGAAAGAGAATAATCGATTCTCATACAGTTTATAGCCCATTTTTGGCTTTAAGCTTATTTGGTTCCAAAGTTAAGAACATAAAGGACTCCTAGCTCCCTCAGATTGATCTACACGTATAATCTCCAAAAGGATACGTGTCCAGTACATTAGAATGATAAAAAGCTATTGCTTTTATTAATATAGAAAATTAGTTAATTCAACAGATTTTGAATAACAGTGATAGAATTATAATTAACTTAACTAAATATTTATCATTGTAACCGATTTAGAAATCGGTCTGTGTGTATTAAAAATTGCTAAAGCGAATTAAAACAATGATTAAAAAAGTTAATAAAAAAAAATAATTATAAAAACGTAAATCATGTAAAATACAAAAACGTTGCCTCCTCTGCTTTAGCAGAGACAACATCGTTCATTGAACGCTCAAGAGACTAAATGAGTTTTTAATACGTGTGAGTGCGCTGCCGAAAAGCACGGGTGCAACTTTAAGCCGAGAATTTGTGGCCCTGATAAGAAAAAACCATGGCTCAAATAAAAACATCATAGAACGTATAACAGATCTGAAAGTGAATAAATATTATAGCCCATGATATATATCCTTTTCGTACAGATTGTATTACCATAAAATTACACAATTCACGATGCAATAAACTCAATTTTAGTTTCAATTAAATCTTAATTATCTACAACAACATAAATTTCCATCATCTAAGAAAACAAAACAACAAGTTATTACCTGATTAAATACTCAATTTCAACCTTCAAATTGCGCCCAAAGAAACATTTAACAACTGTTTGTCTAAATGTGATAAATAGTACATAAAAGAAAACAACAAACTACAGCCACCAAAAAAGAAGAGCAAAAAAAAATCCTCAAAAGAAATCTTATCAAACGTCTAATTACACCAAGGGAATAATACTCACCAAAATTGACGATAATAATGACACACTGATAAACTGACTGATACGAGTGCTTATACTGCTACTACTACAAGAAAAAGTGTAACTAAAGAAAAGCGCTTACAAAAAAGATACAAAAATGTTAGAAATAATTTACACATTCTATTTATCGCTTAAAACTGAGAATAAGAAAACAAAAGCAAACATAAGGTTTTTTATTCTTAACTTCCTTTGAAATGGAGATACAAAAAATTACAGATACAATAGATGAAAATTCTATTGAAAGAAAATAAAATTGTAGCTGAAAAAGAGAGGGAAGGAACTATAAAAAATATCACTTAAATAAAATCACGCTTTCACTTAAAGGGCAGTGATTGTGGATTTTGTTTTTTATGACAAAGGAAAGAATCTTTGTCATTTTCGTAGACAATGAAAGGGAAATTATTTGTGATACCCTACAGTAGACAGCGAAAAGTGTTTAACCATTTAGAAGACTTGATCTCGAATTCATTAGAATATGTAATTATTATGATTAAGTTCTTTTTTAGACTAGACTATAGACTAGACTATAGACTAGACTATAAACTAGACTATAAACTAGACTATAGACTAGACTATAGACTAGACTATAGACTAGACTATAGACTAGACTATAGACTAGACTATAGACTAGACTATAGACTAGACTATAGACTAGACTATAGACTAGACTATAGACTAGACTATAGACTAGACTATAGACTAGACTATAGACTAGACTATAGAGTGCTAGACTATAGAGTTAACCATAGTTTTAAGACTAGTCTACCTAAGCAGTCGACTAAACCCAATAAAAAATGCCTACAAAAGAAGTTTTCCATAATTCGACTAGATTATCTTTAGCACAAATTTATCACTTCTAAGACACTTTCTTCTTGGATAAGTAAGTGTAATAGAGCAATAGAGGCAACTGCAAAAAGAAAAATAAAAATACTTATCTTTTAAGTGAATGTTGTTCACCCTTATTATACCCAGTGCACCAATTATTACTTCACGCTTAACACAGATTTTTTCGACGTCCTACTAACATCTTAGAAATTGTCGCTTAAAGAAATGGGCACAAGTAGTGGTAAGACAAACAACAGCTGTAATAAGAATATAAATCTTTAAGCTAAAAAAATGTACACACAATAGCTTTTTTGTATAGTTAACAATATTAGAAAATATACATTTTAATGTGTGTTTACAACTAAATGAGTGTTTGTTTAAGAATGATGGCGTTAGTCTAGAAGTTGAAAGAAAAATTCTGAACATTAAAAAAAAAGTAAGGATAACTAAAAAATAATCGTTTGTCTGGTAATAGTCTTAAAACATCAATATACTTAGTTTGTTTTTTATACTAGAAAAGAAAACAGTTGTATTTATCTAATGACACCATTTTTCTAACTCACACACATATTCATTTATGCATATTTGCTTTAATACTTATACTATTACGTACTTAAGTAATACTTTGTAAGGAAATAGGGTTATCAGTTGTTATTCTACATATGAAGTTATATTCAGCTGACATTTCAGCTCTGAGTTTGAATGGTTTATATATTCACTTCTATCACAAACCTAGAAAACTGATAAAGTTTTTTTTAAAGAACCTTAAGACTACACAGCATGAGTTTCGATAGACCACTAAAGGATGTATCGAATAGCTTTAGGTGAGTGCGATAGTGCCACCAGATATGTCCTACACTAAGTAACAGTTAGAAAATTTTAAAAAACAAACGCACAAACCCAAGATTTGTATAGAATATTTCTAAAATTAGAGCCGTAGGTGACTGCAAACCACCGTTTTAAAATCTATGTTCTAGAGAAAAGGATACGTTAGAGTTTCAAATCTGTCATTTACTTTCAACAAGTTTAAATTAAATTCAAAATAATAATCATATTAGTCTTCGGCATAAACCTAATACATAGATATCTCGAAAATGCAATAAAGATTTAGAAAATGATCAAGTCCATAAAGTCCTTCAACTAGTTTGTTTCTATTCCTAATATTCAAGATAAATCTTTATATCTGGCAAGCCTATGATAGTATAGTATGATTGCATAGCGTGCGGAAGTAAATTAATGTTTAAGTGTTGACGTTTATATATTTCTTGTTGCTGATATGTTTACTCTTTTGTTTTTGTTGTAATTGCATTAAATTTTGTTGTCTTTATACTCTATTCATTGTTCATGTTTTGTAGTTGTTGATATTAATGTTGCGTTCTTGCTTACACTTTAATTGTATAGACAAGTGTGTATGTTTTATAAAACAAGTTATGTTGTTGCTGTTAAATGCTTACAATATTAAAATTGAGATTCTAAAGGACAGTGGTATTTATTGCGACAATAAAACACAATTTTACCATTGTATGAAATAAAATAGTTATAGAGTGCGTATACTTAATAATATTTTTTAAGAAAACTAAATATTCCACATACGCAAAAGAATTTCGAAAAAGTGAAAAATTTTAGAAATTTATTAACTTTCAAAAGTCGTTTTCTTAACAGTTCAGAACAATAGAATTCTTCAAAAGAATGAATTATTTGTCTATAATGTGTTAGGAATGTAATAACATGAAAATAGGTATAATCCGTTCAGTTGGAAAGCAATTAGAACTATATGTCTATCCATCCTACTGCCCTCTAAAAACTATTGAAATTTAGTTAAACTTTACCAACCCACTGTACAACTTAATTTCTAATACAACCACTACAACTATTGTTAACATTTTGTTTTTGTTATTCTAAAACGGATTGCGTTTAAAACAAGAAACCTTCTTGGAGATGAAAAATACTAAATTGTATTTAAAAAGTGAATGAACGCAGACAAGATACCAACAAATGTAGCAAAAAGTAAATCCAAAATAAATGGAAAAGAGCTGAACATGAAGATGATGCTAAGACAGATAATACATGTGATGCTAATGCTGCTGTGGATGGTGATGATGATAATAATGATAATGAAGTTTCTTGTGAATGATGTTTACGCGTAATAATTGTAATATTTAGTCCTGGAGCATTGTTTCCACATTGACGTTTATCTTAATGGATGGTTAGTAGTTGATATTTGTTGTTTTTGTAGTTTCTAATGTTTAACTTTTTGTTTTTCTCTATTTTTTTACTGTTTACATTTTGAATTCTCTTCTATATTGTGGTTAAAAATGTGATAATAACCAGAGTACATTTCCACAATGTTTTCCTGTTTTCTTTTTTTTTTTTTTTTTTGATGTCTTGATAGCAGATAATAAAAAACGGATTATTGCTGTAGTGTTAAAGATAAAATTCCACATCATGACATGAATGAAAATTATACTTAGTGATTTAGTAATGATGACTATAATGAAGATACACTGAAAGTTTAGAAATGTGATTAAGATTATGGCGTTGACAATGGTAAGTGTGATTTTTAGTTTGAAGCTAAATAAATAGTTTTTAAGGGGATACTAGAAAAATGTTGAATGAGATAACAATTATTGTTGATTTATTTATAAAAATACCTTAGTCATTGAAAACTCTTATTAACAATAAAAGTTAGTGAACATTTTAAATTAAAGACCTGCTTTAAGTGTTTGTTTTGCATCGTTAAATTAATTTTTGTTTCATGTTTAAGTTTCAAATTTTGTGTGTGTCAGAAAATGTTATTATATCCAGTTCACACTGAAGATTAAGGTATTTTTATAATTGTTAGAAATACTTTTTTTTTTTTTTTGAAATACATTTTTTTTTTTTTTTTTTGTTAAAAAGTTGCGTTGTCTTCTTTCACATCATAATTTTCTGCTTATCATCACATGGCTGTGGACAAAATAAAACTTTTTAATACTATAGTTTAATCTCTATATAAGAGAAAATATATTTTTTTTCGTCTAGAAATTTGTAAACTACAATGCCAAAGTGAAAGTGTCTTGATCAATCTAAACGTTTGTAACACGTATGTATGTTTGCAATGGTCCTAAGACACTACAACATTAATCAATAACCTCTCGAAGGCCACAACTATTACCTCTTAATAAAATTAAATTTTCTGAAGAAATTTTTTAAAACAATAAAACTTTATATCAATTTTAAAGATTTTTCTGTAGAAAAACGTATGTTTTTTAAGCTCGAAAAAATATTTCATTGGCTCAGCAATCTTCAATTATTACGTAGTAGAATGTAAAACGATTCTGTAGAAAATTAGATTAATTTACAAAGATATGTATTTCTTTTAAAGAAAAATATTATTGTTTAGATTCTACATGGCAAAAGTAGCACATAAATTCAACTAATATGTGCTCAAAATAACCTCTAAGTCATCATCAGTTGTATATTTTGTTAAAACAACGCGACAATCACTCTCCAACTTAACTTAAAGTTTGTAAAAAACTTTACCTAAAGTCTAGAAACCTAAGAACATACATACGCTACTTTACATATACACATAGACATTCAACTAGCAATGACAAACATATTTAAAACACTTTCATAGTCCTTGCAATGGCTACAGCATCCTTAGTTAAGCATTACAGTTGGCCATGACTTTAATCTTCTATTTCATTGTTTCTTCCACCCTTACAATATACGCTTTAACAAAGAGTAAATATAGATTAGAAGTAGCAAAATTATATTAAAACGTAAAGTAGATAAACAAATGAAAATATAATAAAACTAGCTATACCCAGTGTGCTTCGCTACCCTCATCGTAATGGAATAAAATAAATATCATTATTGTAAATGTATATATATCTGCAATATCAAAAATTCCCCTTTTAGAGAACTCTTTAAGTTTGATTTTATGATTCTAGTCTCAATATTACAGAAAATTAGAAAAAACAGTTGATGAACGAAAAAGTTCCAGACAGTGCCTTTTTATACATATTCATTAAATCAGGATGACGCATGTTTAATTTTCAACCAGAAACCAAAAAAAATCGCATAAAGATTTTTATACAATCAGGAAGCTACATGTCCAATTTAATGTTTTTATGTTCAATATTATAGAAAATTCGAAAAGTATTAGTAAAAGAACATAAAAGTACCAGAGTATGCTTTTTCAATTTTCGTTCAATTGGGATACTGCGGTTTAATTTTATGTTTATATATTCAATATTTTAGAAGGCTCTAAAAGTACCAGTACCAGTGAAGTACGAAAAAGGACCTATTTTATTTAATTTCATATTCCTAAGTTCAATATTATAGAAAATTCAAAAAGTACCAGAAAATATTCCAGTTTAAATTTTCATTTACTCAAGTCCCTGATTGCTTTTAAAGATTCTAATTAACTCCGGGCTCCACATGCTTAATTTCATGTTTCTAGGATCAATATTATAAAAAACACAAAAAGTACCTTTTGAAGAACGCAAAAGTACCCTTTATAGGTTCTAACTTAATCCAGGCTCTAAACGCTTAATTTCATGTTTCTAGGTTCAATATTATAGAAAATTCAAAATGTACCTTTTAAAGAACGGAAAAGTTACCAAAAAGTCCCCTTTTATAGGTCCTCACTTAATCCGGTCTCTATATGCTTAATTTCACGTTTCTAGGTTTAATATTATACAAAAATCCAAAAAGTACCTTTTGAAGAACGAAAAAGTACCAAAAGTTCCCTTTTATAGGTTCTCACTTAATCCATCCTCTACATACTTAATTTCATGTTTCTATGTTCAATATTATAGGAAATTAAAAAAGTACCTTTTGAAGAACGAAAAAGTACCAAAAAGTCCCCTTTTATAGATTCTCATTTACTCCGGGCTCTACATGCTTAATTTCATGTTTCTAGGTTCAATATTATAGAAAATTCAAAAAGTACCTTTTGAAGAACGAAACAGTACCAAAAAGTCTCATTTTATAGATTCTCATTTACTCCGGGCTCTACATGCTTAATTTCATGTTTCTAGGTTCAATATTATACAAAAATCCAAAAAGTACCATTTGAAGAACGAAAAAGTACCAAAAGTCCCCTTTTATAGGTTCTCACTTAATCCATCCTCTACATACTTAATTTCATGTTTCTAGGTTCAATATTATAGAAAATTAAAAAAGTACCTTTTGAAGAACGAAAAAGTACCAAAAAGTCCCCTTTTATAGGTCCTCACATTTACCCGGGCTCTACATACTTAATTTCATGTTTCTAGGTTCAATATTATAGGAAATTCAAAAAGTACCTTTTGAAGAACGAAAAAATACCAAAAGTCCCTTTTATAGATTCTCACTTATCATCCTCTACATGCTTAATTTCATGTTTCTAGGTTCAATATTATACAAAATCCAAAAAGTACCTTTTGAAGAACGAAAAGTACCAAAAGTCCCCTTTTATAGGTTCTCACTTAATCCATCCTCTACATACTTAATTTCATGTTTCTAGGTTCAATATTATACAAAAATCCAAAAAGTACCTTTTGAAGAACGAAAAAGTACCAAAAGTCCCCTTTATAGGTTCTCATTAATCCATTCTCTACATACTTAATTTCATGTTTATTAGGTTAAATATTTTTAGGAAATTCAAAAAGTACCTTTTGAAGAACAAAAAATACCAAAAAGTCCCTTTTATAGATTCTCATTTACTCCGGGCTCTACATACTTAATTTCATGTTTCTAGGTTCAATATTATAGGAAATTCAAAAAGTACCTTTTGAAGAACGAAAAAGTACCAAAAGGTCCCCTTTTATAGATTCTCATTTACTCCGGGCTCTACATGCTTAATTTCATGTTTCTAGGTTAAATTTTATAGAAAACTCAAAAAGTACCTTTTGTAGAACGAAACAGTACCAAAAAGTCTCATTTTATAGATTCTCATTTACTCCGGGCTCTACATGCTTAATTTCATGTTTCTAGGTTCAATATTATACAAAAATCCAAAAAGTACCTTTTGAAGAACGAAAAAGTACCAAAAGTCCCCTTTTATAGGTTCTCACTTAATCCATCCTCTACATACTTAATTTCATGTTTCTAGGTTCAATATTATAGGAAATTCAAAAAGTACCTTTTGAAGAACGAAAAAATACCAAAAATACCAGTCCCCTTTTATAGATTCTCATAAAAAGTACCTCTTGTAGAACGAAACAGTACCAAAAAGTCTCCTTTTTATATTCTCATTTACTCCGGGCTCTACATGCTTAATTTCATGTTTCTAGGTTCAATATTATACAAAAACCCAAAAAGTACCTTTTGAAGAACGAAAAAGTACCAAAAGTCCCCTTTTATAGGTTCTCACTTAATCCATCCTCTACATACTTAATTTCATGTTTCTAGGTTCAATATTATAGGAAATTCAAAAAGTACCTTTTGAAGAACGAAAAAATACCAAAAAGTCCCCTTTTATAGATTCTCATTTACTCCGGGCTCTACATTCTCAATTTCATGTTTCTAGGTTCAATATTATATTAAATTCAAAAAAAGTACCTTTTGAAGAACGAAAAAGTACCAAAAAGTCCCCTTTATAGATTCTCATTTACTCCGGGGTCTACATGCTTAATTTCATTTTTCTAGGTTAAATTTTATAGAAAACTCAAAAAGTACCTTTTGTAGAACGAAAAAGTACCAAAAGTCTCGCTTTTACAGATTCTCATTTTCTATTTGCTCTACATGCTTAATTTCATGTTTTTTGGATCAATATTATAAAAAACACAAAAAGTACCTTTGAAGAACCGAAAAAGTACCAAAAAGTGCCCTTTTATAGTTTCTCACTTAATCCAGGCTCTAAACGCTTAATTTCATGTTTCTAGGTTCATTTTATAGAAAATTCAAAATGTACCTTTTAAAGAACGGAAAAGTACCAAAAAGTCCCTTTTATAGGTCCTCACTTAATCCGGGCTCTACATGCTTAATTTCACGTTTCTAGGTTCAATATTATACAAAAATCAAAAAGTACTTTTGAAGAAAAAAAAGGTTTCAAAAAGTCCCCTTTTATATGTTCTCAATTAATCCATCCTCTACATACCTAATTTCATGTTTCTAGGTTCAATATTATAAAAAATTCAAAAAGTACCTTTTGATGAACGAAAAATCCCCTTTTATAGATTCTCATTTACTCCGGGCTCTACATGCTTAGTTTCATGTTTCTAGGTTAAATTTTATAGAAAACTCAAAAAGTATCTTTTGTAGAACGAAACAGTACCAAAAAGTCTCCTTTTATAGATTCTCATTTACTCTGGGCTCTACATGCTTAATTTCATGTTTCTAGGTTCAATATTATACAAAAATCCAAAAAGTACCTTTTGAAGAACGAAAAAGTGCCAAAAGTCCCCTTTTATAGGTTCTCACTTAATCCATCCTCTACATACTTAATTTCATGTTTCTATGTTCAATATTATAGGAAATTCAAAAAGTACCTTTTAAAGAACGAAAAAGTACCAAAAAGTCCCCTTTTATAGATTCTCATTTACTCCGGGCTCTACATGCTTAATTTCATTAACGAAATAAAAATTTTATTCCAAAATGTTGCAACATAGTGGGAGCCCGTTATTACGTATTTATATGTATAAGTTAATAAACCAAAATCAATGTTTTATGAAAAAAGTACCAAAAATAGGTACAATTTTCACCCCTTAAACATCCGAATAACCAAAAAGTACTAAATTTATATTTTTATTTTTTCGTCAAGTTATGAAGGAGTCAAAAATATTGTTTGAATGTTCACTGGTTTAAAAGATACATGGGGTGCAAAAAAAAGTACCAAAATACAGTTTTTACCCGTTTATTCCCTAAAGGGGCCGAAATTGAAAAAAGTACCAGACACCTGTCCGCTTATTTTTTAAATGAACGACGATAAGCTTTAAACTATTTTTGTATCTTTTCTAGTTTAGGAGATATGAGGTTACCGATTTTACCCGTTTTTACCCTTTTTTACCCCCTAAACATTCGAATTTCCAAAAATCCCGTCTTAGTGGATCTATTTGGTGGGAGACCAACCCCCTGTCCAAATTTCAGCTCTTTAGCTTTAACCGTTTAGGCTGTGCGATGATGAATCAGTCAATCAGTCAGTCAGTCAGTCAGTCAGTCAGTAACGTTAGAATTTTATATATATAGATAACAAGAGATAGTGTGATGATTAAAGGTGTTTTTAATGTTTAAATCATTATGTGGAAGAAAGAAAAAAACTAAATTATTAAATATGCAATAGTTGATAATAATAGAGAGAAAAACTAGTTTTTTTTTGTTATTTTGTTTTAAATAATAGGAAAGAATTGATAATGGTAGCGTATGATAAATATTTTTATTGTGTAAATAAATATTTATTAAGTATACGCAACATATGGTACATTTGTAGAAAACGTAAAAAAGTTGTCTGTTGACAGACAGCAGTATAGTTGGACTATATTATTAATTTGAGTAGTGAATAGTTTCTTGATTGACTTATTGGCTATTTTAGTAAGTAGTTAATTAACTAAGTATTCTATTAACTAATATGCTATGCTATCGGCTGGTATACGGAATAGTCTTCAGAATAGTCCATGACTAAAAAGGTGTGTTTAATGTTTAAACCATTAAGTGGAAGAAATAATAAGAACTAAATTATGAAATATGCAATATTTGACAATAATTGTGAGAAATGCAAATTTTTATGTTTTTATTTTTACTTTAAGATATAGAATACGATGGGCATTGGTAGCGTATGATAAATATTTCATTAACCCCCAATAACACAATGTCTAATATGAAAATTAACAGTTTTCATACAAAAGATATTTTAATCGGCAGAATAACTTTCGGTTAAACGATAACTAGAGGAGGAGTTGACGGGACTAAGTATAGTTATACTGTAGACCGATATATTGGAAAATTTTAATTTCTATATGAAAAAATACTTTCTTAGGATCAAAAGTACTAAATTATTTTTGGGAATTTGTATTCATTCCCAATTCCTATTCTGTAGCTAGTGTACTGTCTACTTTTTGGTTGAGTCTATAGGCCATTTTCACCAGTATTTTGGGTGTTTTTCTGATATATACAAACTTGTTGGGCAATTTAGTGTTTTAACAACTTAATGTACTAGTCGGTTGATAGGCAACATTCAAGTTTACTTACTAGTACAGTCTATTAGCTAGTTTATGGCTATTCTAGCTGTAAGTCTGTGAGCTAGTATGTTGACAGGTCTAAAACTTAATTAGTGACTAATTCCTCGATTTGTATATAGGGTATTCTAGTTATAGATTTATGAATTGGTTTATTAACAATTCTATTGTTTAGTATAATAACTGGTCTATGGGCTAGTATATGCATTAAGATATCGGCTAGTATACGAAATAGTCCATGGTTAAAGGTGTTTTTTTAATGTTTAAATCATTAAGTGGAAGACATAATAAGAATTAAATTATAAAATATGCAAGACTCGATAATTATAGAGAGGATAAAAAGTTTTTCGTTTTAAGTAATATGACAAACAGGTTAAGGGTAGCGTATGATAAATATTTTTATTATAGCTATTAATATTTATTAAGTATACGCACAGTAGACATGGTTCACACAGGAAACTTTTGATTTTTGTGTGTGAGAGAAAGAGAAAGAAATATCCCTTTCTCTCACACACAAAATCAAAAGTTTCTTAACAAAAGTTTCCAAATATGAACCAGGTTATATGGTTATATTGTATCGGAAAATTTATATGTCTATCTTAAAGAGCACTTATTTAGAATCAAAACTACGAAATAAATTTTGAAATTTGTGTCTATTCACTAACTCAGTGAGACAAAACAATAATTAGACTAATTAGTGTACTATTCTAATAAGTACACTAATTAGTCTACGGATAAGTCTATTCACCTTTAGCCTTTATACTAGACTATGGACAAGTATGAAGACTAATCTTTGAGTGAGTTCATTAAGTGATTTGTTGGTTAGTTTATAAAAAAAGGCAATTATGCTACTAAAAGCGATATTTCACATTATTAAATTATACAAATTCTTTAAGAAGTCTTTAAATTTTATTTGAAAATATTTTAAATTCTTATTAATAATTCTATAATTTTAATATTTTAAGCAACTTCGTTTATTATTGTTACATCTTCTTTTATTATATTTGTAAATAGCCAACATTAGATGAAAGTTTTTATTTGTTTCGTGTTCTTTTTTGCACTTTGTGTCCTAAATCTGTTATTTGACTTGCATACTAATTTCCATGACATCGTTTTGTCTGTATCCTTTACCATAAATGGTAGATAAAAACAAAACGCAAATTTTTTAAGTTGGCAATGATGAATTACGGAGATACTTTATTCGGAAAACTAAATGCAGAATGCTCCCTTGACATTATGATTTTATTGCATCTCTCTCCCTCTCTCTTTCTATCTCTCTATCTGATCACATTTGATCTATATCCCACAGATTTCAATTACAACACCTTCGTTCTCTTTTAGTTTAACTATCTGCTGTTAATTTTTTATTGTAGCGCTCTTCTCACTACATCCTATTACCAGTTTAAACTCTTTCTTCTTTAAAAGTTTTTGTAGTTTAAGCCATTTTCTTGTTGACTGTTTTTCTTCTAGCCATTATTGTCTTTATTGTTCATACAACAAAAGGTTCCACACTTAATAATGACCAACGAACAGTCAAACCAGAAAAAGAGGAAAAATTAACAAACCAACTATTTAAACATTAACAGAAATAAAGGATTCACATTGGCAACTACATAAAGAATGTTGTAAAATGACAAATTCTGGATAAACCAGCAGACAACAAGAGGGGAGATAGGATACTACATATACATAAAGATAATATAGCGGTTAATTTTTGGTTCACTATATTATAAAAGTTTGACTTTAATTGTTTAGGGGAAAAGGGATTTATTTAAAGGAAATTATTTAATAAAATATATCAAGACACACATTTTATAAAGAATATTTGTTCTATAAACCTTTGATAAATTGTAATGAATAAAGCCACAATAATAATACTATACCTTGATAGATCAATATGACCTATTTCTTAAAATATTTTTAATAGATAAGTTTCAGTAAATATTATGCCTCCAGATCCTTCTTTCTACAAACAGATAATCTAAGTGATAGTGACGGTCAGGTTGTTATAGAATCCTGCTAAAACCCCAAATATATTTTGTCACTTATTTTGAAGTTATTTACTTCTACTTAAAAATCATCAATATTGAAGATAGCTGTATTTGCAACTAACTTTAACTTTTGCTTAATATTTTACACAAATCCCTAAACATAAATGATATTTAAATTCAATTCAAACAATATCAATAGTTTTTTAGCACATGTTGACAAAAAATAAATAGTTTCGATCAAATTGACTTTTTATTCAAATATTATTTTAAACACATTTCCCCCACCAGATAAAAAAAGTAAAATTTATAAAACGCAAAGATAACGAAAATGCCAACTCAACATTTTAATTTCCATAACCATTTGTGAACATAGGAAAAAAAGTATAACTCCACAAAAAAAAATCGCATAGTATCAGCAAACAATTGAAACAAAAAAAAAATTAATAGTTCAAATAGACATTCAAACCAGTCAGTCGCCCTGTAAACCCCTAAGCAAACTGTAATAAAAATTACGTTTCCCTTTTCTACCTTCATACACACACACGCTCTCAAAAGTTCAGCGAATAAAATAAATTTCAATATTAAACAACTATTATCCTAGTTAACGAGCAGTTTTTGGTTAAAATTTAGTTTTAATATTCAGCAGCACATTTAAATTATTCATTTCCGTTTGTGGGTTTTCCAGCACTCACGTTTCCAAGGAGACATTTACAGACATATTCTTACATTTACAGACAAACGACAGAGCACAAATATACTACATGTACTTTTAAATGTTACTGTGCTCTTTTAGTTACTGTTCTACAGTCAAACAGCACCCAGTAGTACAAAGTAAATATGACGAATGTTGTATACAATTAAGGGCACAATATTATGTTAGATTTAGTATGTCTAATATTAAATGAACCCATAAAAGTCTTAGCTTCAGATATAATTAACCACCAATAATACCCATTAAAGTAACTCCACTAAATATTACTTGTAGCAGCGACTAGATTACTTGTAAGCACTAATATCATGATTTTTTTTTTTGCCCTAAAAAAACTATGAAATTTTGGGAAAATATATATTTTTTTTTTTCGTTTAACACTGCCGGGAATGTATGCTTGCTTTTGATAATTCGACTGCATTTTATATGTAAAATTACATTTGGATGAAAACACCTTTAGAATGCTATGTAATCATTACAATTCTCTACTCATTTACTGCAAATTCATTTGGTTGTCCTCATTTATTAAATAGTTAACGAAACCAAACAAAAAGTGAAACAAGTAAGAATGTTATATTCAAATTTTATATACCCACCATCATCAAACCGTATGCTCTCACTGGAATGCTCCCCTATAAACAGTAATGGGGGAAAGGGTCAATTATGATTCTCATAAAATTTGGTAGAGAAACTGAAAAACTTACCTATGTCCCTACACTCATACTTTCGAGCCAGCGAGCGTGATTGTTAAAGTAATTTTCTGAGGGCGACCATATATGAGGGGTAGGGTTAATTATGGACCGATCTTCATAAAATTAAGTTAATAGATTTTTCTCGAAACTTACGAGAAAAACTCGAATTGTTAAGTCGGTAATGGGCGTTAAAGTAATTTTTAAGAGGGGACCATATACGAAAGCTGGGGTAAATTATGAACCGATCCTCATTAAATTTTGTATAGAGAAATTATTTATGTTGAATTTTAATTCATTTGTGATATGAATATTTAAGCAATTTTATAAAGAATAACTCATATAGAGGAGCTTAAGGTTTACATATCACAACAGACGAATAGACATGGCTAAATCGATTCAAAAAATATTTCTCAGCAGATTCCTTAACTTAAAGTGGGTATATAATCCAAAGTTCAATGAGTTACAAATATCAGCACAAAACCGTAAATCCCTCCATACTATCCTTTGCTTATATTTTTATATTATGATATTATATATTAGTTTCCATAGATTTAGTTTTAGTTTCATATGTAAGAGAATACTATTAAGTAATTAATTGATCTGAATACTGAGGCATTAGCTTCACCAAAGAGTATATATTTAATATTTTATCATCGTATCACACCAACAAGAATAATTATCATAAATTTTATTACCATATTCACAGAAAAAACTGAAAATAAGTTTCAACTATCAATTTGCACCTATAACCAAAATGATGATATCAATTAACAAAATTTGTACAATAAAATATATTATTTCCAAATAATAATAATATAGGTTTTTTCCAAATATCGAAATTTAGACCGGATTAAACATTGATTAATTCATTTTTAAAAATCAATTAAGAAGGTGATTAAAACAATCAAATTATTAATGGATTACACACAACTATGCCCTTAACAATGCGTTAAGCATTTAAAAAAAATATCACTTTATTGTCACAATTGAACATATAAAGTGTTTCATAAATTGTCAAGAAGCTTGAATATTATATGTCTAAAATTATATTGACTATTTAAGAATTATAAATGTAGTGAAAAGTAGGCCAGAAAGTTTTTATCCAATAAAAAATTAATGGAATAAATTAAAAATTTAATAAAAATTGTACACTTAGGTTTCAAACAACGAAATAATTAAGACAAAAAAAAATGTTAAAATAAAAACAAGTAAGAATGCTATATTCGGCTGTGCCGAATCTTATATACCCTTCACCATAGTGTATTTTAAACATAATTGATCTTACAGTCTAGTTAATAAAAACATTAAAAAAATTTGAGTCGATTTAAGCCGAATGTTTCGGCGGCGGCTCAAGCAACTAAATATAGTTTGGCGGCGGCTAAGCTCCGACTCGAAGCCGGTCGACTTCGACCTCTGATTCATTGCTGGTACACATTGACGAGACGTAGATTTTGTTTTTGTTTATCGTAAAAAAAATTGTTTTAAAAAGCACTTGGAAAAAATTTGTGTTAGTTTTAAATTTCAAACTTACATTATTCGCATAAAAATTATTGTACAATAGCTCACATTCTACTCTCATATAATTGAAAACGTTTTAAATACTTTTTTTCTATTCATTAAAAAATATATTTGCAAAACAAAAGGGAAAATTATTTTATTTTAACAAAAAATGCAAATCATATTTTTTTGCTGTGTATTTTTTGTATGTTTGGAATCCAAACACATAGCTGAATAAAACCAAATACATCTACACACACACGTGTACATCTTTTTCTATGTACAGTGTTTTTATTGCTTTTTTAAAAATTTTTTGATGAAATTTTCAGAGGTTGTCTCGGATTTTTGCTCATATCTCCGTTATTTACCGACCGAGTTTGCTGATTTTAAATAGAGATCTTATCGAAAGCATGTCTAATAGAATTATTGAAGATTTGGATCTCGCCGATATCTGGGGTCCTCTAAAAACTGATTTCAACAGACAGACGGACAGACAGACATGGCTTAATCGACTCCGCTATCTATAAGGATCAAGAATATATATATACTTTATAGGGTCGGAAAATTATATTATAGAAATTACAAACGGAATGACAAACTTATATATACCCTTCTCACGAAGGTGAAGGGTATAATTAAAGGAAGATAAAAACATGTGAATTTATATATTTTATTCTGTGTTGTCTAGTGAATAACATATTTTAAATTTAAGTAAAGCTAGATCTTGTTAGCTGTTTGTGTGGAATTTTACAAGATGTTATGAAATGTCCAGATATCAGTAGAATCTACGAAGAACCGATTTTTTCCTGGTGATAAACCTCTCGAGTAACGAAGTTCAGTGCTGAAGACCATGAGGTCCAAACTAGTACAGATCATGGGAAAAACAATATTAATTATCACAATAAGATGTGTAAATTATCCACATTGTTTAAAATGTTACCTTATGGTCAGTTTAATGGTATTTAAAGAACCTGTCTCAATCCTTTGGAAATTTCGTGAACACTTTTTGGCAAGTAAGTAACAATATTCACGGATAATATTCTTCCGGAGTTTATTTAAATTTTTTATTGGAAACTATATTATTTCCGGATCACAAATTAAGGGTAAATAAACTACGTTGATTTTTTCCGATTTTTTGCGGTATTGATCGATGTAAAGATCTGTTACATCGATCATTACCCTAGGTCACGCCTCTTATTGCGTTGTTAATTTTCTTAGATTTTCAATTTAACTTCTTTTGAGTAGAGTAGCAGAGCGAGAGCAGCACTAGTGTGTTGTTATTGGCTAGAAACATATTATTAAGTATGTGGAGCCCGGCTTAAGTTAGAAACCATAAAATATATTTTTTTGGTACTTTTTTTGTTTTTAAAAGGTACTTTTGGAACTTTTTCTAATATTGAACCTATAAATATTAAATTAAGTATGTAGAGTCTGAATTAGGTGAGAATTTTAAAATGTATTTTTGGAATATTCTATAATATTGAACCAAGCGACATGAAATTTAGTACGTAGATTCGGAATTAGATGAGAACCCATAATAGCTAACTTTTTGGTGCTTTTTCGTTTTTCAAAAGTTACTTTTTGAGTTTTCTATAATAATGAACTTAAAAAAAATATATTAAGCATGTAGAGCCTTGACTAGGTAAGAACATAGAAAAACGGAATTTTTGGTACTTTTCCGATCTACAAAAGGTACTTTTTGAATTTTCTATAATATTGAACTTAGAAACATGAAATTAAGTTTGTAGAGTCCGGATTAGATGAAAACACTTAAAAGGGGACTTTTCTTTTTGAAATTTTTTTAATATTGAAACTAGAAGTATGAAATTAAGTATGTAAAGCCTGGATTAAGTGGGAACCCATAAAAGGGGGCTTTTTGATACTTTTTCGTTCTTCAAAAGGTACTTTTTGAAATTTCTATAATATTGAACCTAGAAACGTGAAATTAAGTATGTAGAGTCTAGATTAAGTGAGAACCCATAAAAGGGGACTTTTTGGTACCTTAACGTTTTGCCGTTTGGTATTTTTGTAATAAAATTCGCACTGACTGTTTTTTAACACATCATGGTGAAGGGTATATAAGATTTATATAACTGTTACAATTTAATTGAAAATAAATTAAAATATTTATTACATTCCACTAACCTAAAGATCTCAATAAATATTTGAAGTCACCATGAAGTTATATTTTGCAAGTTATATAAATAATTTTAAATATAAAAAAAATGTTTTTGCAAACATAACCACCAACCAGCTCTTTTGAAAAAAAATATTGATATCTTTTTTTCCCATATTTCCATGCATTAGCTAATTAAATAGCAATTCATCATTTGCTATTTTATCTATCGAACTATAGATTCATTCGAACAACCACTCGCTTACCACTACCAGCGCCATTACTAATAACTTACGCATCATTTCACCTTTATTGAGAATTTATTTGTTGGAAAAATAAAGCGAAAAAAATATTGGATTGCATAGAAAAAATCATTACATAGTAATAGTATATATGTAGGTAAGAACCTACATAGTAATATAACAATGGAATTGAAAATAAATGAAACATTTAATAAATCTACATGGATTTCCTATTTAACAATATTAAGTATACGCCTAAGGTAAGTGGTCAATTGGGTAGTAGACACCACTGCGTATAACTAATGTCAGTTTGAAGAATTTGCTGATTTTTACTATAAAACTATTCTCTCTATATATATAATATGCTTTTCTTTATAAATCCAACACCTGTCGATGAAAATACTTACTTACAAATAAGAAAAAGAAAAGAAAATTCCCATTAAATTGCAATTTATAGACATTTCTTATTTGTGTGTCGGTGCGTGTTTCGACTTGGATTTTATCATTTCATGCAAAAAAAAAAATACAAAAAAAGTAATAAGTAAAAACGTCTTTGAATTAACAGTTATACAACGAAATGCGATTACTTTTTTATTTCGTTTAATATTATTTTGTCTAGCATTTGATTCTTCTTTTACAAAGACGCAATAAGTATATTTTATTATAGAAAATAATGATAAATATGATCATGAAAATTCGCAGAAAAAAAATGTAAAGGTATTAAGTTGATATTATATAGAACATTAAATATGTCTAGATTTATTTGTAAATTTTAATCAATCCGTAACAAAGAAAGAAGATAAAGTTCTAATCAATATAAAGATGATATTTTAGTGAAATAACCTCTGAGGTAAAATACAAGGGGAGGCAGTTATATGCTACCTTTATGATACTGGTTTCAGTAGAATGTATAACTTGCTCCTTGAGTACAAGTTGTGGCTATTAGTTCAAATACAAAGGTCTGTAATAAAGAAGATCCTAGTTAGGGTATTGTTACCCACTCAACAGACACTCTTGGTTGATGAGGCTGGTCGACTTGTATTAATGAATCAATTGGATGTTCATACTTCCAACATATGCCACACATATATGACACTTATAATAATAACTAGAGCATAAAATTTCGGAAGAACCAACCAACCAATCAACCAATCTATTCACTAACTAACTAACTAACTAACAAACTAACAAACTAACAAACTAACAAACTAACAAACTAACAAACTAACAAACTAACAAACTAACAAACTAACAAACTAACAAACTAACAAACTAACAAACTAACAAACTAACAAACTAACAAACTAACAAACTAACTAACTAACTAACTAACTAACTACATAACTAACTAACTAACTTACTAACTAACTAACTAACTAACTAACTAACTAACTAACTAACTAACTAACTAACTAACTAACTAACTAACTAACTAACTAACTAACTAACTAACTAACTAACTAACTAACTAACTAACTAACTAACTAACTTACTAACTAACTAACTAACTAACTAACTAACTAACTAACTAACTAACTAACTAACTAACAAACTAACAAACTAACAAACTAACAAACTAACAAACTAACTAACTAACTAACTAACTAACTAACTAACTAACTAACTAACTAACTAACTAACTAACTAACTAACTAACTAAATAACTAACTAACTAACTAACTAACTAACTAACTAACTAACTAACTAACTAACTAACTAACTAACTAACTAACTAACTAACTAACTAACTAACTAACTAACTAACTAACTAACTTACTAACTAACTAACTAACTAACTAACTAACTAACTAACTAACTAACTAACTAACTAACTAACTAACTAACTTACTAACTAACTAACTACTAATTGCAATCCCGAGGAATAAAGAGGTTTTCCAATACCTCTAGTCTGTCCAGGACTAAAATATTAGTTACAGTATACTACCTGGCTTAGTCCTTGCATAGATTGAAAAGAGATCGAAACAGAGCACTACATAATCTGGTACTACCGGTGGCCAGTTGCCCGCAGGACTATGTCTTGGCTGGTCAGTTGCTTGAGGTTCTTTCGGGATCCACGGAGTGGTTGTGGTTTAAACCCAAATTCACGGAAAGAGTGAGATGCGTTTAAAAGACCGATGTAAGGTAAAGTCAATATTTCGGTATAAGTTCGGTGCTGTTGCCGAAACAGCAGATACCCCACAGAGGAGTGACTATGGGACTAAGCGTGAGAAATTATGTACGACGGGCCTTACCCCACCCGTCTACCTATAACGAATGTATAGCATGTTTTTCTTTCATGAATGTGTCGTATAAATAAGATGTGTTGTATGATGATGGATGAAAGGTACAAATGATACCATTGAATTTTCCTTCCTTTTGCAGATATGTTCAAAGTATACTCTGTTCATATCAGAATTACAAAAATGCAGTGTGTCCCCGTGAGTAAGAATAAAGTTTCTACTTTTTTGACGGAATCGTACTTCGGTGCACCGATTACGCCTCTAGGTGCGGTTACCAAATCAACTCTTTAGGTGCGGTTGCCATCCCATCTGCGTGGTTGTAAACGGAAGTGATGTTTTGCATCTCGCAGCAAAGTGCTTGTACATGGACCGACCTAATCGATGTACAAAAATTTCCACATGAGTTCTTCATTGAAGGATTCAGGGGCGATGGTAGACCGTTGTTAAGTCTACCCAGTAGATGAAAAAGACCAGCGTGGGATAGGTCATCATGGTAGGTACTCACGTAAAGCACTTAGACATTCATTTCCGAAGACACTATTAAAGTTGTGGATTTTGGACTATCAGTGCTTTTTGTTGAGGTAAGGCAGTTGGCTGTCCAACAGGATGTCCTTTATATTTTATCCATAACATTGAGATAAACTTAATTGTGTAGAAGTTTTTAGTGACTAAAAATTTACCATAAGTCAGCATTATAAGTTAGAAGATTTTTACTAAAAATTTCCCATTAAAGCTGTAACGAGGATATGAGTATAGTATTTAGGAGATACTATTATTTTACATATCATCTATTGATGATATTCTCCAATTCTTCACACCAAGGTGTTATTTTTGAAAACACTTGAATCATACGTAAAAATTTTATTTGTAAATTCGTAAAAAGTACTTATGTAAATAATTTTAAATCCTTGACTATTTCTCTCCTGCTTACTTTTCAAATATTGCCTTAACTAATCATCCAATAATGTGTGGCTGTTACTTAATGTAAGATAATAATAAACGTACGACTGACTAAATGAATGAAAGAGTGTTTAATGGATTTCATTAAACATGTCATTCAACACACTTTAATCTTTATGTAAATATTACTTTTGCAAATAAAAACACAATTTCTTCGACTTTTCTTATTCCTACAGCTACGGAAGGAACCCTGCCAGTAAATGTTTACAAATCTACAGTCATCGTTGTTTTGTTGCCAGCATTAGAACTATTAAAATCCTTTGAATGACTTGTCTTAAGTACAGACGAGACTTGGGCAGCTTTACACTTTAGTATAAATGTGAGTTTTAGAAGCAAAGGTAACAAACTCCATATTAGACTATGTCATATGTGAATAGAAAGGAAATGACATGATAAAAGCTTTAAATAGTACTTTTAAACAAATAAAACTCGTGAAAATGGAGATAACAGTCTTTGCTTCTACAACACTTCTATATACATGTTTATGGAAAGTACTAACTGTTGTTTATTATTGTTGTTATAACTCTAACTAACTTAAATTATACATACATAGAAAAGTGTTAGATTTTTGTTGTAGTTATTCCATTCGTTAAGTTGGTATTTAGTAGTATTTTTTACTGTCATTTAGCAAAGTATTGTACATACAAAACACAAATAAGCTTTAGAAATATGTATATCTTACATGTAGACTGCTAGTACATGTTTGGCATTCGAATAACTTATTCCTTTTTTTCTTCAATTTATTTATTTTATTTTCTTTGCATCTTCTTTTCATTTGCTTGTGTTTGTTTTTTCTTTTTTGAAATGAACTTATTGGCATAAGTTCAAATAAGCTTTTAAAAGTATTTTGTAATTGTTTGTTAAATTATTCATTACAGGATGTTGAAGTGGTTTAGTTGTGACGTTTGTAGCATTGAAAATAATTATTTGTGAAGAGAACATTAAGTGAAAAATTAAATGATTAAATTAAATCATTACAAAATTTAAAATTTTATATGAAATTAACATTAAACTTTAAAAATTTTGTGATCATTTAGACCGACTTGTGGGAGATAATAAGCTCCTTAGAAGAATGGATTTGTGATGAAGTTAGTAACTTTCAATAACTAAACTAAATAATTAAAAACTTATATTGAAAGGTAAGAATTTAAAGAATTAAAACAGGTAAGAATTTATAGTCGGACATGGCCGGGCTTGTGATACCCTACGTCAGTGCTTATGTTAAAAATGTTAGCAATTTTTCACAAATATTTTAACAAGTTGTTCAAAAAAAATATAAATTCCACAAGAGGGGTAATATGGGGGAAAGGGTCAATATGATCATAGTCTTATAAATTTTATGAGAGGTATTTACGTCTACATTAAAACTCTTTATGCAGTATGTCTTCATAATATTAGCGTGAGGATTTTTGGAGAGAAACAAGAACATTAAAAAATATGTATGTATTTCTGCTATCAAAAATACTATTCGGGTGGTATGGTTGCACGAGGGCTACATGACGTAAAGTAATGAATTTTATCATTTTCAATTGGCTTCATCCTTGGGTCCAAAAAAACTACATATTAAAACAAGCAAGAAACAACTATATGATATCCAACACCAGTTAGTTAGTTAGTTAGTTAGTTTGTTAGTTAGTTAGTTAGTTAGTTAGTTAGTTAGTTAGTTAGTTAGTTAGTTAGTTAGTTAGTTAGTTAGTTAGTTAGTTAGTTAGTTAGTTAGTTAGTTAGTTAGTTAGTTAGTTAGTTAGTTAGTTAGTTAGTTAGTTAGTTAGTTTGTTAGTTTGTTAGTTTGTTAGTTTGTTAGTTAGTTAGTTAGTTAGTTAGTTAGTTAGTTAGTTAGTTAGTTAGTTAGTTAGTTGGTTAGTTAGTTAGTTACTTAGTTATTGAGAAAGTCAGTTCAACCCGAGTAAAGAGAGAGAGAGAGAGAGAGAGGAACTAAAACTGGATTAAGATCCGCTTACATAGAGCTTAAAAATACCAAAGAGAGATGATGATTGATCAGACAAAAAATAAATAAGCAAAATACTACTACCTATGATCACTCTACTCGCTGTTAAAGAACCTCAATCTGACTAAAGACTATGTTCAATCGTCTTTTGTCTGAATCTTAATTAACTTAAAATGATTGACTACAACAATCTCCTCAACATTAGAACGGAAACAGTTTATGGAGTTCTAAATCTTATCCTGAAGGAAGATAGTGAGTGTTAAGCTTACTTTTCATTCAGCGCATAAAGAGCTAGAGGTATAAAGTTAAGAACACACCACACATAATTTAAATTCTTAAATCAAGCGTGCAACCTTATATAAATTGAAAATAATAATATGTATAAACCTTAATGCTTGAAGCCCAAACTAATATAGTTTTAACTGTTACAATAAAAAGAACAATCCAAAGACATTCCTAGTCTACCCAACTTCAAATACGTTATCATCGATCATAAAATAAAACAAGTGAGAGTGCTGTTTTAGGCTGTGATGAATCTTAAATGCCCTGCATCAGCAAGCTTCTTTTTTATTAAAACTATTCGTAATGAGGAATTAGGGCTATATGAGGAGATATAACTAAATCTATGACCGTATTGGATTGTAAGGAAGCTTTAATTGAATACTCCCCCAAAGGTAAGGTTCACATCATATGGGTACCAGCCCAGTCGAGAGTAGTCAGCAACCAAAGAGCGAATGTAATAGCTTTATAGGGAAGGAAGCTTGAGACAGTTAACCTGACAAACGCAAAACCATTCGACGCAACAAAAGCTGAACTAAAAATATGGGTGAGAGAATTTCATAAGATTTCTTAAAATAACGAAACAGTGGTTAGAACCACGAAAATCCTATGAGGTGATCCTGATGAGAGCAAGACGAGAACTCTCCTCAAAATAAGCAAATCTGATATTAGTATAATAGTACGTATTCTGAGTGGACACACAGGATTACGAGCACATTTATGCAATATTGGACGAGCTGATTCAGACGTATGAAGAGCATGCGGATTGGACAGTGAAACTTTGGAGCACTTTTTTGCCACTGTCAGGCATTCGTCGAAGTTAGATCCAAGTATCTTGGAAGTGATGTTATTCCAGATTGGAAGATTTTTAGGAATTACGTTCAGGTTACTGAACTTCTGAACACTGAACATTCAGTTCCTTCTTTTTTTCTCTCTCTCATGATTGTGGCTTAGGCATATTTCTTCGGATTTGATGTAGTATACATACTCCTATCAACCTAATCTAACCTAATGAGGATACTAACATTAATGCATGAGTAGAACTAATTTTAATTAAGTCCAGAAAAATGTATATCGATTTTCAGAATGCCAAAAAATGCAAAATGAACTAAATTCCTTTGATTTTTAAAACAATGTTGATGACTGTAAATCAGATCAGTATGATCAATATTAGACCAGTTCGAAAACATTATAGCAGATACGCATTTATGTAAAACTTTATCCCGAAAACTTTGATTGTTAATTTGCGTTTGAGTTGTGACCAATTATGGACCAAATGGACAAATTTCGTAAGTTGACTTATATTATATATACATAATAAATTCAAGTCAAAATTTACCCCAATTGCAAGAACACAAAACATATGCAAGTCGAATTTTAGCTTAATTAGTCAATGGACTTTGTAAGTTAAGTGCTTTTCGGAAGTTGACCTTATATAGGAGTTATGACTAATAATGGACCGATCCGAAGAAAAATTTGGAAGAATGATTAATGTATACATAAAACATATTCGAGTAGAGTTTTAACCAGATAACTTAATAATTCAATAAAATATGAGCGTTTAAGTGATTTTCGGATGTGCACCTTATATGTGAGCTATGACCAATAGTAGACTGATACAAATCTCCCTTGATAGTATCATTTCTTTTCGTATTATGTTTTATATATACGCTGATATATTTGAGGGAGTAATTAACGATAAATTAATTGTCATTATTTTCAATATACTTGATCCGTGGTAGAAAAAAATAATGTGAGACAAAATTCATGGAATTATATTTTATAGTTTCTGAGAAAGTAGAAATTACGAATTTTTTTTTTATTTTTTTTTTTTTTTTTTTTTTTTTTTTTGAGATAGTCTGAAATTTTTAGTCATAACTTTTTACATCGTGAACAGATAACAATAAATATTTTCGATAAATTTGCTTGTTATCCTTGACTTAATTTTAACGTGATCGTGTTTTACACAGAAAGATAGACAAACAGGACATAGCTAAATCGACTCAGAGTTCCACAAGAACACAGAATATACATATGTATACTTTATTAGCTCTTAGATGAACATTTCTTGGTGTTACACACGGAACGACAAACTTATATACATATAATCTAAATCACCACTGATGTGGTAGAGGGTATAAAAAAACAGATAGTTTTTTAATTTTTCTCTTAACACTTTTGTATCAATTTTGGGTGTGATTTTTATCACAATGTAAACAAGTAAAAAATTTCTTTAGAAATTGTTTCCGCAAAGAAATCTAAAAGAAGAAAACGAATTGAAATATTTTTTAAAATAAATGTCTTATAGAATTGCCTTTCCATGATAAACCATTAGTTATGGTCGTTGTCGTCGGCGTCATCATCGTCTTTAGTTGTACAAGAAAAGTTTCAAACATTTCTTTTATTTTGGTCCTTAAACAAACTATTGTTGCGTTTAAATCTTTAGTCTACTTTAAATTGTTGACCTTAGAATTTTGGCTTAGAAAATAGTTTTTCTTAACTTTTGCTATGAATGTTTGATTGTTTGTAGGGTTGAATTTTACTTTACTTGTGCTAACTTTTTAATTTAAAATAGTTTTATGCAGATACTCTTTTACTACATACAGCCTTTAGTTAACAGATACATATACAATAACATCTTAAAAGTAGCAACGTTAACTGTGCTCGTCTTTGATACGATAATAGAAACTTTCTTTAAGGCATTTCAACTATTATTTAAAGCCACTGTGAAAGGGGTTGAAATTTTAGAATTTCTTTTATTTTCTTTAGATTTTCTTAAAGATAATTTTAATTTCAAGTTTAAGTGTTGAGAACTAAGTTTTTAATAGTGATAGAGAATATATTTAATTTTGTAGGATAAACGAAATTTTTAATTTAAAATGTTTTAGAGGGATGAATAAAATTAATGGTCGGTCAAACCCGTGCATATTGTACATAAGCTCGGTCGTAAGAAGAATTGAACAAAATGCTCTACCACTTGCTTCTATTTAATAGTACCTACACCACTATAGTGGGGAGAGTATTAAGCGTTTGTGCTGATATTGGTAACACAAACATATTGGACCTACACCTACCTTAAAGTATAAAAATCGGCTCAGAATCATGCTTTTCTTTTGACCCAAGAACGAAAGCTATTGAAAATTGTTGAAATCGGTTCATTACCACCAAAATAGGTGCTCACTAAGTTTTATAGAAGTATAACACTGAACCTAGCCCCCATACAGACTCCCCTTCAGAAAAAGACTTGATTGTCAAAATTTACTTATAAACATTAATTTCACGTTGACCATTTGATACTCACTGGTGTATGCAATGCCCAACTAAATATTCATACTCGTTATACCCTTCACATTCGTGAGGGTATATATAAATTTGTTATTCCGTTTGTAATTTGTATAATATAATTTTCCGATAGGTAGCGGAGTTGATTATGCTATGTCCGTCTGTCTGTCTCCGTTTTTCAGGACAACAGATATCGGCGAGATCCGAATCTTCAATAATTCTGTTAGACATGCTTTCGATAAGATCGCTAATCAGCAATATCGATCCATAAATACCGGAGGTATGAGCAAAAATCCGAGAAAACCTCTGAAAATTTCATGTTGGTACTTTTTCGTCTTTCAAAAGGTACTTTTTGAGTTTTCTATAATAATGAACTAAAAAACATTAAATAAAGTATGTATAGCCCGGATTAGAGAAAAACACACCAAAGGGGATTATTTGGTACTTTTTCGTTCTACAAAATGTAGGTACTTTTTAAATTTGCTTTAATATTGAACCTAGAAATATGAAATTAAGAATGTAGAGTCGGCATTAGGTGAGAATCGGAAAAAGTGAACCTTTTGGTACTTTTTTTTCTTTTTAAAAGGTACTTTTTGAATTTTCCCTAATATTGAACCTAGAAATATAATATTAAGTATGTAGAGTCTAAATAAGGTGAGAACCCATAAAAGGGAACTTTTTGGAACTTTTTCGTTTTTCAATAGTACTTTTTGAACCCGGAATAGACGAGAACAAATCAGTGGGAATTTTTTGGTACTTTTTCGTTCTGCAAAAGGTAATTTCTGAATTTTCTATAATATTTTACTTAGAAACATGAAATTAGATATGTAGAAATGGAATTTGGTAAGAACCGGAAAAAGTAAACTTTTTTGTACTTTATTGTTTTTTACAAGGTACTTTTTAAATTTTCTATAATATTGAACATAGAAATATGAAATTGGGTATGTAGAGTCTGAATTAGGTGAGAACCCATAAATTGCAACTTTTGGAAACCTTTTTGTTTTTCAAAAGGTACTCTTTTGAATTTTCTATAATATTGAATCTAGTAACATGAATTTATGCACGTTGAGCCAGAGGAAAGTGACTTAAAAGTGGACTTTTTTGGTACTGATTGTTTTTTTAACACACCATGGTGAAGGGTATATAAAATTCCGCACGGCATAATATAAACTCTTAGTTATTTTTAATAGATATTTTATAATTTTGTGGTCGTTTTTCGCTTAAAAATCGCTTTTAAAATCTGTTATATTGAACGTAAGATATTTGCAATGTTGAGCCCAGTTATGGTTAGTAAGTTAGTTAGTTAGTTAGTTAGTTAGTTAGTTAGTTAGTTAGTTAGTTAGTTAGTTAGTTAGTTAGTTAGGTAGTTAGTTAGTTAGTTAGTTAGTTAGCAAGTTAGTTAGTTAGTTGGTTAGTTAGTCAGTTAGTTAGTTAGTTAGTTAGCAAGTTAGTTAGTTAGTTGGTTAGTTAGTCAGTTAGTTAGTTAACTAACTGTTAATGGTAAAGTTTTAATTACAATCAATTTGATGTAGGTAAATACTATCCCAAGTCCAGATTCCTACCAATAGCAGTTAATTCTACATAAATGTAAAAAGTTCAGTGATACACTGCAAAAAAATATTTATTTGTTTCGTTGTTTTTATCTTCTTTTTTCCTTTAAAATCTAATCCAATGGTTTGTTAGTTTTTCCTTTGCAAGAAGAAATACTCTCAATAGACATTTTTACGGTAATATTTTTTTATGTTTTGTCAGTTTTTTATGGTTGTATTGATGTTTGGTAGTTTTACACATACATTAACTTTATGGCATGGTTGTTTAAACATCACACACATGTTCTCTTCTTTTATCATGAATGTTTCCTAAACATTCTTCTCCAGAAGGTGACAAAGAAAAAGTGGGACAATATTCTGAATAAAATTAACATTTCATTTTTTAAACAACTTTAGATAATATCCAAACCGTTTTGTTGTACAACAATACATATATGTTTATCCTTTAGATTTCCGAAAGGGCATATTTTTTGAATATCTAAAAAATAGCTTTCTAGCACATTGAACTTATAATTTGCAAAGACCGAACAGTGATAGAAAGATATAGTAAGGCTTTAAAGTTGTACCTATCACAATTGTTCCATTGTCAATATTTATATCCTGAAGTTTGTGTCATACATTTATTTATGAATAACATATGTTTGTGTATGTGATAATATGCATGAAGAGTTTTTTTTATGCCATTGGATTATTTAAAGATTTCAAAACAATTTTTTACTTCACTTTTAGTAACTTTTTTCATTGGTTTTTACTCACATGCAAACATAAGTGTAAGCATTTGTACATACATTTTGATATATAAAAAACATATGCATCTAAAGCGGAGGCTGGCACAAAGAGTATGTTTCAAAAATTATTTCGACAAAATTTAAAAACTAATTCAAGTTTTGCTCAGGTTTTTGTTTGTTTCTATTAACTTGTCTCTCTTTCGTAATCCTATCGGCCCTTGGTTACTGATCTCTGACTTAAAGGTGTTTAAATGCAATTTATTACCTTAGTTTTCTTTTTGCCGCTTTTATAGCGGCATATGCGTGTGTTAGTTACTAAAAAAAAGGAGTGATGATGGTGTAAAAGTGTTTGGTTTTAAATTTAAAATTGTCTTTCTGTTTTTGTAAGTAAATGTGTAAAAGTACACAGCAGATTTACGACGTAACCCACATATAAGTTTTTAACAGTGTTTTTCAAAATTTTCTTACTTTCTTTGCTGAATAGTATAAAAACGATATTGAATAAGGTAGAACATTTTATATAGGACGTTTAAACAACAAAGACAAACTCAAAAAACTGCAATCTGGGGGAGGGTGATAATCACCGCGAACTACATGGCACTGTCTATCTATAACTGCACAGATTCTAGTTTGACATGATTTAACATTAATCATGCATGCACATGATTTCTTCTGCTATTCCACTTTTTCTACTTCTTCATCTTGATCAGCATATAAAAATAATAAATCTAATTTTTTTCTGTTTTCTTGGATTTTTTTCGATCTGTGCTTTTTATACAATTTAAATCATGCAAATGATGTAGAAGTAAATCCTTGATATGACAATGATTATATAAATATTGTGTTGTGGATTTTATGTTTTATGTCTTTATGATTATAAATTTAAATTGGATTAACTTTAGAGGGTAATCAAAAAAAAAAAAAAACTCGAGAATTATTGTGGCAGTTATTTAAATAAAAGATAATATATTTTAAGTTATTTTAAGCACACAGTCACATAATTTTTGATTTTGTTAATTAATTATTTAAAATGAAAAAGTTGTGTTTAACTTTAAATAAATTTTTACTAATTATTGTGTGATATTATATGATATGATGGAAATTGTATGATATGTATATTTAATATTAAATTTCACAACAATGTTATTTCACAGCACTTTATTTTTACATAAAATAAATAATAATAAAATAAAATAAGTTTTCAATTGACTTTTTTGGAAAAATTAAGAGAACGAACAATGTAATACGAAATAATTAATATTGATAATAATGGAGGTCATAAAAATAATTACTATTTACTCACGTGACATTGTTTAAAAATTCAATTAAGTCGCATAAACAGTATTTGTCTATAAACAGTAAAGAGCAAATTTAGAATTTATAATTTTTGCTATAAATAGTTCTTGTAATACGAAACACTTCTAATCAATCAAACCAACCAACCAACCAACCAACCAACTAACTAACTAACTAACTAACTAACTAACTAACTAACTAACTAACTAACTAACTAACTAACTAACTAACTAACTAACTAACTAACTAAGTAACTAACTAACTAACTAACTAACTAACTAACTAACTAACTAACTAACTAACTAACTAACTAACTAACTAACTAACTAAAATGGGCAAAATCGGACAACGGTTTCACATAGCCCCCATACAAGTGTACCCCCCGGAATAATGGGTAAACTTTCACAAATTCGGTGTTTATGAAGCAAATGCCACAAAATTTTGCACAAGTCACTTTTTTAACTTTCGAAATTAAATTCTAAATTATGGCGGACATAGGACTATAATTGGACCTACCCCCCATATAAGGTCCACTTGAGAAAATTACTATAATGCTGATTAGTGACTTCAAAATATGAATATTGTTATGAAATTTGACACCCATAAGTTTCATGCGAGCCCATATCTCTCCACCAAATTTTATGTCGATCGGTTAATAATTGACCCTACCCCCTATATAACGTCCCCTTCAGAAAATTACTTTAATGCTCATTACTCGTTTAAAAATACAAGTGTAGTCATGAAATTTGACATAAGTAAGTTTCTTACTAGCCTCTCTGTTAAATTTTATGCGGATCGGCCCATATTATTTTACTTATATCTTAAACATTATATGCATAAGCGTGTAAAATCCTACCATTTAATGATTATTTTATAGTTAAAATGATTCTAAAGAATATAATATGTTTACATAATTATCATTACTTGTTTGTTGTAAAAATAATTATTTTTCAGAGAATCATTCTCAAATTTATAATTGTCATAAACATATAAATGTTTTCAGTAACTAAAATATTGATGAAGTTCAATAAAAATAACAATTGTTTGGTTATGACAACAAATTATTGTTACAAAAAACATAGAATAGTTTTCCTAACCATGCCGAACCATATTTTTTCTCTGCGTGTATATAATAATAAAATATATTCAAAATATCAATGTTTATTTATATGGCAGTGATTTGATGGTGCGTATAGAAGATTCGGCATAGCCGAATATAACACTCTTACTTGTTTTTAGATTATCTAATCTGATTATTAATTGGCATTTGATTGCCAACTCAAAAATTCGCACTAAATGTATCTGCTAATAAAATTTGTTTACACTGTTGTCAGATTGATAAAAAATAATAGAATAAAAAACATAAAATTCGCACATCTGACAAAAACTTGTCATACAATTATCTGACAAAAATTTGTCAGACAATTATTTGTCAATGGCAACTGTATGCGTTTACAACGTTATTAAATATCTGTCAAAATTTTTATTTTACAATATACTTACAATGCTTTTTCTGACTACGTTGTGAGACAAATATTCTAAATTCACACGGTTTGTTAAATATTGTCTAAACATTTTTCTTTCAAACGTAGTAAGAACTGACAACCGTGTAAACATAACATTATTCTTAACTTAAAGCTAAATTGTAGCATTATTTTCTTGAGTGTAACCTCAGCTGTGATCTTATCATAATTACCACAGCTTCGTGAATCTTCGTATCTAAACTTCCTTTTTTATCTACTGTTCACTGTTTGAAAAAGGAAAATATTTATGATTGTATCCAAAACTACATATTATTATAGTGTTTTGTAAATTCATTAAAACTAAACTGTTTATCCATTTATTCATACCATTAAATTGTTTGCTTTTCGGAGGAATATTTATGAATGAAACCAACTAAATTAATATTTGCATTTTACCGCAGATATTATCTCTAACACTGAGTATTTACAAATATATCGTTGTAATTACATTAATACACCCACATATTCATACATAAACATTAAGGTGTTCTCTTTTTGCATGATGATTTATTATTCACTAGACTAGACACTTGTCATTAGACATGTTTATAGGATAGTCGATATACTAATCACTTGTAAAATCAATCAGACACTTATTCCTGAACTACTCTTGTTCATATACCACGCAATATAACAGTCCACAGACTGATGAAGAAGCAGTTTCGTCCATAGAAGACTCACTGGTCAATAGATTATCTCAAATACAAATAGAGTTAAAAAGACGTTTTAATGTTTTACACACCTGGTAACAAACGGACACCAAAGTTTTTATAATTTTTCAATAACATTCGTTGTCAAAGTATATACAGATAGTTCTTATATCAATCAACAACAAAATTATAAAAAAATACACGACGTTATCAAATCAACATAAAAATATTAATGTGTCACAAAGTGACAACACTATGTTATTAAACAGAACTGTTTCTTGTTGAATGACAACGATTCCTTTTCAAAGTCACAACGTTGTATTGCCAATATGACACAAAGCCTTATCGAAACGACAACAATGTGTTGTTGCAATAACAACGGTATGTTTTCAAAATTACAACCGAGGTTGTCGAAATGATAACTGAGTGTTTTTTTAATTTTATTCACATCCGTGGTCTAAACTAAGATTGTATCAATCCCGATACATTTCTACCATCTTTTACTCTCTGTGTACTAGCCAATACACTAGTAAAAGATTTGTGAATTGAGTAGTTGTTAGAATAGTAATAGACTATGTTAGATTGATAGGTTTTAATAAGATATCATGTATGTATTAGATTTCCTCTATCATCAGTTATTATGATTATGATTCTACTATAAAAACGAGACTCCCTAATATTTATATGTACATTTGACAAAATATAATAATAACGATTATAATTTACAAACCAAATTACAAGTGTAAATAGAAATTAAATTACAAAACAACAATAATACTAAATTTAAAAACTAAATAAGCAAAAACAAAAGAACAAATACGATTCTAATGCATGTTTGTATTTCTATATACATATGTATACATTTATGTACTTAGTATATCTAAATAACTAAATAAAAATGTTAAACAATTTATTTAATAAGGGGTTTTAGTTCAACATTTACTTAATTTAATATACATAAATTAAATAATATTATATGTTACGGTTTTGTTTTAAAATATTGTGCATTTTTTTCAATTAAAACCTTAAAACAGATAATAATTTAAAAAAAGTTTTATTTAAAATCCTTGACTGCTTTATAAAAATATACATATATTCATAGTAAAGTATTTAACATCATTAATGTAACAAAAGTTAAATTTGTTAAATTCTATGAATAGAGTAAAGTTTTTCGCAGTGATTTTATATTAAAGTTTAAATTTAGAAAAAAAAAGTTGAAAAAAGCTTTACTAAACTTTATGGTTTGATTTGAATTAAAATGATTACCTAGCAGAGAATTTATATATTAAATAGACAACTGAGGTTAGGTAAATAGTAATACTGAGTAAATATATTATAATATTTCTGTGATATACAAAATTTAAAAAAAAGCAAGCCGTAGCAAAAGGAATGTTCCTATAGAAACATTAGGGTGATATTTGGAATATTGGAGATCTTTAGAACTATCAAAATATTAATTTTTAAAAACTAAATATTTTTGTTCATTTTGAAACCGTGAGCGTACTCATACAATTTTGTACATATATTTTGTCTTGTATAGATTCCTTCTCATCATATTTTCACCGCTGTACCCAAGTGTTATTGTCATTTTCTGGAGGGGACCTAATTTGGCTCATACGAAACTTGTAAAACAGCTTTAACAAACCTTAGAAATATCGAATATTTATGCAAATATTATCTAACTCCTCCGTGTGGTCCCTATCGTGATTTCAGTAGACAGACGAACGGACATGGCTGGATCCTCTTAATATTTTAATATGGACTCAAAATAATTATACTTTTATGGGCATATAATCAATATTTCGATAACAAAAACAATCCGATTTCGATTTCAAAAATTGTGTCCTGAAATTTGTTAAAACATCATATTAGGGCCTTTTTGAGTTATTATAACTATAAATTTTATAAATTTTCAAATTTTATTCTATTTTCATCTAACTCTTGAAAACTCGTTTTTTTGTTATATTCATGGTTTTTGCTTTGAAAATACTATTTATAATCAATCAATACCTACCTGACGATATTCTATTTGATTCAAAATCACTTTTGGATTCGACTTAACGATGTCCGTCAACTTTAACAATTTTAAAGTATATGTTCAGATATCTCGAAAATAAAGAATGCTGGCAGAAAGGACTTTCAGATAGTATAGAACATTTTATAAATAACAGTTATAACGTCTCAAAAAACGCCAAAATTTTAGTTTTTTTATAAACTTCATGACACATTATCCTAAATCCCATGATTCAGACTTTAAGAAAAAAATAGTTTCGTTTCTAAGTTAAAAATTTGTCGACCTATGTAATTACACATTGCAGTTATGCAAACCAAAGGCTCTTGTTTGAATCGAACCTACAACCCCCAGACTGATTAGTTAGCAATCTATCAATAAACAGTTATAAGTTTCCAAAAATGGCCAAAAAATTGGGCTTTTTTTAAAAGATTAGGAGACGTTATTTCAGTCCTGTTAGAAATAATACTTTATGTTTCATTTTTTTGACCTACGTAATCATTCACAAATTATAATAAATTAACCTATATATAAAAATACAATAAAATTATAGTTTATATTTTAACCTCAATGACCGATCGAGATGACGATGACAATACCCTACACCACTATAGTGGGGAGGATAGTATGCGTTTGTGCTGATGTTTGTAACACCCAAAAATATTAGTCCTAGACCCACCTTAAAGTATACCAATAAGAATCACTTTTTGAGTCGATTTAGCTATGTTCGTCTGTCCGTCCGTCCGTCTGTCTGTGTGTCCATGTAAACCTTGTGCGCACGCTACAGGTCGCAATTTTCAAGATAATTTGATGAAATTTGGCACATACTCTTTTTTTGGTTCAAGGACGAACGCAATTGAAAATGGTTGAAATCGGACCATTATTTATCCTAGCCCCCACACAACCGTTCCCCCAGAATCCGGCCTTTAGTCTCATAACTAAGTTAAATGTTTTAAAATGTCAATAAAAATCAGCAAAAATTAGTTTTATAGAACAATAAATGACAATATTAATTTTTATAGTGATCGGACCTCATTTGACAAACTCCCCTTCAGAAAATGACTTGAAGGTCAAAATTACCTTATAATTAGCATTAAAACGATTAAAATCTACATAAATGATTTTGAAGTAGACGTAAATTCATATAATAAAATTTATTAGGATAGACCCATATTTACACCTACTTCCCTATGAGCCCTCTTGTGGAAAATGTCTTTCTGTCAACAATAAGTAAAAATATTCCGCAGTAAAACAAATTAAATGCTTTATTTTTAAAAAATGATCCACAATTTTAACATACTGACTGGAGTAGGGTATCATATGGTCGGTAATGTCCAACTATAAATTTCTTTGGTAATTTAATACATAGAAACTTCTAAAAAATTTAACACAACTGTTCGAAAAGTTTTAAATTTTCATTATATATAATTTTATAAATTTTGTTTTAAACTACTAGGCACCGAAAGACAATGAAAAAAGTATAAACTAGTTCTTTTTTTAACTATATTATTGCAACTGTGAAAATAGTAACAATATAATCAAAATGCAAAAAAAACTATCTCATAATAACAATACGAATAATGGAAAAAGTGTAATAAAACATTTTTAAAATTTTAACTGGACTTGAAAATAAAGATTTTGATTGCGAATATTTAATAGAAAATAAATATAGACTTACACTTTTAGTTAGGTATATATGTGGCAGGCAAGTCATGCCTAGTAAAACACTCTTTTATTTATTTTCATTCAACTAAATTATATTAAACAACAATCATATACCGACAAACATTTAAAGCATAATATAGACCTATATAAATACCATACTATACACATACTAACACAAAGTATCATCTTAGCATATGTAGCCCAGAAGTTTGTCATAAGTGTCCCCAAACAGTAAATTTATTATTTTCAAAAGGTTCCAAAATTTCAATGTAAATACTTCTGCTGAGGTAAAAAAAAAAATCAAAAATAAATTTTTTCATGAAATACATTCGAAATTTAATAAATTGACTCCTTGAAAAACTGTAGGGATATTTTCGTATTTTTGTATTATAAACAAATTATAAACCAAAAGAAAAAGTAGAAAGCCATAATTCTCACTCAAGCTGCGTCCGGCATTTGCATAATAAATGCTTTTTATACAAAGAAAATATTTTTGTTAAAAAAAAAAAAAAATAAAAAATATCATGAAAATCTCACTCATACTACTATCATCATTATTCAAGTTGATTTACAAAACTTTTAAACGTAATTCACACAGTTACTCAGTCAAGCATTACAAACGCGAACGTGTAAACGCACATACATACAATTTCCACTTTGAATGCATACTTACACAAATATTTATTTGAGAAGGTTTAAAATTTAAAACGAGATGACTGAATTATGGTGTAGAACAAAAGTTAAGGGTACTAGGTCAATGTGTGCGAAAAATATATACAAATCATTACAATCATAATTGGCTAAATATTAGGACTAGTCATAAGACTAAGCTTTTGACCTAACATTAGAGTAGTTATTAAAGTATCAATATACTAAGCAACAGAATAATCATTAGACAAGATAATAGAACAGTCATTAGACTTATCAATATACTAGTCAATAGGTCCTACAATAGGTTAGGTTTGCAGGCTGTCCCTTGCAGTTCGCATTAGGGGCAGACTTGGGTCCATGTTATGATCCCTTTGTGGTACCTGAAAAGAGAAAGAAAACGGTCGGCGTATTATTACACTTCGACCCATCTACTCTGGTTTCCTATCCAAACCATT
>NC_060950.1:28266195-28327176 GCF_022045245.1 Lucilia cuprina | reverse complement strand
GGAAGTTGATTATGGTAGAGTGGCCTGACTTAGTCATATGCCACCTACCGATTGTACTGAGTCTAATCGCTGAGTTGAGGGCAACCTCCTGAGCCATTAGATCAACAGATAACCAGTTCATCATGACAAAGAGAGCCTTTGATGGAGTGGAACGAAGGGCACCTGTTATCATTAGCGCCGCAGGTCCTACAATAGTCAATATAATAATCAGTAGACTAGTTATTAGAGTATTTAATTACCAATTACCAAATAGACTGATCATTATATTAGTCAAAAGAATAGTTATTGAATATGTTAATAGAATGGACATTAAATTTGATAATATCCTGTCTATACTTAGTCTACACGAAAGGATTCATAGACTTTTGATTGGACTAATCAATACGCTAGATATTAGGCTACTCAATATACCAATCACTAGACTAGTAAATTGACTAGCCCATATGAAGTCAATAAACTTTTCATTAGTCTAGTAAATAGACTAGTTATTGAACTAACAAATAGACAAGTCATTGAACTAGCAATAGAATAATCAATAGACTTATCAATAAACTAGTAAATATACTAGTTAAAAGACTTTAGACTAGTCAATAGAGTAGTCATTAGACTAGTCAGTAAATAGTTATAAGACTAGATGAATGTCGAAGTGCTGGCGTGTTGGCCTTATTTTACTTCTGTGGCGTCCCAATGTGTATCTTACCCATTGGGACTTACACAGATGGGAATTTACGTACGTGGAATTTCCGGTCCATTATACGTGCACTTTGTTCAAATACTCAAGCTTTCTAATCCCTGATCATTGCTGCCCCGTAACTTTATTTCCGGGATGTAAAGCATCACTTTCGTTTACAAACACATAAATGGGATGGTTTCTGTTGAGTTGGCAACAGCACCAGCAGACGTTATTCGATACACCGAAATCCGGTTCCATCACATAAGCCGTGGCCTATGTTTTTATTTACAGAGATCACGCTTTTTTATTTACAGAGAACAACATCCATCGCATTAACTCTAGGTCTGTACACCCCTTCATTCCATATAATATACAACACATTTTCACTCCTCTGTGGGGTATCTGTTGTCTCGGCAATAGCACCAAACTATACGGATTTATAGATTTCTCCGTGAATCAACATTTCTTCCCTCGTATTAAATCCCGAAGGAACCTTAACCAACTGACCAGCCACAAAGAGTGGATGGATGCTTTTACATTGAAAGATTTGAATTCAAATCCTCTTTTATGCTATCTAACTATCTGCTATTAAACTAGACACCAACTGACTGACTTATTATCAAATATCGGGTGATATATGTATATATACGGACAGCAAAGTAGCAAGACATTCTAGGGTAACGCTTATATGGGTCCCTGGACATTGTATTTGTCAGGGAAACTATTTAGCTGACGAACTTGCGATGGAAGGGGAAGATGAAATCGACGCTTTTAGTAGTATGTCTCTTATTTACTGTAAGTTAGTCGTTCAGATCGAACTATATTAAATGACTCAAATCAGATGATTCAGTGAAACCACCTGTCTCAATTCGAGATCAATTTTCTGTAAATATACGATGCTCTCAGACCAAGCAGGGAACAGGTAAAAATGGTAATATCATTTATAACGGGACACTGTACTATTGGCAACCACGTTAGAAGTGGTTGTAATAATGAAGAGGAAGTGAAACACTACCTTACTTCTCTGCTATTGCCCATCATTCAATGAAAGCAGAAAACAATGTTTCAGCCTTGTTACTCTATCTAGTTTGAGTGAGCTATCTGGGATATTCCTAAAACAACGGGACTGTAGCTAGGTTGCACAGTTAATTTAATGTTCAGCATAATCCCGAACATTGATGAATTGTAAAATATCAATGCAATCTTTCTTTAATTCTGCAGAGCATAAGAGCAGACTAAGCTGTGATGCCGAAATATTTAGCATTTATTTTCTCTCCTACTATATTAATATAGTTAACTATATTAACACCACATCATATCATTATTTCCACCTTTAAATTAACTACCTTTATAGAAACAAAAACTCTACAGACACTTAAAGACCTCTTACATACATTCTAGAAAAAAGTAACTCAGTGTGTAGCAAACATTTGTTTAAATTTTTAAATAGGCGTATTCGCAGGACTTCATGTAAACACCACAGGAGTTTCAGAAACAAATAGCAATAAAGAACATTTTAACCAAAAAAAAAACATATAAAATAAAGCTACCAGAAGAGGTCTGTATGGAACATTAAAAGATGCTACCTTTAACATATTCTTCATAAAACACTCTATCAGATATTTATTATATTCAAGTCTTGTTTTTCTTGCTAAATGCCAGCACCCAACTATGTAGACGAAGTAATGTCTGAATTAATTATAAATTAATTTAACATTTTGCCTTTTCTTCTTTAATTTTCACTTTGTTTTATTATTTTTTTATTTTACAAAAAAAAAAACTGTACAAAAAGTTACTAGCTCTAGTTTATTAACAAGTAGTAAAAGTTCTTCATTAAAGTGTAGAGACTATAAATCAAAACTTTCTTTAACAACATTTTACAACTTAATGCAGGTTGCAAAATTATAGGAGTGAAAGAGTAATATTTTTTTAATTTTTCTCTGCTGGAAAATAAATTAAATAGTTTTCTTTATTGCTAGTGTTGTAGAATTTTAAATAAATTTTTTTTAATGAAAATTAAAAAAATAAAAGAAAAATTTAATAACTGAAGCCAAGTGGGTAATTCAAAGGTAACGGGGCGTATGATGAATATATTTAAATTTAAGGATAATTATACGTTGAAGAATAAAAAATGTAAATTATTTTGTGGTACTTTTAGATAAAAATCAAATGTTCAAAAAGCACATTCAAAACATTTCATGTAAATAAAACCAGTCAAAAATATGTGATGAATCCGTCCTCGTTAATGTTGTTGATCGGGGGAGCTATAGTTATAGCGGTGTTAACCTAAATATTTAAAACAATAATGTGTTTTAAACTATCAAAATCAGATATCAACTCTCAAAGATATGAACCTTTAATGTTTTAACCTTTTTGATTTTTTGTTAAAATCGCCATAAAAGACCCGGTTTTTGAAATTTTTAAGAATTTAATGTATCTTATCTCCTCTTAGGCTATTTGAATCTAGGAAGATCGTTGCCTATACGGATGACATGTTGCTACTGATCAAGGGAAAAGGAAAGTTATAGAAAAATTATCAATAATGCTCAAAGGTGGGCCTCTATTGGCATTACTGGAGTCATTAGAAACATCAGGCCTTGGACATCATTCTGTACCTGTCGCACATAAAGCATTTGGTATCGGGCGTGGCTGATAAGAATCTGCTAAGACTCTAGGAGATTTTGTTAGTCAAGCCTTCGCCTGACAACCATGCACAAATTCTGTACGATGTAGGTCTATTTGATCAGGGAAATTCGCCTTGCGGAATTATAGATTATAATAATACGACTATTGACTTCAGTGTTACACCTCTGATAGAATCACCAACTTGAGATAATTGGCTTGTATCTGGTAGATTGTTTATTGAGTGTGCAGTTTTGACTGAGTCCCGTACGAGTGCTGATATTAACATAAAATGGTCCTTCAGACTCCCTTACGAATGTAGTGTCTACATATAGATGGCAAATGTTACAATCACCCAATTGTCACTTTTATAGTCTACTATCCCAGTCCTGAAATAAAGAATTGGATTGCAGAGTATTAAAGACCCTATGCCCAAAACTTCATATGGGATCTATCTTCAATCTTTGAAGGGAATCACAATGAACCTTATATTCTCCAATGTGCATAATGCAAAGTAGAAAAAAGGTGTTTAAGTCTCAAGCCATCAGGATTTGGGGAATGGTGAAAGAAACTTTGTTAACTACGTACTAAAAGATTGGCTGGATATCCAGATAAATGCTTATTGGCCCACCGAAGTCGATCTGGGTTGGTACATACCCTAAAAACAACAGGTAGTTGTCTTATATGTCTAATAGAGTATGTGTTTACAAAAAATTAAAGAAATCTGAATACCATCGGTTTATTCGACTAATTTTGACGAATTTTGAGCATCATCCATGATGTGCCTTGGCAATATGCGTTTAAATAAAAGTGACACCTCTATAGCTTTCAAGGACATTTTAAATAAATTTATGATCCAAAGCTATTGTTTTTATTATTACTTTCATGTCTATTCATTAAATGTTTGTATAAATCTCTATTTTTTAATATATATAAAACTGCTCAGAAAACAGTTCAGTCTTATTTTGAAAATAAAACTTCTGAATAGTTCAAGAATTAAATTATAATTAAATTTTTTTATAACTAACATAACAACACAATTAGCCAAATTAAATACCCGACAAAACCTTTATTATCCCCCTAAACCAACAACTATTATTGACAAATAAACGTAATAATATTTAGCCCACACTAACTAGCCACAAAAATGAAATAAAAAATGTTGTAATCTAATTTATGACTCGTTGTTATTACCAACCATCAATTAAAATCCTCATAAGCTTTAAGATTTCTAAACGCTTAACACAACAATAAAGTCAACGACATTTTTACTCAATTAGACAAAACAAATCGTTAATAGAGTTTCACGATTCGACACATGCCAACATGGCATGTGTCACATAAATACAATCTGGACATTTTTAGGGTCTAATGAAGCATTTAAGTTAATGAACAAAAATACAAACACATAAGCAATAATTAAACACATGCTACTAGCATTCAATGAAGTTTTAGTGAGATTTTAATAAGGAAAATGAGTTAAACTTAGTGTATCAAATGCAGGCATATTGAAAAATTAAGGCGTGATTAAGACAAACACATACTACTTAAGACTAATTAAGAGATGAGACACAACACAAACATCTTAATGTATAAAACGATATACATATATCTGATATTGCTTTGGTGAAATATAGACACCAAGTACAGCAATAAATTTCAGCATTTTAGAGAAACAAGTTATACTATGTGCGAAAAATTGATCGTTGATTATGTAAGTATTTGTTCGTTAAATGCCACACACCTTTAAAGATATTAATAAACAACGAAAACTACTACAAGTGTAAAGGCAAATTTATCATGGCAACATCGTATAAATATAGAGAAAAGTTTATCACTGTCATGTTCTGCTGGTAAAGTAAAGGGTATACCAAAAAAGATCTAATTAATTGATAAATTATATTAAAATCAAATGAAATTAAAAACCGATCATATAATACCCTACACCTGTATACAAATAAAATGTGATTTAGTTTTCATAAAAATATTTAAGTTGAATTGTACCTTGCCTCGGATATACATAAGCCATTTATTGTTTAATAAAACTGTAACCCCCTAATTCATAAATAGCATTTTATTTTATAAAAGGTTTATAAAGCAAAATTTCCATACGAAATTTGATTAATAAATCGTTTATAAAATAAAAATTTGTTTATTAATATCGGGGTAAATATTTAAGGAAAATTTTGATGGGGGCTTATATAGGGTCAAATGAGGCCCTATAATTTATGAGGGTCATCAAGGCTAGTATAGGTGCCTAGGTGAAATAATGGACCGATTTTAACTATTTTCAATAGGCTTGGTCTATAGTACCACAGAAGATCATGTGCCAAATTTCATTAATTATCTCCAAAATTTCGACTTGTAGTTTGATTACAAGGTTTACAAACCCTATTCAGGGGTACAATTGTATGGGGTCAGGTGAAATAATAGAGCGATCTTAACCATTTTCAATAGGCTTCATCCCTGGGGCAATAGAATCATGTAACAAATTTCATTGAATTATCTTCAAAATTGTGACAATATACCCTAAACCAAAGTGGTATATTGTCTTGTATTTTACAAACTTAAACGCATCCTGTATTTTTATACCCACCATCAAAAAAGTATATTGTTTTTGTCATTTCGTTTGTAACACATTGAAATATTCGTCTAAGACCCATAAAAGTATACATATTCTGGGACCTTATTAGATTCTAAGACGATCTAGCCATGTCCGTCCGTCTGTCCGTCCGTCTTTCTGTCTGTCTGTCTGTCTGTTGAAAACACGATAGAGTCCACACGGAAGTAGCTAGCTAGCTGAAATTTTGCACAGTTATAGTTGATGCAGTTTGTTTGGTATTGAAAATGGGCAATATCGGTCCACGATTTCGCCTAGCCTCCATATAAGGCCCCCTACAGTATGTAACTATTTCAACTTTTTTGTCAGAAGCCTATAACGCATTGCCTCGTAAAACGCGTATTGTGTACATCTATCTTTAGGCTTCTTACGGGTATAATTACTAGGCATGTGTCGTTTTCTTTGGACTATCCAAGTTATAGTTAATGTATAAGTTGTTTGGCTGGGGAAGATTGGAGAAGAGCACAGATTCCTCTATCTTGGTAGATCTCTTTTCCATGATCTGTCTCACTATCTCAGAGCTGCTTTACTTTACTATGGAATCACATAGTCTACGAAATTAGGGAAACCATTCTCCTTTTATGTATAAACTCTCAACGCGCAAACTAGCGAGCAACCCATGTAACCTAACCTAAGGTATAGTTTTTATAGATTTTAGCAAAGCAAAGCTTATCAACAAAAGAGTTTTTGTTGATAAGCTTTTGAAGCATCTGCGTTAAAATATAAAAATAATTAAATGTATTAGGTTTTATTTCAAATGTTTATATATTATTCTTACTAACAGAGTCGACAATAGCAGTTTGATAGAGCCAATTTGATAAGTGATTATTACGTTTTAAAATAATTCACAAATACTTAGTTTTAATTCAGTTGGTATTGTTATTCAAAGAGTCACTATGGCGTATGATTAATATATTAAGTTTTTTTATCCCTCATACTTATTGCTGCTGCAACTATTTCCGGCAGTAACTATGGCGTATGATTAATAAATTTAGTTCATTTAACCCTCATACGTACTGTTGGTACAATTATTTTAATTTTTCCTCATAGAAAGAAATTATTCTAACTGAACATTTTGCCAATTAATATAAATGTATGATACACTAGGCATATTGTAATTTCCCATCAAAAAATCTTTAAATTTTGGTAATGAGTAATCTAGATAATGTAGTTATTTAATACATAACCTGGTAATTAATGGTCGTTATCAATGTAACTATTTAATTTTTTTAAATGGGATTTGTTGCCAATTATCTAGAGAAGCAGTCCAATTATCTAAAGCGTTTATCCAACATTAGTAAGTATCATAATTGATAGCAGTATTTTAGAAAACATCTATTTCTACTTTTATGTAAAAAAAATATTTCAAAAAGTACTATAAAATAGCTTGGTAATGGTAATGAAGCGGAAATACTAGTAAATACAAAAAAATAACTGTAGAGCCAGGGGAAAGTCGAGTAAGCACATTTGTAACCAGTTATTTTTTTAAACCTCGTCAAACAAAAATAATTACTTAGTCACCCCAAAAGTAAGTAGTTTCACATTGCTTCAATATTACTTGACTACTTACCGGGTAAGAAAAGTTTTTCCTGGGTTATGTGACTGATATGCAACGAGAAACAGATAGATGCCTTTCTAATTGAGACATCTTCACGAATTTGATAGGCCCTACAGGAATAGAAAATATTGATATATACATCATAGTAATATCTCCTATGAACTTACAACTAATTAATTACAAATTTTTTAATATCTAGACAGATGGTTTTGGTGTTATTGCCTCCTTGATTCAAATATTAGTCTCAAGCCTGGAAAAATAAAATTTTGAAATATTTTTATAAGAAAATTGAGATAGTTTAGTATAAAAGAATTATAATAGAGTTAACTCAAAATATGAGCGATTAATAAATCACTGATAAATGGTACAAGTTGTACCAAGAGTTTTTAAATCTTGACTTTTGTATGCTTTATGTATTTGGAGATTTAAATTTTTACTAGACTATGGCGGCCAGACAAACACATATTACTCTACACACTACACATTAGTTCGAAAGTGACGATTGTCTTCACCCTTTAAAAGAGCGCATCCGTGAAGAAGGACGAAATAGAAACAACCCTGTAGTCAGACGTAAATGGAAATCACTGTATTTTTCTGATGCAAAATACCCTCTAAAGTTTATATTCTATGACAGTGTATATGTATATATGAGTGTTTTCCATACTTATCTAATAAGCATCCATAAAATGACTGAAACTGTCAAATAAACTTTGTCACTCTTAAAATGTCCAAATATCAATTCATCATCTTGGTAATCATATCAACTATACACAGACAATGGAACACATATATTTACAACACACATAATATAAACCGGATACATGACAACAAATAAATTGTGTTGTATGTACAATGAACATAGATACTGTTATTCAGATTGTCATTTGGATATATCTGTTCATAAAGTCAATTTTAACTGAATGTTATCAATTTGTCGTTGTTGTATATTGAATAATTTCTCATACACATACTATGTATGTATGAGTATGACATTTTGTGTGGTTATGTGAATTTATTTCAAAATTGTAATAAATAAATTAAGAAATAAGTATAATTAATTAAATCAATTATAATTCAAAGTAATTCAATTTACAAGAACAAATCAATATAAGGAGTTATTAAAGAACCTTTGACTTTAATTTATATTTTTTTATTACATTCATACATATGTGTACTCTTCTTTATGGAGAATACAACTTCAATTCATTACTCGGTAAGATACAGGTAAACAATCATTTGTCTACCATGTTGGCACTCTAAATTTGATTTTCTGTTGTAAACAAATGAAGCAAGGCAAGGATCTATCACCCTGAACTGCTGGGACATATATGTATGTATACACATACTAAAAGTTATGTCAACTTATGTTTGTTTCTATTTAGTTAAACAATAAATCACACCAATTCAAATATAATTCATCGCTATTTATAGAAATAAATGAGTTTTCATAGAAACTATGAATGAAAGAAATTCCGATAATAAATGAGTCAAAATAAATTCTATTACTTCATACTTGAGGATTAAGCGTTATGTGTTTTGGTAAAGGACATTGCTTCTAGGAAATAAGCAGAATTATTCTGTCAGTATAATAGAATTACAATTATTGTGGTTAAGAAATTAACTTTGTCTATTTCAGGCTAATGGCTAATTACTTAGAAGGACTCTCATTTCTCTCATTTCAGAAAAAGATTATGAGCCGATTGGTATACTTTAAGGTGAGTATAGGACAAATATTATTGTGCGTTACAAACATCAGCACAAACCCAATATTCCCTCCCCACTAAAGTGGTTTAGGGTATATAAATACATAACTTAATGAAGCCAACAGCATCCAAACATACAAAACAAAATACACAGCGTAATAAAACGAAATACATCTACACACACATGTAGATCTTTTTCCAATTCACGGTGTTGTTGTTTATTTATCAAAGCATAAAAAAATGTATTTTTGTTATGAAATTTTCAGAGGTTGTCAAGAATTTTTGCTCATATCTCCGGTATTTATGGACCGATTATACTGATTTTAAATAGCGAACTTCTCGAATGTCGCATGTCTAACAGAATTATTGAAGACTCGGATCTTGCCGATATCTGGGATCCTCCAAAAAGCATAAAAAATGTATTTTTGTTATGAAATTTTCAGAGGTTGTCAAGGATTTTTGCTCATATCTCAGGTATTTATGGACCGATTTTACTGATTTTAAATAGCGAACTTCTCGAATGTCGCATGTCTAACAAAATTATCGAAGACTCAGATCTTGCCGATATCTGGGATCCTCTAAAAACTGATTTCAACAAACAAACATACAGACCGACAGACAGACACACGGACATAGCTTAATCAACTCTTCCTATAAGGATCCAGAATATATATACTTTATGTGGTCGGAAAATTATATTATAGAAATTACAAACTTATGTACACCCTTCTCTCGCCCAAACCCCTCCCCCCGGGGGCATGTTACCTCTATCTTGGTGTTATTGCAATCCCGGGGTATAAAGAGGTGGCCAATACCTCTAATATGGCCGGGACTAAAAAATTGGTTACAGTCTACCGCCTGCTTTAGTCCTTACATAGATTAAAAGAGGTCAGACTAGAACACCGCATAATCTGGTACTACGGGTGCCCAGTTACCCGCAGGACTATGTCCTGGCTGGTCTGTTGGTTAAGATTCCTTCGGGATTCACATAGTGGCTGTGGTTTAAACCCAAATTCGCGGGAACAGTAAGTGGCGTATATGATACGGATTGAATGTGAGGTACGTCTACCTACAATGAATGTGTCGTATGTTTTTCTCTGATGAATGTGTCGTACGAATGAGATGTATGCTGGGTGGTATGATGATGAAGGAAATGATACCATTGAATTTTGCTAACTTGTCTAAATATGTTCAGGGTATACTCTGTCCATATCAAAGATAACACAGTGTGTCCATGTAAGAACAATGTCCTCGGCTTATTTGATGGATTCGTACTTCGGTCCAACGGTTACGTCTCTATGTGCTGTTGCCGAATCAAAAGAGGCCATCCAATGGTCAGAGATTAGATATCTCGAATCCTATCAGCAAAAGCGATGTAATGATATTCAATAGTACTTACTTACCTAAAAACATACTTTTCAATAACTACTTATGTCCATTCGAAATTCCACATAGCACCCACACATACATACATACATATTCCGGGAGTTAGTTAGTTAGTTAGTTGGTTAGTTAGTTAGTTAGTTAGTTAGTTAGTTAGTTAGTTAGTTAGTTAGTTAGTTAGTTAGTTAGTTAGTTAGTTACTTAGTTAGTTAGTTAGTTAGTTAGTTAGTTAGTTAGTTAGTTAGTTAGTTAGTTAGTTAGTTAGTTAGATAGATAATTAGTTAGTCAGTTAGTTAGTTAGTTAGTTAGTTAGTTAGTTAGTTAGTTAGTTAGTTTGTTAGTTAGTTAGTTAGTTAGTTAGTAAATTAGTTAGTTAGTTAGTTAGTTAGTTAGTTAGTTAGTTAGTTAGTTAGTTAGTTAGTTACTTTAATAGTTTGAAATCGGCCCTGTTGTGCGCACCCTTACCTAACATGAGTTCTTATATGAATCGGTTATTTATTCTAAAACCGGGGTAAAGTTCAAATGGAATATGTTTCGCTTATATATACAAAATATTTTTGAAGATTTTTCGGAGATCTTCCAAAGTAGGTCCATCAATTTCTTAGAGACTAGATTTCTAAGATTTCAAAATAATAGTAGTCTCATTATGAAACTAAAATTTAGAATTTTTGGATGGGTTTTCATAAAAAATTTGTCGCATGTGGAGGGTATTAGTGATTCTACATGGCCGAATAAAACACTTTGTCTTGATAAGTACACTTTTCTAAGGTTTACTGATATTTACATTTTTAACTAACAAAATTTGTAGTAAATGTTAAAAATGGACGTTTATTACTTTTATTATTTAATAAATAATTTTATTTTTTACAATTAGTTCATGGCATTCAAGAGAAAACTAAATGATTATAAAAATTGCACTGTAAGCTGGTGAGAGCTTTTTTTTATAAATACTTGCATAAACTAAATATTTTCTATTTTTTAAGCTGTTTCTGTCTAAATCCATTAGCACATGTCACTTAAACATTTGTGCATATTTGTAGAAAGTTTGTTGTAGCATTTTATGAGAAAAATAGGTTTCAATGAATTTGAAACTTTATATTTGAAATGTATGTAAAATTAGTTTGAACGTGTATTGATTTTTAAACCTTGATTTTAGTTGAATAATGGCTTTTTTTCAAAGTACTAGAATTAGTTTTACTTTTAATTTTGTTAGAATGTTTTTGTAGCATGTTGAAATTTTTACAAAATAATCATTTGTCATCTACATTTGTGCACAGAAATCTTTAGGTTTGTGTGTGTGCGAGTGTACACACATATACCCTGCAGTTTGGAAAGGACAAATATAGAAATTTTATCATTTCTTTTTTCAAATTCATGGAGCTAATCACATTTGAAAGTAATTTCTTTCATCGCTGTAAAACTGGAAAAAAAAATTAATTATTCCACTCTCAAAATTACTTAAAAACATAAAAGTGAATATAAGTCACTAAAGAGTTAATACTGTGAAAATATTGATTCAACAATGCGAAACCTTAACACCGAAAATACTACGTATATACACATATGTTGATTAATATTCGTATGTGTGATTTAGCTCTGAATTCATTTATACTGCCGTTGGCACACAATAGACATCTGACATATTTTTATCATTTGCGGTTGTTGAAATGTCAGAAAATCTGTATATTTTTTTAAGAATGTAAATGTTTGTGTGAAATAAAAGAAATCAACCTACAGCAAAATAATTATTAGTGATTTTTGTTACTAACGCTGCTGCTGTAATTCTCATGTTTGTGCCATTTTAATTCACATCACATTTGTCACATTTTCTGCTTTCAGCCTGAACAATTTTTGCGGTTTTTTATGTGGCTGAAACGTGATTAACGGCAAAAACTACGTGCATAAATGAAAGTATTTATATTTATTTAATTTATAAATATTTTAATATTTGTTTAATCAATTTTTTTATTTTTTTTCTATCAGGTATTTTGCAATATTTTATTGATATAGTGAGAATAAATGTTTTATATTTTGATTAACATAGACAAGACCATAGTCTAGTCTATTGTCTAGTCTATAGTCTAGTCTATAGTCTAGTCTATAGTCTAGTCTATAGTCTAGTCTATAGTCTAGTCTATAGTCTAGTCTATAGTCTATAGTCTAGTCTATAGTCTATAGTCTAGTCTATTGCCTAGTCTATTGTCTAGTCTATAGTCTAGTCTATAGTCTAGTCTATAGTCTAGTCTATAGTCTAGTCTATAGTCTAGTCTATAGTCTAGTCTATAGTCTAGTCTATAGTCTAGTCTATAGTCTAGTCTATAGTCTAGTCTATAGTCTAGTCTATAGTCTAGTCTATAGTCTAGTCTATAGTCTAGTCTATAGTCTAGTCTATAGTCTAGTCTATAGTCTAGTCTATAGTCTAGTCTATAGTCTAGTCTATAGTCTAGTCTATAGTCTAGTCTATAGTCTAGTCTATAGTCTAGTCTATAGTCTAGTCTATAGTCTAGTCTATAGTCTAGTCTATAGTCTAGTCTATAGTCTAGTCTATAGTCTAGTCTATAGTCTAGTCTATAGTCTAGTCTATAGTCTAGTCTATAGTCTAGTCTATAGTCTAGTCTATATAGTCTAGTCTATAGTCTAGTCTATAGTCTAGTCTATAGTCTAGTCTATAGTCTAGTCTATAGTCTAGTCTATAGTCTAGTCTATAGTCTAGTCTATAGTCTAGTCTATAGTCTAGTCTATAGTCTAGTCTATAGTCTAGTCTATAGTCTAGTCTATAGTCTAGTCTATAGTCTAGTCTATAGTCTAGTCTATAGTCTAGTCTATAGTCTAGTCTATAGTCTAGTCTATAGTCTAGTCTATAGTCTAGTCTATAGTCTAGTCTATAGTCTAGTCTATAGTCTAGTCTATAGTCTAGTCTATAGTCTAGTCTATAGTCTAGTCTATAGTCTAGTCTATAGTCTAGTCTATAGTCTAGTCTATAGTCTAGTCTATAGTCTAGTCTATAGTCTAGTCTATAGTCTAGTCTATAGTCTAGTCTATAGTCTAGTCTATAGTCTAGTCTATAGTCTAGTCTATAGTCTAGTCTATAGTCTAGTCTATAGTCTAGTCTATAGTCTAGTCTATAGTCTAGTCTATAGTCTAGTCTATAGTCTAGTCTATAGTCTAGTCTATAGTCTAGTCTATAGTCTAGTCTATAGTCTAGTCTATAGTCTAGTCTATAGTCTAGTCTATAGTCTAGTCTATAGTCTAGTCTATAGTCTAGTCTATAGTCTAGTCTATAGTCTAGTCTATAGTCTAGTCTATAGTCTAGTCTATAGTCTAGTCTATAGTCTAGTCTATAGTCTAGTCTATAGTCTAGTGAATAGTTGAGTGTATTGTCTTGTGTATAGTAAAGTGTATAGTCTAGTGTATAGTCTAGTGTATAGTCTTGTGTATAGTCTAGTCTATAGTCTAGTCTATGGTCAAGTCTATAGTCTAGTCTATAGTCTAGTCTATAGTCTAGTCTATAGTCTAGTCTATAGTCTAGTCTATAGTCTAGTCTATAGTCTAGTCTATTGTCTAGTCTAAAGTCTAGTCTATAGTCTAGTCTATTGTCTAGCCTCAAGTCTAGTCTATAGTCTAGTCTATAGTATTTTCTATAGTCTAATAGTATAGTCTATAAGCTATTCCAGTCTATAGTCTAGTTAAGGTAAGCTTAATAATTCATTTTAATTTTATTTTTATTTTCAATTTTGATGTTACATATTTCAAATCAGCTATTGTAACCACGACTTGTTAGTTGTAGTTCCCAGCACAGTTTATTTCTATGTCTATTAAATATTTTCACCCTTAAATTTTATAATTATTAATGTTTAGGATTTTTTTATATTGAAAGCAAAAATGTTAATAAATATACAAAAAAACACATTTTATTTTCTACACGTATTTCAATTTAAGTAACCAAATCCATTAAATTTATTACATTCCATCCTCTTAACAATAACCTTTGTCGCGAAAAAAACGTAAATTCAAAATGAAGAACCAAAAGATTTTAAAATTAAATAAAATATTTCATTTCGCAGCGAAGTTGATGTGTTGAGGCTTAAGGAGTTTTTTTTGTCATAATTTCATATGAAGCTAGCGACAAAATGAGTGAAAGAATGAAAGATGATGGAAAAAATAATATTTGCTGCTAAAAATTAGACATATGTACGTTGAAATGAAGAAAAAGAGAATTTGACATAAAATAAAGCTTAACTTATTTAACGCAATTGTATACTTACATATACATATTCAAACCCAACAAACATTTTTTAACTAAAAATGGATTTGCATTTTTTCAATAACTAGGATTTAAATGTAAAGTTTTTGCTAAAGTGTTTTTTTTTATTAGACAATTTTTTTTAAAGATATTGTTATTTTTTTTGTTTACTGGGTTATTACCACAATCGCAAGCAGTGTGCGTGTGTTAATGTCTTTATAAGAGATTTTATTTCCCACTGTTTCTTTACGCAAATGTTTCGAATGCTTCGTTGAATTCCTTCAACAGCAGTTTTCCCTCATCATTTTTTCCTGTCTTCTACTTTAACTTTAAACATGTGAATATGATTATTATTACGAGCGTTACAGAACAAGTTAAAGAAATGAAATGGAAGCAACACAAACAACAGAAACAAGAAAACCAGAAAATATTTTTCAGGATATTCTTAGGGGATTTAATATTTTGTATTTTAAAGAAAATTTTTGTTGTAAGAGAAAAAAATTTGTGTTTTGGCAAACATTTTAGCAGCTCAGATAGATAGATATTAAACAACTTGCATTACATATATTCTTGTTTCAATATGGTCCAATAATATATAAAGTTTGTTAACGAAAATCAATTCATTCTATGTGTAAGACGCAGTAAGACGCCTACGTGTATGCATTTTGATTATAGGGATTGTAGCAAGTAGGTCCTACAGTTTTATAGTTATTTTAGGTTTTGAACATTGTTTACATCTAGATATATAAACCTGTGGAAGAAACACTGTACAGCGTTTTCCATGTTCCGTTTGAAAATAATAATGATTTCCGTCGTTATGGATATTCAATCATTCTGACTGAAGGGCTCCTCTAGAGAATTACATTTAATTTCATTTGCAACATTTCGAAATGTAAAAATTCTTTCTGTAACACACTTTATTCGATTACATTTTTTGGAAAATCCTGTTATGCTCGTATTGATGTGAAATTCTAATGCAATATGTTTCAAGTATTAGTAATGCATGTTGAATACGAGAGTTGTGGAGAGAAATTTAAAAGTCCTTAGAACGCTGTTAACTCCAACCAACATGACATTGTTATCTAACTACACTTTTAATATATGTAAATCAATAAGAAATTTAATACGTAGAACAAAATTTTGCTCACAAGGACAATTAACTTGTTTGGCAGTTAACGCATTTATACCTCCCTTCTATTAAAATCTTCACACTCTTCCTCTTTTGCTTTCAACACAAATACTTGACTTAAAGAATTTTAAAAGTTAATGTTTAAAAGTAGAATTGATGTTGATTATACAAAAAAAAAATATATATATAAGTACACACAAACTTGATGTAAAAGAAACACAAAAAAAAACATAAAAAATTGCAAAAATGTTTTAGCATACGCTCTCACGTTGTTAACATATTCAAGATATTTATTCTAATAATTTCAATAATATTTGCCAAAAAACCAGAAGCAACAACAAATCTAAACACAAAAATATTTAAGTTAAAGAAGAAGGTAAGAAAAAAAAATAAAAACAAAAATTTCAGACAGAGAAGAAAATATTGGTAAAGAGAAACAACAAATTATACTAATACAAACATATATATAGAATTTTCTATAAGTATATCTATAAGTTTGCTCATTTTTGTGCGTCCCCATCAGTTCGACGGGACAGTTCCGAACTGACCACTTAACCTTCCACTTGTGATGGCCCCTAGCCACCTGACTACCCAGGTGACCAACCATTATAACATGGGCTTGTCCTACAAGGAAGTCAATCGTCACTCTACACCCTACAAAGAGACTGTTAAGAGACGGTCAAAAATAGTCAAAAGATGGTAATCTCCAAATGGGTTATTGGAATTCAGTCACATTACTAGCTATTTAACTGGTGCTACTTTTCTTGCTATAAAACTAGGACATGGACGTATTCTAGGATAGTAACGATTTACTTTTATTCTTGATGAATGACCCAAAACATGCGAATTGGAGCCAACAGGTGGTAAGATATTAATGGATATAAAGGTTAAAAATATAAGTGTCTACTCTCTAGAATACTATGGAACATCAATGTCACGATTGACCCTAAAGATATAAATTTGAGTTAACCAGATGGTGGCATATTAATAGAAAGTAACAATCATTTCTCCAAAAAATGGGTAAAATAACTACTTTCGGAAGTACAACAAAAATAACAACTTTTAAGAGTATAATCTCTAGGTTACTTGAGAACAGTAAAGAGACGACTGTCTCCGCTCCCGCTTACAAAGAGGACACTAAAATGACGACTGTTTGCATTCTCGATTAAAAAGTGTACATTACAATCATCCAAGTGGGTAACTATTAGTGGAAATTACTGTCTTTTTCGTATGCATTGACTCTTTGGCAAACTGCTGGGTCCTTCAAACCACAGAATATTGCCATGTTATGCATCATTTGTGCCGGAGATGGTTAGTGTGATTCATGGAGGATAAAAAAATGATAAAATGATCTTCAAGCTCAAGAAGAACTCAATGAAGTTAAAGACGAGAGGCATTTAAAAGCGGTTAGTTAGTTAGTTAGTTAGTTAGTTAGTTAGTTAGTTAGTTAGTTAGTTAGTTATTTAGTTGGATAACAAGAACATATGAACAAGTTAAGTTTTTAAATTTATTACCTCCAATCTGGAACCAACTGCAATGCCCCACATAAGGACTTTGATTGAATTTTCTACGTCGAAATTCTTCCAGGTGCGAATGGTTTAGAGATAACCTACCGAGCGAATATACTACCAGAATCTTTACATATGGTTCTAAAATAAACTGCGGTGTTGATTCTGGTGTCTCTGTCGATAGTCAAGCTTCTCTTTTCTCACTAAACTCTTATACTACCACTTTCCAATGCTGGGTCTGGCATTATCTTTGTTTGGCTTCCCGCTATAGTAATGAACAGGCTCTGCACTTGATAGCACCATGTAAATTGGCCAATATATGATGACACTCCTTCAATGAGAAACGCACAATACACCTTATAAACTGAGTCTTAGCTTCATGATATACTCAGATACATCACATCTAAAGGCTGGCACGTTAACCAACCATTTAGAAAAAATAGGTAAGAATGCAGTAAATACAGATATATAATTAAATGAAATATATGCGGTTATGTGATTTCGGAAGTAAATCTTATATGGGAGCTATAACCAATAATGGACCGATTCGGAAAACAATTTCATAATTCATGTATAGACAAGACATCGAATTTCATGAAAATAGCTTAAGTAATCAATGAAATATGTACGTCGAAGTGATTTTTGGAAGTCGACCTTAAATAGGAGCCATGACCAATAATGGACCGATCCGAAAAAAATTGTTAGTTAGTTTTTTAGACTAATATTTCTTGGTGCTACACACGGAACGACAAAGTTATATACCCTCTAACACCACTGATGATGGTGGAGGGTATAAAAAGAATATACAAAAGAAAGCAAGGGGTCTTAAAGTGCAGGTTTATTCCGGCATCCTTATTATAATGCATTTCCATCAAAACTTTCCCTCTGACACGTCATTTATTTCTAAATATCTGCTGACATAAAGGTGGTAAAGGTTTTCCTTATCCAAGGATAATACAACGTATCTTTTATAACTTATACTTTCGTTTCTTGGAGCACTATGAAATCTCCATACAACACCGGGTATAAGAAGCTAATATAAAATAAACAAAAGTTGTTGGTAACAACAATGAAACCATTAAATTAAAAGCTGTTTATCACCTTGATTTTTTTATAACATATTTTGAAGCTTTTAAGGAAACACATTCAAAAGATTTGGTTGTTTTTGTTTTATTATTTAAAATATTACTTGAGCAGCCGTACATTACCATACATCGTTGCTATTATGTCGTCTATTTTGACTTCTTAAAAAGGTTTCTCTTTTAGCTGGCACCCCCCGTTGTGGTGTTAAGACACCCACTAACTCGATTACTTAAGTGTGCTAAAACGCAATGGCATCATCAAACATCTGTTGGTGGTATATATTTCTGGAAAAAGCGAGAGAAAATGCGTTTGTTTTTTTTTTCCTTATTTCTTTCCTTGATGAGGTCTTATTTTGTTTTTTTGGGTTAATGGCGGATTTTTACTCGTACCTTATTAACGTAACTTGTTATACATTTTTTTGTGGTGGCATTTTCATTTACATTTTGGTTTCTTTAATGGCAGCAGGATACGTGGCACTGTCGTTAAGCCTATTTATGTTTTTAGATGTCAACTTTTATCATATGTCTTTCTTATTTCAGTTTTATATTTCCAATACCCTACATATGACAAGAGTTGAAATAGTAATTGAAATTTGATGATAATGTGTTTTTATCAACTAACAGATTTAAAGATAATCACAAATGTTGGGTACGCTAAACGAGATATTACAGGTCAAAGGTCAGAAAAGGACTTTTTGTTACATGTCCTATTTTAGTGGTGAAAGGAACGGTTCTAAGAACTCAATTGCCTGTCCTAATCGGTTTAAGTTATTTACATTAAAAAGACATGCATCTGCAGTTATACAAACTACCTGAAGTAGAGTATCATTATTTTCCCTCTGCATTGTTTCACTGTCATTTCATTTGTCCCCCTCAATTTAAGATTTTCATTTTTTTTACTTACCGCTTTTATTGTTGACTTTTGCTTTATTAAATTATATTTTTTTTGGCCATAAAGTAGACAAATGAAATTATTATTAAGTATAATTTAAGTGTATGTCTTGTTTATACTTTAATACAATTTAATAAAGTGGGCTTTTTATAATAAGACATTGTATGGGTTTCTTTTTTATTTGTTTAAATTTTAATTTTTAAAAATGTATTATTTTATAAACATTTTTTATACTTACGTATAAGTCAGGTTAGGTTGGTAGGAGGATGTATACTACATCAAATCCGAAGAAATGCACCTTGGCCACTATCGGGCCCGTTGTGCGCTCCAATTCATGAAAAAAAATGTTCACTGAATGTATTATTTTTCCATGTTTAGAAACTCAGTTTCTTGGACGTAATTCCTAAGAATCTTCCAATCAGTGTTTGTTAAGAATATTATTATCGGAATAACATCACTTCCAAAATACTTGGATCTAATATCGACGAATGCCTGACAGTGGCAAAGAAAGTGCTCCAGAGTTTCACTGTCCTCTCCACATGCTCTACATTCGTCTAAATCCGCACGTCCAATTTTGTATAGATTGCACAAAATCCTGTGTGTCCTTGTCGGGGCCGGTTTTGACAGCCCTTTCAATCGGCGCTTTCCCAATTTTGTAAAGGGCAACTACACTTCCTTCTGGCGAGTTAATGGCAAATTCCTCGATTTTAGGATTTGACTCCTCAACTTTATCAGTAGTGGATACTGATGCCGTGGTCTTAGATTTTTTAGTGTCCTTTTCGAGGCTTGTTGTAACAGCCCTTCCAATTGGCACCTTCCAAATTTTGAATATGACAGCTTTAGAGGCGAAGTAAGCCCTACCTTTATTCTTGGCAAGACTAGCCATGGATTTCTGGTCGATACCTATTACAAATAAAGTTCCCTCAGGTTCTTCTTTCCTGTAAAAGACATCCCATTTTTCCACGGCCAGCTCTGCATTTTGATCACCAAGAATTTCCAGTATGCGTTCATTAGCCAGTTTACTGCCCCATCCTTTTATGTAGACAGAGGACTTTAAGAGCACCGGAAGCTCGCTCTTCTTTGTCAGTCCCAGCCTAGCGCCGTCCCAGGGAGCAGGGATACTTTCCACCAAGTTTTTTGAGGTGCTAACACATTGCTGAGATGCCAAACTCATCAACATCACGCCCATGCTGAACTCGCAGCTCTCGCTCTCTATTGGTTGTTTGCCCTTTGAAGCGATTGCATGGTCCACTATTTTATTGTTGACCAAATTTTCCATTTTACTCTGTTGGTCTATTGGAATTTTCCTGTCGGATTACCGGCATCATAAACAGCATAGCAGAGATCGTCCCGGTGCCTACTTCTAGCAACTTTGGCATAAGATGGCGGCTCTTTTCCTTTTTCTCCGTCTAGCTTCTCCTTCCTCGTTTTTCGGGGCTTCTTTTGAGATACGCTTACCTTTGAGGTTGATTTCGCCGACGTGTTCGTCTTCGGAATATCTGGCTTGGTGTTGTCACTCGCAGGATTCTCAATTGAGGTTTCTTTGAGTAAAGTATAGCTTGGCTTCGAATGTGTATTAGAAGACGGGGAGCTCTTTTTCTTCTTAGGTTTATTATCAGTTCTCAACTCCTCGGGATATCTGATCGTTTTTGCCTCAGATCTTGTGAAAGAGTCTGATTTTTTCTTTGGAGTGTCGTGGGATTGACTAACTATGATTTCCTGAAGCATCTTTTTAAACTTCCTCCTCTAAGCTCCAGAAAGTCTTTTCTTTGTAATGGGTAATTTAGCTATGCTATCACTTACCTCTTTCACCATTTACGCTACTTCATCTTTCTTGGGATTTGCTATAATTTTTGTGCATAAAAGAAAACAACTTTTCAACTCTCTATTTGTAAGTACTTATTTGAGCACTTATTTATAAGCAAGCATTATTATAACTGTGTTAAAATAATAGGTCTTATCACCTATCAACTTATCACCTTTAAAAAGCTACGTTCCAGAGCAACGGCTTTGATTCTTGTCAGTGCATTTACAGGTGATAAATTAGTTTTATATACTTGCTAAAGTTATGAATTTATTTAATTAATAAGTCCTTTTAAAGGCAATTTAAGCCAAAATCACTGGTTTAAACTATGCTTCTTTTTTAACATTATTTTCCTAATATTTGCATTAAAGTTAATATGCTTTCACAGTACGTACATTCATTTCTATATATTCTAAATTATATTTCTAATTCCCTTATCACTTATTTATTAAAACTGTGTCAAATAATTGCTTAAAATTTTCCTATTAAAATATTTATATGATTAAATTAATAAATATTTATAAAATAATTACGAAAGTGTGAGTATTTTCACATACACATACACATAGTAATGTTTAATTAAAAAATTCCATCTAAAATTCTCGGCAATTTAATTTATATTTAGTTTATTTTAGGCCATTGATAAATCAAAAAACAATTAGTTATTAGTGTTGTACAAGATTGCAATTATTCGGTTATTGAAGCAACAAAGAAACAAATTCTTGCATATGTATTAGTAAGTAGATTTATTTATAGATTAGTCTAAGGATAATTAGTCTAAGCATATCAACTAGTATATTAACTTACTGATTGACTAGCCTTTTAATTAGTATATGGACTTGTTCAATGACTAGTTTAAGGAATAATCAAAGGCCTAGTGTAAGGATTTGTAAAAAGACTAATCTAAGGACTAGTTTACTGATTAATCCAAGAACTTACTAGTCTATTAATATGTCTAAGCATTCGTCTATTGACAAGTCTAATGACTAGTCTATTGGCTAGCCTATTGAATAGTCAGCTGACCAGTCAATTTACTATTGACTAGTCAACTAACTTGTTTATTGATTATTCTATTGACTATTCCATTGACTAGTCTATTATCTAGCATATTGACTAGTCTAAGGACAACTCTTAGAACTAGATTAAGGACTAGGCTTTTGATTAGGATATTAACTAATCCAATGACTAGAATATTAACTAGTGCTAGGACTCATCTATAGAGTAGTCTATGGGCTATTCTAATGACTAGTCTATTGACTAGCCTATTTATTAACATCTTGATTAGTATAAAGGCTAATCTGAGAACTAGGCTAAAAACTGGACTATTGACTAGGATATTGTCTAGTCCATTGACTCGAATGTTAACTAGTCTAAGGAATTGTCTATTGACTAGTGTAATGACTGGTCTATTGATTAGACTATTGAGTAACCTATTGACTAGTCTATTAGCTAGTCCATTCACTAGCCTATCGTAATATTCTTAATACTAATTGATTAGAATATAGACTATTCTTTTGACTAGAACATTAACTAATCAATTGATAATTCTAAGGACTCGACTAATGACTAGTCTATTGACAAGTGTTTTGACAAGTATTAGGACTAGATTAAGGCCTGGTCAGTTGTCTGAGACTAGTATAAGGACAAGTCTGTATATCTAGAAGATTCTGTGATATTTTTTGTTGCCATGTCATACTGAATTTTTCAGCCCTAAACTAGAGCCAACTCACCGTCTCCACATAAATAAACACAAGGGTATAATAAAGTGATTATCTTTTCTTTAACGATTCGATTATTCGTGTTATTTTTCATCGAGAATATAAGATTATTCAACAAATGTTATTTCAACACATGCAGACATTCAAATATTCATAATAAAAATAAGTAAATCTTTAGGTATGAGTGCCACACTCATACACAAAAACACATCCTTATATGTAGATGCCCACAAAATTTAAGTAAATACATGTTTACACATAAAACCATATAATAATATTTAACACACTAACACATATACTTGTATACATAGACAAGTTAACACTATTTGTGGCATGTTGGCAATGGGAAAACAACTTCAATTTCAAGCACATTTACAAAATTTCTATTGTTCGGCAAACTCATTTAATACATACAGAAGAATGTATCTATGTACAGAGAAGCAAAAACCAACATTATACACTTACATTTAAACATATCTTTTAGTATACTTACACACAAACATAGAAACATATACACACATATGTATGTATAAACAATTGCATAAATGTATATATGTAGAACACATAATAATGCATAATCAGCACTGGCATCAAGACAGTAATAATAACAAGTTGCAAAATACACTTCTAGTTATGTACATACATACATATATACATATGTAATAATATTTGTAAAATTTATATTGAAAACACATAAAAACAAATTTTATGTTTATGTGCATTTAAATTAGAGGGGATTATTTTCTACGAGCGAAAAATTAAAGTTGAACTAAATTGAAAATTTAAATATTTTATATTAGATTGTCCGCAACTCAACGAAACGTTTACTTCACATACATAATGGTAGATTTTCTTTTCTTTTGGCCCATTTGAGGTATTTCTAATAACTATTTTAATAGCTTTTAATTCGAGCAAGGAATTACAATATCATATGAACCTTTGTTTTATTATTCCCCCAACCAGCAACTTTCCAACCAACATCGCAGTAGATAAATGTGATTCATGAGTTTTTAAAAAACATATTCAATATACTTCTCTACAGGAGCAGGAATACAGTTTTATAATTATAAGTGTATTGAATTAAATATGTAATACCAAACCAATATACAAGGATCAAAAATACGAATACAATTCGATCATATATGCTGATGTATTTGTAATGTCCACTTTCTGTTACGATTAAACTAAATACCAAATCTCATTTAAACTCTCATATATTAAAATGTACTATAACTGATCCTTATCCTTATTAAGGGATTCATGTGTGGATCCCTTAAATCAAGATTACATTAAATAAATATTTGTCACATAAGCGTTGTGGGATGTTCACACTTTCTAAATGAAATACTTAATACACACTGTAATCCAGTTTTGTTTTCTAATGAATGAAATTATAATTTTAAATTTACTATAATCAGAAGCACCCAAATAAATATTTCAGTGCACATGCGGTAAATATTTGTCGGTTGTTATTATTGTACATAATATTTTGCCATATTATTAATATCACAACAATAGCTACAATAACAACAACGCACAACATCACCGCTTTTTCATATACACGTACATTTACGTGCTGTAACCTAGTTTATATTTTCCGACTACAAAACGAATTATGATAAATCTATAATACATAACAAGAAAATGTTCTATGGACCGATCGCCATTAAATTTAACGGAGAGATTTTTAGCCTATACATTCGTCATTAATGTAGTCTATTGTCTAGCATGACTATAGACTAGACTATAGACTAGACTATTGACTAGACTATAGACTAGACTATAGACTAGACTATAGACTAGACTATAGACTAGACTATAGACTAGACTATAGACAAGACTATAGACTAGACTATAGACTAGACTATAGACTAGACTATAGACTAGATTATAGACTAGACTATAGACTAGACTATAGACTAGACTATAGACTAGACTATAGACTAGACTATAGACTAGACTATAGACTAGATTATAGACTAGATTATAGACTAGACTATAGACTAGACTATAGACTAGACTATAGACTAGACTATAGACTAGACTATAGACTAGACCATAAACTAGACTATAGACTAGACTATAGACTAGACTATAGACTAGACTATAGACTAGACTATAGACTAGACTATAGACTAGACTATAGACTAGACTATAGACTAGACTATAGACTAGACTATAGACTAGACTATAGACTAGACTATAGACTTGACTATAGACTAGACTATAGACTAGACTATAGACTAGTCTACAGACTAGACTATAGACTAGACTATAGACTAGACTATAGACTAGTCTACAGACTAGACTATAGACTAGACTATAGACTAGACTATAGACTAGGCTATAGACTAGACTATAGACTAGACTATAGACTAGACTATAGACTAGACTATAGACTAGACTATAGACTAGACTATAGACTAGACTATAGACTAGACTATAGACTAGACTATAGACTAGATTATAGACTAGACTATAGACTAGACTATAGACTATAGACTAGACTATAGACTAGACTATAGACTAGACTATAGACTAGACTATAGACTAGACTATAGACTAGACTATAGACTAGACTATAGACTAGATTATAGACTATAGACTAGAATCTAGACTAGACTATAGGCTAGACTATTGACTAGACTGTACACAAGACTAGACTATAGACTAGACTATAGACTTTACTATAGACCAGACTATAGACCAGACTATAGACTAGACTATAGACTAGACTATAGACTAGACTATAGACTAGACTATAGACTAGACTATAGACTAGACTATAGACTAGACTATAGACTAGACTATAGACTAGACTATAGACTAGACTATAGACTAGACTATAGACTAGACTATAGACTAGACTATAGACTAGACTATAGACTAGACTATAGACTAGACTATAGACTAGACTATAGACTAGACTATAGACTAGACTATACACTAGACTATAGACTAGACTATAGACTTGACTATAGACTAGACTATAGACTAGACTATAGACTAGACTATAGACTTGACTATAGACTGGACTAAAGACTAGACTATAGACTTGACTATAGACTAGACTAGACTATAAACTGGACTATAGACTAGACTATAGACTAGACTATAGACTAGACTATAGACTAGACTATAGACTAGACTATAGACTAGACTATAGACTAGACTATAGACTAGACTATAGACTAGACTATAGACTAGACTATAGACTAGACTATAGACTAGACTATAGACTAGACTATAGACTAGAGTAGACTATAGGCTGGACTATAGGCTAGACTATAGACTAGACTATAGACTAGACTATATACTAGACTATAACTAGACTATAGACTAGAATAGACTAGACCATAGACTATATAGACTAGACTATAGTTTTTAGTCTAGTCTATATCCTGGTCTATATATTCTAGTTTATATTCTAGTCTATAGTCTAGTCCATAGTCTAGTCCATAGTCTAGTCCATATTCTAGTCTATAGTCTAGTCTATAGCGTTTTTATTCGGGCAAGGAATGACAAGATCATATAAACCTTTGTTTTATTATTCCCCCAACCTGCAACTTTCCAACCAACATCGCAGTAGATAAATGTGATTCATGAGTTTTTAAAAAACATATTCAATATACTTCTCTACGGGAGTAATACAGTTTTATAATTATAAGTGTATTGAATTAAATATGTAATACCAAACCAATATACAAGGATCAAAAATACGAATACAATTCTATCATATAGACTAGTCTATAGACTAGACTATAGACTAGACTATAGACTAGACTATAGACTAGACTATAGACTAGACTATAGACTAGACTATAGACTAGACTATAGACTAGACTATAGACTAGACTATAGACTAGACTATAGACTAGACTATAGACAAGACTATAGACTAGACTATAGACTGGACTATAGGCTAGACTATTGATTAGACTATACACTAGACTAGACTATAGACTAGACTATAGACTAGACAATACACTAGACTAGACTATAGACTAGACTATAGACTTGACTATAGACTAAATATAGACTAGATTATAGACTAGACTATAAACTAGACTATAGACTAGACTATAGACTAGACTATAGACTAGACTATAGACTAGACTATAGACTAGAATATAGACTAGTCTAGTCTATAATCTAGTATATACTCTGGTATATAGTCTAGTTTATAGTCTTGTCTGTAGTCTAGACTATAGTCTAGTCTATATTCGATTGAAGTATTATAAAAAAGTACTCTTTCAAATTTCCGTGCCTGCCGGAATAAGTATAGTCCAATATCAATATAAACCGGAATGTTTGCTGGGTTACATGTACATATCTACATTAAATGTGGTATTGGAATTGGAATATGTATGTGGTAATCATAATTATTTGTAGATGTGTGTCTAATTGCACACTCATATACATTGAATTGTTTCCGAACATGAAAATATATGTTTAGATGTGGTTAAAATATTTGTTGGTTATTTTCCAGCATCTCATGAAATCATATTTATTTTAAACCACCATTTTAAATAGAACTTTTTATTTGATATTACAAAATTTATATGAAAGATATAGATTCTTAGGAAAAAACTTTTTTTTGTAAGAAATTTAGACATAACTACCTAAACCCTAATGAAAATAAGCATCATTAAGGGAAGGAAGATAAATTATGTATTTTATTCCGCATTATTCTGTCTTTATGGAATGTTTAAATTAATTTGAATTGAAAATAAAGTATAAAAATTAACTCTATATTAAATTAGTAACTTTACATATTATGCATGTTTTAAATTAAGAAAATATTTATTTTTTTAAATACTACCAAAATCTAACTTTAATATATATGTATATTGAAAAAAAACTTTTTAAATTCAACAAAAACACTAAAAACACATTATTTTAAACTAAAAACTTTCACTCTAGATATACAAATTTAAATTAAAATGTTCACTTTTATTGTCATCAACTTCTGTTCTGTTCATTTACCACAAAATTAGAGAGAGTTTTTGTTGCTGTTGCTGTGTGGCACGCTGAAAAGTACAGGAAATTAAATAAAATGTGGGCGATAAAAACAACATACCAGCAAAAACTGAAATTAAAAAACATACATACAACAGCGAAATAATGAGGAGTAACCTCTTTAACAAAATAAAAAAGAGCAGAAAAAATAAATGAAAAAAATTATCCAATTTTAACTAAATACACTTAGAGAAAATATTAAAAATTTCCATTTCCCTTTTAAAAGGTCCTTTTAACAGGCTTTAAACTCCAGTTTTCCACCAAAATACAACATCTTATTGGTTAGAAAATCACAATCCTAAAATCGGTCCATTGTCTCGTATCTCTTTTCTATCAGCAAATTTCGGAATTAAGGTAAATAACAATTTAAATGATTTATTATTAAAACAGTTAAGGATTTTACATGGTCGACCATGTCCCACAATACATTCACACTTATTTTTTTTCTTGTCCCTTTTTCTGCATGTCGTAGTCATACGAATTGCTCAACTTTTCATATTCGTATTAATTTTTCTATTTTCATTTAAATATACAATTTTAAAAAATAATTGTATTAAAAACCATAACAAATTGAGCGTAATAAATAAGCAAATAAATAAATACAGATTTATATTCATATGTATGTATATGTATATATGTATGAATAAATAATACTAATGCAGAGAAATAAGTGGGTGTTCTTTTATATAAACATATTTCAAAATTTAAAGAAGTATGAATTCAATTATTATGGCATACAATAGTCAAACTCTGTACATTTTAAAAATGAAACAAAATAATATTAAATGATTTTTTGTTAGTTTTAAATTAACGAAACACAGTGACGTAGATTTAAGAAAACAACATTCTTGACATGTATGTTATTTCATACTATATTTATATACAATCTGCCAACTGTAATAAAAAATTACGAAAATCTCTATATAAACAAATCTGAATAACGACTAAAGAACGAGTCTTAAAAAATCAAAAAAAAATTGTATTATAAATTTCGTTTTACTTTGTTTCTAGCACTTGTCTGCTACTCATTTTCCACATAATTTCCATCCATGCATTTTTAAATTTATTTTTCGTACCATCAGCAATAGTAGAAATAACATGTATACATAAATATTCCGAAAATAAATGATAATCACATTATTGGTTAATTTAGGAATCGTTCATGGTTTTTCTATTTAAATTACAATTATTTTGATTTTATTTTTTAACAATTACAAAATTTGAACAGATTTCGAATAAACATTTGGTAACATAAATCTACCACTGCGCCACGAAATGTGCAGCATTAGTAAAATATTTAAAGGAGCATATTACTAACTAACTAGCTAACAAACTAACTAACTAACTAACTAACTAACTAACTAACTAACTAACTAACTAACTAACTAACTAACTAACTAACTAACTACTAACTACTAACTACTAACTACTAACTACTAACTACTAACTACTAACTACTAACTACTAACTACTAACTACTAACTACTAACTACTAACTAACTAACTAACTAACTATCTATCTATCTACCTATCTATCTATCTATCTATCTATCTATCTATCTATCTATCTATCTATCTATCTAACTATCTATCTATCTATCTATCTATCTATCTATCTATCTATCTATCTATCTATCTATCTATCTATCTATCTATCTATTTATCTATATATCTATTTATCTATCTATCTATCTATCTATCTATCTATCTATCTATCTATCTATCTATATATCTATCTAACTATCTATCTATCTATCTATCTATCTATCTATCTATCTATCTATCTATCTATCTATCTATCTAACTATCTATCTACCTATCTATCTATCTATCTATCTATCTATCTATCTATCTATCTATCTATCTATCTATCTATCTATCTATCTATCTATCTATCTATCTATCTATCTATCTATCTATCTATTTATCTATCTATCTATCTATCTATCTATCTATCTATCTATCTATCTATCTATTTATCTTTAGCATACAACACCCACTATTGTTGTACCTAGTCTAATATTTGAATATAATATTCCCACACACAATCCAGTCACACTCTACTCTATTTATAGTAGACTCTTTCGGAAACATATGAATTCGCCCCAAAAAGAACTCGCTAAGTTTTAATACCAAGAACGAATCAAGACAATTTGAATTTTCAGTTCTTAAGAGAAACGTATCTCAGAAGAAGCCTTATTCATCTATTGAATCCAATAGTAGTCGTTGAGATAAAATCGACTTTCGATGTTGTTGTTGGGTGATCGTGCATTTATTGCCACTTCTCGAGCTTTAAACCAATAAAAAACTTTCAATATAACCTTCGGAAATCAATTGGTGTAATTTAAAAAATTTACTATTTTCGTTTATTAAAAAATATTTCTTGAGCATTGGTTTGTCATAAGAACTATAAGTTCCAGCTTTCTAAAATCTTAAAAATATATCATTTCTCACTTCTTAATAACATTTAAACTATTCCAAAGAAACAATTTAAATTGCTTAAAAACATAAAACCCACAAGCAAAAAAAAAAAAAAAAACACTAGAATACAAAGAAATAATAATAACATGACTAAAATGATTTACGACCACTTTGATGAGCTACAAATAGAATTGTTAATAAATTTTTCCCAAGAATCGCAAATATTTTCACAAAGAAATTGTTGGCCACTTAAATGTTGACAGTAAAAACATTTATTAACAATAATTCTTAATGCAAAAAAAATCTATCTTTACTTTGAAACCTTGTATAAAGAAACATAAATCTTTAAAATTGTGGGTGAAAAGAAGAAAAACTTTTTATTTCTGGCAAATATACAACAACAGCAAAGTACAGGCATCCATAACTAATCATAAAGTTTTCCTTTCAACTCGTTCACTTGTTTTTTGCACTTTTACCTGAATAAGCAATTATTTTTTGTTGTCGTTGTAGTTGTTGCAGCTTAAGGGAAAATAATATATATAGAAAAAGAGTAATATAAAGGGTAAAAAAACAGTATTTTATAACGGAAAAACAAGAACTCTTTACCAATACTAAATGGCAATTTTTCTTTTTCTCACAATTCGTTGTTGTTTTTTTTGCCCTTGTATCCTTTTTTATGCTCTTTTGATGTTGGTGCAAAATTTTACATTGTATGTATTTGTGTGTGTGTATGTGTGTCTGGCTGGAAAATATGTCCTTCATCTATAATTTTCTTTGTGATTTTCCACATTCTTCTCCCTTAGCAAGAGTGTTATCGAGTATATAAGCAAATGTATGTGTGTGAGTGTTTATGTGTATATTGTATGAGTTGTAGTGTTACACTTCACACCCAATACATACTCAAGCTCAATGTTCGTTCAATGCAGAAAATTGAATGTTGCTCCAAAAAAAAAATGAACATGAAAATCGTCAGCAACTACAGCAGCACTTCTTGTGCAGCACTTTAATTTACAATACAACAAATAATAACAACAACTACCACTAACAATAATAGCAGTAGCAGCAAAAGTAAACTTTTCCCATCAAAACTTTTTTTCGGTTTAAGTTGAGAAACCTAAACTGCATAATTTTTTTCTGGGTTCCTTGTATTTTTTTTTTTTTTTTGCTCACTTTTTCTGCTGTTGTTGCTAGTGTAGTGCTGTTGACTTTTTTTTACATGGCGCGACCATGTTTTTCTTGCCAATAACAGCAAACAACACAAAAAATATGTTTGGGATTTTTGTATTAAAAGAACAAAAAATCTGACAGTAAAAAAGCTTAAATATTAACTTGTTATTTATCATTGAATTAAATGTGATTTAAGTGAGAAAATTAAAACACTTAAGTTGCTTTCAGTGGGATATCTATAACAAGATAGCAATATTGAAGCAAGGGTGTCATTAATAAGAGAAAAATTTCATCATTTAAATGAATAGATACTTCCAGAGCTCCTTTATGTAGTTCGATCAAACACCAGAGTACTAATGTAAAAATCTAATAAGAAGAATTGTTATATTTCGCTTTAACGGACATGTAGTCCAGTTATCCCCCTTCCGACTACTATTAATTTCGATCTGTGTAGAACACTCTCTTTAGAATACACTCTTGTTGATGTTTTTCATTTTTCCTCATAGGGTGTATAAATAGTGTAGGGTACATTAATGTCAATTCAAAATTAATCTACAATTTCCTCACAATATGGAATTGAATATATAGATTACATATTACTAAAATTTTATATAATTATAATTATAATGTAAACTTTGTGCGCAAGGCACAGGCCGCAATTTTCAAGATAATTGGATGAAATTTGGCACACACGCTTGTTTTGGCCCAAGGATGAAGCCTATTGAAAATGGTTAAAATCGGTCCATTATTTCGACAAGCCCCCATACAACTGTACCCCCAAATAGGGCCTTTTGGCTTATAATTAATTTAAATGATCTATTATGTTAACAAAAGTCGACAAAACTTAGTTTTATAGAACTTTAAATGACACTACCGATTTTTGTAATGATCAGGCTTCATTTGACCCAATCCCCCATACAAACTCCCCTTCAGAAAATGACTTAAAGGTCAAAATTTACTTACAAACACTAATAACACTTTTAAATTCTACATAAATAATATTGAGGAAGACTTAACTCCCCCTACCAACATTTTTAAGGATAGGGCCATATTTTGCCCTACTCCCTTTTAAGCCCTCCTAAAAAAAATCTCTTTTTTTGCCAAAAAAAGTAAAAATATTCCGAAATAAAGTTAAAAAAACAAACCAAATGTTTTATTTTTTTAAATAATCCCCATTTTTAACATACATACTGACTGGTGTAGGGTATCATACGCCCGACTATACATTCATACTTATTTTCCAAACTAAATTCATCCAAAATGTTCTTCATTTTCCATGTTTGGTGAATATTAGCAAAACGCTTTTTTAACACATACTAATTCACCAATTTTCACAAAAACTATGCAATATAATTCGATGAAATTCACCACTCTTTTGTTTCTACATGAGAGCTTGACACCAGTTGAAAATTGTCGGAATCGGTGCACAATTTCATTACCATACAAATGTACCTACATATTCCCGGAAAATATGTTAATTGTTAAAAACTTCCATTGGAATATCAATATCTTTTACAAATTAAAGTTAATTGAATTCATAACAAGAAAAACATTTTTCCATCGGTCGATATTTGGTCATAGCTCCTCTTCGGAAAATCACATAAAGGCCCATAACTTATTACATAATTATGATCCGTAAATGTTCATAGCTCAGATACAAGGTCCCTTTTCGAAAGCGATTTTCACCGTATTTAACTAGTTTGTAACGCACATTACTATTGTTCCAAGTATACACAGAAAAAATTATCGGTAGTTTATTTTCAATTAACATATTTTAATTTTCTTTATTTTTTATTTAAAAAATGTTTTATTTGTCTTAATTATCTCGTTTTTTTTTTTTTGAAACTGTTTAAAACTTAAGTGTAAAATTTTGATTAAATTTTTAATTTATTTAATTAATTTTTTAATTGATTGAAAACATTTTTCTGGCCTTCTTTTCTATTTTAGATTTATTTTTAATATTTTATTTTGAATTTTGGTGCTAGCAATATTTATAATTCTTAAATAGTAAATAAAATTTTAGACAAGTTTCTTGACAATTTATGAAACACTTTATATGTCAAATTTTGACAACAAAGTGATAATTTTTGTAAATGCTAAACGCATTGTTAAAGGTCTAGTATTCCTTAAACAATGTGTGTAATCGATTAATAATTTAATTGTTTTTATCACCTTCTTAATTGATTTTTAAATAATTCTCTATTAAACAGTGTAATTTAGTTGATTAATAAATTAATAAAAAACAATTTTATATTTATTAAATGTTTAATTTATACAATTAATGAATTAATCAATGTTAAATCTTGTCTCAATTATTTACATTAATTGTTCTGATTAATTCGTTATTTGGAAAAAAAATATATATTATTATTTTTTTACAAATTTGGTAATTGATATCATCATTTCGGTTATAGGTGCAAAACTTGCTTGATGCAATTATATTGATAATTAAAACTTATTTTCAATTTTTTCTGTGTACCAATCGGCTCAGAATCATTTTTTGAGTCGATTTAGCTATGTCCGTCCGTCCATGTAAACCTTGTAATCAAAATTTAGTACACAATCTTCTATTGTCCCAAACCCTATTGAAAATGGTTAACATCGGTCCATTATTATACCTAGCCCCCATACAACAAAACCCCCGAATAAGGCTGTAAACATTGTAATCAAACTACAGGTCGCAATTTTAAAGATAATTCAATGAAATTTGGTACACCTTATATTGTCGCAGAGACGAAGACTTTTCAAAATGATTAACATCAGACTATTTTTTCACATAAGCCCCCCTATAATTGAACCCGCCGAATAGGGCTTTAATTATGTTTAATATACTTATATCTCGACAAAAGGCTAAACAATCAAGTTCTATAATAGACTTGATGACCCTCACGAATTCTACAATTATAGGACCTCATTTAAAAGTCCCCATCAAAATTACACTTAAATGTCCACAATTTTATTCAAAAGTAAATAGCCTAAGTATATCTGAGACAAGGTACAATTCAACTTAAATGCTTTATTATGACATTTAAAACCCATTTTATATTTGTAAAAGGTGTAGGGTATTATATGATCGGCATCGGCCGACTATAATTTCTTACTTGTTTTAACATGATTTAAATCTCTTGTTAGCTTAATAACAATACAGGACGATAAGATTTAAAAAAAATCGATTGAGCCGCACTGAATACGTATCTAGACATATTTTCTTCATCACATCTAAGATTTAAGATATCGTGTCCTGAATTTTGAAAAATCACTAGCAAGTATGTATTTACTTTTGCAAATGTGTTGTTTACTTATACAATTTCCAACGTTTATTTACTTTAAGACTGTCACATTTTAAATAACAGAGTTTCCTGAAATGCTTTATAAATTAGTTTCCAAGTTTTTTTTTTTTTTTTAAAATACTCTAATCATGGCTTTTAAAAAAGATGATTAAATATGTTTTTGTACTAATTGCAAAAAAGAAAAATAATTTTGAATTAAGTAAGACACTTTTTAATGTTAATGAGTAGAATGTTAAAAAATGCTGACACTAAAATTCAAACAAATATTCATAACTTAGATACATTACACAGACTTAAGATGGACAAAAATCGAACATATACAGTGGTGGTCAAAACCTTCGGAACTAAAAGAACATTTCACGTCTTTATTAATTTATTTTTAAATAGATAATATTTATTTATGAAAATTAGTATAAATGTGAAGATGTACTTCAATATTATTTATAAACTTAAAAAGATAATAACTTTCTCTCAAAATAAGTTTTATATGAGGTAGTTGATATCAAGTCGTTCAAAACATACGCAACTCGTATTATTTGAATTTCAGATAAGTTTCTAAATACAAAAACGTTTTGTAATATGATAGTAATCGGGTTTAATTTCATTAATTTACTAGTTTTGAATTTTAAATTGATAAAAAATTAACTTTCGATTACATTTAAATCAAATATTGAATTGAAAATAGCGAGGACCTATATTTTCGAAAAATGGCCTGAAAACTTATTATCTTTTTAATTTTATAAATAAATTAATATTAACTGTTTAAAAATAAATTAATAAAATTGTGAAATTTTGATTCAGTTCCGTAAGTTTTGACCACTACTGTATATTAAAGAAACTGTATAAATAAATTCATAAACATTGAACCCTTATTCATAATTTCTTATAGACGATTTATAAATAAAATTTCGTATGGAAATTTTGTTTTATAATTGTTTGTGAATAAGTGGTAAAAAATGAAACAGCTTCTTTGTCTGAGCAAAACTAAAACAACAGTGATTGAAACAATTCAAATTAATGGGAAATAAAAGCATTAACAAATAAATAGAAAACCAAATCAATTCGCATATTCAAATATATACATACATATGTATGTATTTATGTACATTAGGATGTCTCGTGATGCATTTTTTTTTTTTTTTTTTTTGTAGGAATACTTATTAAACGATGCGTATGAACTAAATACGTAAAAAGAAAATTTAAAAATATTTCCAAGTCAAATTTAATCTGTAACCTTTATTATTCAAAGAAATGCGTTTAAATGATTTTCGGAAGTGAACCTTATATAGGAGCTGTAACCACTAACGGTCCTATCCGATAAAAATTTCGTAGAGTCATTCATAAAAAAACAAAACATATTTTTGCTAAATTTAATTAAGAAAGCTTTATAAAATATGTGCGTTTAAGCAATTTTCGCAAATGGACTTATATGAGCGTTATGACCAATAATAGAATAATCCGTGAAACATATAATAGAATGGTTTATATGTTCACAAAACATATTCAAGTCGAATTTTATCACAATAACTTTATAGTTCTATGAAATATATGCGTTTAAGTGATTTTCGAAAAACCACTTCCGGAAGCTATGACTTACAATAGATCGATACGAAAAAAAATTGGTAAAATGGTTTATATGTACACAAAACATATTCAAGTCGAACTTTATCCCTATAACTTTATAATTCAATGATATAACTCATTTAAGTGATTTTTGAAGTGAATTTTATATGGGAGCTACGATGAATTACGGTCCTATATTAAAAAAAATCTAAAGTGATTCGACTTATTTGTGTCGAATTTCATAACCATACCCTAAATTATTAATGAAATATGTTGCGTTGTATTGATTTTCCGAAGTGAACCTTATGTGGGTGCAATGATCAATTTTGGACCGATAGCGATCAATGTTGGTTGTATGATTTCTGTTCAGCTTATATAAATATATGTACACGATTTTGTGTTAATACCGACATGTTTGAGAGAGTTATTAACTATAAATTAATTCCCTTTTGTATGGGGGCTATGGGAAAATTTTGGATCAAATTTTATGATTTTCAACATACTTGATCCCCGCCAGAAAAAATAACGTGTAACAAAATCCATTGAATTTTCTATTATATCTTTTACCTTCGTGAGAAGGGTCTACATCAGTTTGTCATTCCGTTTGTAATTTCTATAATATAATTTTCCGACTCCATGAAGTATATATATTTTGGATCCTTATAGGTAGAGGATTTGATTAAGCTATATCCGTCCGTTCGTCTGTCTCTCTGTGGGTTTGTTGAAATCAGTTTTTAAAGGACTCCATATATCGTCGAGATCCGAATCTTCAAATATTCTGTTAGACGTGCTTTCGATTGCTATTTAAAATCAACAAAATCGGTCCATAAATACCGGAGATATGAGCAAATATCCGAGACAACTTCTGAAAATTTCATTAAAAATTGTGATTTTTTTTCAAGCTCAGACAGAAATTGCAAAAAAACAAAATACATAATCATACGGTTATTGTACGCATATATATAAAAAGAAAGCAGAGCGAGAGTAGCAGAGTAAGAGTAGCAGAGCGAAAGCAGAACTAACGTGTTGTTATTGGCTAGAAACATGAAATTAATTATGTGGAGCCTGGCTTAAGTAAGAAGCCATAAAAGGGAACTTTTTAATATATTTTCGTTCTTTAAAGTGTACTTTTTGGATTTTCTATACCATTGAACCTAGAAATGTGAAATTAAGTATGTAGAGTCTGAATTAGGTGAGAACCCATTTAGTACTTTTTCGTTTTTCAAAAGGTACTTATTCAATATTCTATAATATTGAACATAGAAATTAAGTATGTAGATTCGGAATTAGATGAGAACCCATAAAAAGGAAATTTTTTGTACTTTTTCGTCATTCAAAAGGTACTTTATTAGTTTTCTATAATAAAGAACTAAAAAACATAAAATTAAGTATGTAGAGCCCGGATTAGACAAAAACTCATTAAATGAGATTATTTGGTACTTTTTCGTTCTACAAAAGGTACTTTTTTAATATTTCTCTAATATTGAAACTAGAAATATGAAATTAAGTATGTAGAGTCTGAATAAGATGAGAACCCATAAAAGGCAACTTTTTGTTTTTCAAAAGGTACTTTTTGAACCCGGAATAGACGAGAAAAAATCAGTGGGTGCTTTTTCGTTCTGCAATAGGTACTTTTTGAATTTTCTATAATAATAAACCTAGAAACATGAAATTAAGTATGTAGAGATGGAATTTGGTGAGAACCAGAAAAAGTAAACTTTTTTGTTTTTTTTTTTTAAGATCCTTTTTGAATTTTCTATAATATTTAACCTAGAAACATGAATTTAAGCATGTTGAGCCCGAGAAAGTGATGTAAATGAGGATTTTTTTGGTACTGACTATTTTTTCAACACACCATGGTGAAGGGTATATAAGATTCGGCACAGACGAATAAAAAACTCCTACAAGTTTTTATTTATTTTTATTTCATTTTACACACACAGTCGAACATATCTAAATTGGTTCAGAATTTCACGAGGACGATGACCCAGAATATATATACTTTGTTGGGTCTAAGATCAGTTTCTCTTGTTGTTAAACACAGAACGACAAACTGATATATACCCTCCATCACCACTGCACTGATGGTTTTTGAGGGTATAACAAGTAAAACCAATCCAAATTATTAACATACTCACTGGCGTAGGGCATCATATAGTCCGCCATGTCCGACTATTCATATATATTTGTTTAATTAAATATTAAACAATTAATTTTTCTTAATTTAATACAATCCATGTCAGTGTGCAAAATACATATAACTTTCTACATACTATATCTCTCAGACCTTTTGTCTGGCCATCTATACATTTATCTAACTAAATATGTATTTATGTGTCTCGTCAATTTCATTATAGTATTTATGTATTGATGACACTTTAAACGAAATGTAAACAAAGTAATTGATATTAAATTAATTGTTCTAATAAAAATTAATAGAAAAATAAATAAATAAATAAATAAATAAACAATTCCCTTCCCCTGCTTATATACAAATATTCATTCGATATATGTATCTGACAAATTTGTTTGTTTGTCTCCAACAAACATTCTATTTATAACGTATAAATGTGTATCGAAAAATAACTCTATAAATTAATGATTTAACATAGGAAATTTAATATGAATTACGAGTTTTAATAAATTTAATGTATTACTTTGTTCTCCACATACACACACTAGACAAATGTTTATTTTCTTCCAACGAGAAAAATATTTACTTCTTTACATTTCAGTGAAAAAAGAAGGGAATTTTTTTCGACTTTTCTTATCTTCAGCAAAAAATAAATGATGTAGAAAATGTTAAGTAACCAAAGATTTGTCAAATAATGACAACAACAACAATAATAATAATAATAAACACTTCAATAGAATTTATAACAATGTTGAAAAGTTAATATCTCATAACTAACATATTTCTTTCGCACAAATAAATCTTTAACTGTATAGAGCAATAATTTGGCTTCATATTATCTTGTTCGGAAAATATTTAAGTTAAGTGGTTATAACCTTTCACCTTTGATAAATATTTTCTAATAATAATGATTGAGTGGGAGATAAGTAAAATAATATTGTCATTGACATAAGACAATTTAATGTTGTAGAAATCATTTAACTTAAGCAAAAATTTTAATTAATGTATTTTGGTTTTTAAAAATTTATTAAAGAGGAAAACCGTTAAGAATTCCAAAAACAGCCGAAAATTAAATTATTTTATTTATAAACTTTGCTTTCTTAAATAAATACTTAAAATGAGCCTATCCTTATAAATTTTGGTAGAGGAATTAACGTCTACTTCAAAGTTATTTATGTAGATTCTAATCATTTTATTAAAAACTAGCATACCCTGGGTGCTTCGCTACCTTAACTTAAATTTAATACATTCAAAATTTTGTTTAATTTTATAGAAAATTAAAATTGATTAAACATTTTTTTAATGTTTCAGTTTTATACGTTCAATATCACGTGATTAATGTTTCTGTGTTCAATATACAATTCAAAAAATATAATTTGATGAATGAAAAAGTACCAAAAGTCCCTTTCAGTAGATACCCATTCACTAAGGTCCCTACATTTTAAATTTTATTTTCAATATCTATGTTCAATATCGTAAATATATCAAAAAGGACCATCGGAAAAACGAAAAAGTACAATAATCTCTCTCAATAAATTCTCATTTAATAAGGACCGTGTGTTCCGGTTAACCATTATAAAGAATCTAAAAGGTACTATTTGAAGAATAGAAAAGTACCAAATAGTTCCCACTTACAGAATATTATTCTGATAAGACCATGTATGTTACAATTTCCTAGGTTGAATATTTTAGAAAATTAAAAAAGTACAATTTATGAAATAAAAAGTACTAAAAAGTTGTCTCTTAAAGAATCTTATTCAATGATGACCGTGTATATTTAATAATCATGTGTTTTGAGTTCATATTAAAGAACATACATAGACTATCATTTGAAGGAAGAAAAAGTACCAAAAGTGGAATAAATTTTACCTAAGTGGAAAGTACTAATAAAAAGAGTACAATGTTTCCCCTTTTAGCTTAGAAATATACTTTTTCGAGAATTAAGTTTCCGTATTTAAATCTATATATAACAGATAAAACTCAAACGATTCAAATCTGTATTCATTTGTTCCAGAAAAATTGTCTTTTCAAAAAGGTACCAAACAATATACTCGAATTGGTTCCTATATAGGCTTTAGTACTCGAATTCCAAAGCTTATTTTGAGTGAGTAAATAAATTACTTTTTGAAATTTTATGAAAATTGGCTAAAAAAATAAAATAAAATTTCCCGTTTTTCCCCTTTTTGGTACTTTTTTCCCAGTGAAAAAGCAAGAATAACAATAATATTATTACAGAGTTAGTCCGTAACTTAATAGGAATAATTCAATTAACCGAAAATGTTGTCTTAATGTGCAAAAAAAAAGCACCATAAATACAGTTTTCTCCCTTTTACACCCAAAAAGGACTGAATTTTAAAAAGTACGAAACAGGTGTCTCATAATTTTGGGAAATGTATCCAAAATATTTAGAAAAATTTTATTATGTTAAATAGTTCAAAAGTTATAAAGGGCCAAAAAAGGTACCAAAATCACCTTTGTTACACATTTTCACCCCTTAAAAGTACGAATTTCAAAAAAGTTCCAGATACCCATCTGATCATTTTAGTAGTAGATACAGGTGCATTTAAAATTTGTCTTGTATCACTAATATTGTGTAAGATAATTAAGAAAACCTGTTTTACCCGTTTTTTCCGTAAATGTCCAAATTTCCAAAAATCCCACCTTAGTGGATCTACAAAACCAAAAACACATCTACTGTCAAAATTTCATGATTCTAGGTTCAGCCGTTTGGGCTGTGCGATGATGAATCAGTCAGTCAGTAACGCTACTCTTTTATATATATATAGATTATAAGTGAAATTTGGCCTTCAAAACATTTTCTGGAGGGGAGTTTGTATGGGAGCTATGGTCAAATGAGGCCCAATCACTATAATAATCAGTTTTGTAAATTTTTGTTGACATAATAGAACATTTAACGTAATTATGATCCTAAAGGCCCAATTCGAGGGTGTACGGTTCCATAAGGGCTAGGCAAAATAATGGACCGATTTGTACCACTTTTAATAGCATTCGTCCTTAAATCAAGAAAAGAATATGTGCCAAATCATCAAATTATCTTTAAAATTGCGATATGTAGCGTGCACACCAGGTTAACATGCACACACAAATAGACAGACAAAAAAAAAACAGACGGACGGACAAAGCTAAATCAATTCAGAAAGTGATTCTGAGTCGATTGGTGGGTCAAACATGGCTCTAGGATAAACGCATAATACCCTGCCCACTATAATGGTGTAGGGTATAAAAAGTCTTACACACAAATGAAATGGTAAACCACAAAGTACTTACGTATCTGATTATAAGTAAGTCATTATAAAAGTACTTAAAAAAATTGCAAACGTTGTATAGTAGTGGTTGAATAGTATGCAGAATGTTATGTGAGTGGAAGTCATTACTAAGTTTTTGACGGATAGGTTTAGAAACAATGCTCATACCAAAGAGGCTGTGGGTTTGGAGATCTCGTAGGCGAAAAAGTTTCGATAATTGATAATGAGAAGAACGCAGGTCTTTGTCCATCGCCATTGTCTGAAACTTTATTCTCCACTCTTCGGGTCTTATTAACCAAAGTTAGTTATTTAGTTAGTAAATTAGTTAGTAAATTAGTTAGTTAGATAGTTAGTTAGATAGTAAACTAGTTAGTTAGTTAGTTAGTTAGTTAGTTAGTTAGTTAGTTAGTTAGTTAGTTAGTTAGTTAGTTAGTTAGTTAGTTAGTTAGTTAGTTAGTTAATTAGTTAGTTAGTTAGTTAGTTAGTTAGTTAGTTAGTCAGTTAGTCAGTTAGTTAGTTAATTAGTTAGTTAGTTAGTTAGTTAGTTAGTTAGTTAGTTAGTTAGTTAGTTAGTTAGTTAGATAGTTAGATAGTTAGATAGTTAGTTAGTTAGTAAGTTAGTTAGTTAGTTAGTTAGTTAGTTAGTTAGTTAGTTAGTTAGTTAGTTAGTTAGTTAGTTAGTTAGTAAGTTAGTTAGTTATTTAGTTAGTTAGTTAGTTAGTTAGTTAGTTAGTTAGTTAGTTAGTTAGTTAGTTGGTTAGTTGGTTAGCTAGTTAGTTAGTTAGTTAGTTTGTTAGTTTGTTAGTTTGTTAGTTTGTTAGTTTGTTAGTTTGTTAGTTTGTTAGTTTGTTAGTTTGTTAGTTTGTTAGTTTGTTAGTTTGTTAGTTTGTTAGTTTGTTAGTTTGTTAGTTTGTTAGTTTGTTAGTTTGTTAGTTTGTTAGTTTGTTAGTTTGTTAGTTTGTTAGTTTGTTAGTTTGTTAGTTTGTTAGTTTGTTAGTTTGTTAGTTTGTTAGTTTGTTAGTTTGTTAGTTTGTTAGTTTGTTAGTTTGTTAGTTTGTTAGTTTGTTAGTTTGTTAGTTTGTTAGTTTGTTAGTTTGTTAGTTTGTTAGTTTGTTAGTTTGTTAGTTTGTTAGTTTGTTAGTTTGTTAGTTTGTTAGTTTGTTAGTTTGTTAGTTTGTTAGTTTGTTAGTTTGTTAGTTTGTTAGTTTGTTAGTTTGTTAGTTTGTTAGTTTGTTAGTTTGTTAGTTTGTTAGTTTGTTAGTTAGTTAGTTAGTTAGTTAGTTAGTTAGTTAGTTAGTTAGTTAGTTAGTTAGTTAGTCAAAATTATTGCGTATTTCATATGGAAACTAAACACTGTGCCACAGTTCATGCTATAAACATATAAAATAATTTTGTAATTTACAAATCAAACAGTATTTTTATCGTGAAACCGAGAATATGATATATATCAGCGGTAACGAATACAACTAAAACGATATTTTACGATTTGATAATGCAATGAGTAACTAAACGACCTTGTCTACAAATTGTTAACATTTTTAAACATAAAACACATTTTCATTAGAAACATACATTATTAACAAAAATTTTAATAATTCAATTAACAAAAAGCACACTGTTTATTAATTAATTTTACAAACATATTTTTAAAACAATTAATAATTCATTTCAAAATAAAAAAATCTTTATATAAACTCATTAATTTAATTTTTCCTGCCTAATTAAACACTACACTTAAATATAATTTTAAAACAAAAATATACACAAAATCAGCAAAAAATAAATTCACATAAAATTTAAAATTAATATTTATTTATTTCCTCCACTCTCCTCTCAGCGCACATGTATACTCTTCACTTCAATGACAATCATTACAAGGGCCAAAATCACATAAATTGCCGTGATGGCAAACACATACAGGGGATTTGAGGTGAAGACCAATTTGGTCAACAGCACGGTGCCAAATAGAAATATGGCCACAATAAATGACACCATTATTATGGTTTGTAAATCACGATACCACAAGGTTTTGGGATCTTGGGTGCGGGGTACAATGACTTGTGGCTTAAGAGGACGATACTCTTGTTCGTATTGTGTCTCAAAGCCGCTGGTGAAATCCACATCATCTAACGGTGCTGATTTTTCCAAATCACTTGATGCCATGTTTATTATCTTTTTTATTTATCTCACGAATATATTTATTTTTTTACTATTTTTAAACAGTTACTCAATTACGTGATTTAATACACCTTACAAAATGACAGTTCGTTGAAAACTGTCTCACCCAGTTTTTTTGTGTTTTGTTTAGTTGCGTTTCTCTCTTTAGTATTTGATTAAATATTTACGTATCGATCGCTTTGTTATCATATCAATAAAATAAAACAAGAACAACAGCGACAACAACAAAAGAAAAACAACGGTGCTATTGATAACATTTACTTCCACAAAATCCACATGTACCACTTAATACATTCCATGCCAAAATAAACAATCGTAAAATTGGCTAAATAAGTAAACATAATAAAATTTAAGGAGTGAGATCGAAAAATTCTTAACACACGTTTTTCATTACATTTTTCAACCAAAGTATTATTTGATTTTTTTTTTTTTTTTTGATCAAGTTACCTTTGAAAAACATGTCAGTTATTATTTGTAATGTCAATTATATTAATTTTTTTGTTAATCTGATTAAAATGAGTGACCAGAAAAAAGTGCGTACTGAAATTATTAAATATTTTCCACTAAACCCAACTTGGTCTTACAAAAAGTTGGCCAAGCATACAAAGGTCTGCCGTCAAACTGTTTCCAATGTTATTAAAAAGTACCGGGAGAACTTGTCAGTTGATAGAAAACCTGGTTCTTGGTAGAAGGAATGGTCCACATGATGTTTCTAAAGCCAAAAAAATAGAACGCATTTTCAAAAGAGCTCCCAACACATCCGGTAGGAAAGCAGCACGGTTAGCTCAGTGCTCGGACTATTTGGTACGAAAAGTTAAAGCTAATGCAGGTTTAAAAACATACAAGGCTCAAAAAGTTCCTGACAGGAACGCTGCTACAAATTTAGAGGCCAAAAACAGAGCACGGAAATTGAAGTCAAGTTTTATAAAAAAATATTCTTGCTGCATAATGGATGACGAAACGTATGTTCTGGCAGATTTTTCGCAACTTCCAGGTCAAAAGTTTTATGTTGCTGATGCTCGAGGGAATGTTGAAGAAAAGTTTAGGACCCAAAAGCAGACAAAATTTCCCAGAAAGTTCTTGGTATGGCAAGTAATATGCAGTTGCGGCAAACAAAGCCAATCATTTGTTACAACGGGCTCTATAAATACCGAAATTTACATCAAGGAATGTTTACAAAAAAGGCTGCTTCCATTCATAAGACTTCATAATGTGTCCACTTTTTTTTGGCCTGACTTGGCATCCTGTCACTATGGTAAACAAGCCCTTGAGTGGTACAAGAACAATAATGTGGTATTTGTACCAAGAGAGGCAAATCCTCCAAACCGCCCGGAGCTAAGGCCAGTGGAGAGATATTGGGCTCTTGTTAAAAGAGAATTGAAGAGTACAAAAAAGGTGTCCAAAAGTGTGGTAGATTTTAAACGGAGATGGACTACATGTTCGAGCAAAGTGACAGAAAGCACTATAAAAACGTTAATGGAAGGGTTTCCGAAAAGGGTTCAAAATTTCATCACTAGTGATTAAAACTATAAAAATATATATATATATTTTTTTGTAAATTGTAATAATAATTTGAATCAAATAAAAAAAAATAAAGCTGTAAGTTTAGTGGTTTCTTTTTTATAAACATATATGTATGTTAAGAATTTTCCGATCTCACTCCTTATATTAACCCATTCAATACAAAATTATATTGGTAATTTTATATCCAGTGACCACACTATTAAATATACATCTTTCGATAACCAAGGTAAGTACTATTGGATACTAGGACAGACACAAATTTTCAGCTTTATAGGTCGAGAACATCCTTAGCCACGTCTATAGACTAGACTATAGAATAGACTATAGACTAGACTACAAACTAGACTATAGACTAGACTACAGACTAGACTATAGACTAGACTACAGACTAGACTATAGACTAGACTACAGACTAGAATATAGACTAGACTATAGACTAGACTATAGACTGGACTATATACTAGACTATAGACTAGACTATAGACTAGACTATAGACTAGACTATAGACTAGACTATAGACTAGACTATAGACTAGACTATAGACTAGACTATAGACTAGACTATAGACTAGACTATAGACTAGACTATAGACTAGACTATAGACTAGACTATAGACTAGACTATATACTAGACTATATACTAGACTATAGGCTAGACTATAGACTATAGACTAAACTATAGACTAGAGTAGACTATATACTATTCTTTATATATACTGGACTATAGACTAGACTAGACTACACTATGAACTATAGACTTGACTCCAAAGAAGTAGGAAATATGCTGGTTTTCAATTACCTAAACATATATTTTTTCAATATATGATTTTTTATTAAGTAATGTATTTAATTTTTATTATGAGTACATTTGAAATTTTATATTAAGTATGATTTGCACAATTATATAATTAATATCGAATTTTTTTAAAGTATTTAAAAATTGATTTACCACATAGTGTTTTAATTCAATAGCACATAAAACTAAATAAACCAAACCAAAATAAAAATTATAAAAAGAATTACAAAAACATTAGTTAAGATCAATAACGAGGTCTCAAAGCCAGACAAATTATTTCGGGATATTTTTTCATCTGATTCCCCACTGGGAAAATTTTCCACTGACACAGAATCTTTTAGATAACACTGACCGGAGTCATTACCCAAAAGGCTTACTTTAGAGATGCTTGAAAAGAAAGAAAAAAATAATAAATATAATTTTATTGATTGATATCAAAGACGTTTACCCGGCGGAAGACATTTTGCTACAAATTTTAATGATTTATGTGTGTGGCTTGAGAACGTCTCGTTAAAAACTGTTCAAAACTTAAAAATATATTTATTGCTAATTCAATAAAGCTGTTGAATGTTGTGGTTAGTTTATTTTTTTTTACCCTACACATCTATAGAATGTTATATGTTTGCGTTGATGTTTGTAAAGCTATAATATATGCTTCCGACAACTAATCATGGTAATAACTTTTGTCAATTTTTTTTCGAACTTTTGCAAAGATCGCACTATACGAGTTGTTATAGATGGGATCTCTAAAATGAGTTCAAGATTAATTCAGCGGTACCGCAAGACTCCGTTCTTTCCCCTACCCTATTTATTATATTTATAAACGACATTCTATATCAATCCTTTAGCTCTATATACTCTTTTGCCCTGTCATCGGCAAAAGAGTATATAGAGCTAAAGAGCTAAAAACATCTGTCATTCGCATTCATTCAATTCACAGAAAAAACTGAAAATAAGTATCAATTATCAAAAGAATTCTATCATTCAAGTTTTGCACCTATAACCAAAATGATGAATATTTAAGAATTATAAATATTCCTCGCAAAAAAAATTTTAAATGATATATTAAAAACAAGTAAGAGTTTTATATTCGATTGTGCCGAATCTTATATACCCTTCACCATGATGTGTTAAAAACAGTCAGTACGAATTTCAATACAAAAAATAAAAATAACAATTGCAAAACGGTAAGATACCAAAAAGTCCCCTTTTATGGGTTCTCACTTAATCCAGACTCTACATACTTAATTTCGTGATTCTAGGTTCAATATTATGGAAATTTCAAAAAGTACCATTTGTAGAATGAAAAAGTACTTAAAAGTTCCCTTTTAGGTGTTCTCGCCTAATCCGGACTCTACAAACTTTAATTTCATGTTTCTAGGTTCAATATTATAGAAAATTCAAAAAGTACCTTTTGAAGAACGAAAAGAAAATTCAAAAAATACCTTTTGTAGAACGAAAAAGTACCAAAAGTCTCTTTTTCTAGGTTCTTACCTAATCAAGGCCCTACATGCTAAATTTCATGTTTCTAGGTTTTTTATGTGTTCTGATCTAATACGGGCTCTACATACTAAATTTCATGTTTCTGGGTTCAATATTATAGAAAATTCAAAAAGTACCTTTTGTGGAACGAAAAAGTACCAAAAAGTCCCTTTTTGTAAGTTCTTACCTAGTCAAGGCCCTACATGCTAAAATTATGTTTCTAGGTTTTTTATGTGTTCTGATCTAATACGGGCTCTACATACTAAATTTCATGTTTCTAGGTTTAATATTATAGAAAATTCAAAAAGTACATTTTGTAGAACGAAAAAGTACCAAAAAGTTTCCTTTTATGTGTTCTGATCTAATCCGGGCTCTACATACTTAATTTCATGTTTCTAGGTTCATGTTTCTACGTTCTATATTATAGAAAATTCAAAAAGTACCTTTTGTAGAACAAAAAAAAAAAGTTCCCCGATTTTAAATAGCGATCTTCTCGAAAGCAGTATTATTGAAGATTCGGATCTCGCCGATATCTGAGGTCCTCTAAAAAATTATTTCAACAAACACACAGGCGGAGAGACAGACAGATGGACAGTCGGACAGACAGACAACACCGCTATATATAAGGATCCAGAATATATATACTTTATGAGGTCGGAAAATTATATTATAGAAATTACAAACGGAATGACAAACTTATATATACCCTTCTCACGAAAGTGAAGGGTATAAACACTAAAATAGAAAAGTAGGTCAGAAAATTAAGAAATTAATTTAATTAATAAAAAATGTAATTGAATCAATTAAAAATTAAATCAAAATTGTACACATAGGTTTCAAACAACGAGATATTTAAGACAAAAAAAAATTGTTTAAATAAAAATTAAAGAAAAAGAAAAATATGTTAATTGGAAATAAACTACGGATAGTTTTTTCTGTGATGTGTTTTTTTAACGCAAACCTCCCAGCTAGCATTTGGAAGATTATTGGATTATTAATCAGTAAAACTTAGTAAACTTAGTCATTTTTGACTCCTTTTGATGATCTTAAAGTGATTAATAACTTGAGCGCTTAAAAATGACTCGAAAATGATCCCGATATAGAATAGAAAACTGAATATTTGAAAAATAAAATGTATAGCAATCATAAATTTACCATACTGGTGTTTGAAATATGATGGCTTAAAAAACCTATTTTGTGATCATATTTTAACTAGTTGGAAGATATAAAATTGTTTCTTATGTAATTGTTTTTTGTTTGTAATGAAATTGCAACACTTACACTTAAAATGACTCAAAAATGAGTCGAAACTGATTAGGAATAGGGCTCAGAAAAGATTCTTTTGGAAGAGTTGGCAAAACATTTTGTGTGGCCTAAAATCTGTTGATATAATTCTCATTTCGTTTATAAAATTAAATGTATAAGTATTTGAATTTGTGGGATATTTATAATTATATATTTATTTATATTTCCTTGACAGAAATCGACTTTTCTGTCAAGGAAATTGATTATTTATTATAATAATTTTTTATGTTTAATAATCTTCTACCGAAGATAGTTGGGCGACTAATCACTAAACTCAGTCTAAATAATTCCAATTAATGTTTTACTGTTTATTTCAAATCAAAAACAGTTTTCTGTTGTATTGTACTTGTCTGTAACAAACATAAAATTACTCAGAAAATACTCAAAAATGACTATAATATGATTCGGAAATATCTCAAAAACGACCAGTTATTAGGCTCATTAATCACTCAAAAAAAATTAAAAAATGAGTCATAATAGATCAGAAGTGGGGCTTATAAATAACTCATTTAGAAGAGTCGCGGGTAGGGTACCATTTTCTCTCGAGGAGTGTATCATTTATGATTAGAAAATGAGCCCATATATCATCATTTCAATCGTGCAGAAGAGTCATAAATGACTCGAATGTGATCAAAAATTTCAAAAAATGTTAGCTGGGGTATGGCAAATGATCAGAAACTTTTGATATATGTGGAACAAACCTCCTGCAGAAGTATTTCTCGTCACTTTCGATGTAATTATATGTTTAAATCAAATGTCCACAAACACTACTACCTCTATCCTCCCTCCCACAAGATATCTTCCTAGTTACAGCACAACGCGCTGCAATAGTAGGGGTCATCCACTGAGTGCTGGTCCAAAAAAAAAAATATATATAAATTATAAATATATCTATTGAAATATTTAGCTAAATTGGTTTTGGTAGGAACGTATCACATATCCCTTATTTTTGAACAAAAATCTAAAAAAACTCATTTGTACAAACTACTATTCGCGTAGGGTATCATAATGTCGAACATGTTCGACTGTACTTTATTTAAGTGGTTTTTAGACGTGATCACAATACCCTAATAAAATAAACAAATGAATCATTACTGTTTTTATTACACCCTCCACTATCATCATTGGTGACAGAGGGTATATATAACTTTGTCATTCCGTATGTAACAGCAAGAAAGTATATATATATATATTCTGGGTCCTCATAAAATTCTGAGACTATTTAACTCCCATATGAGGTCCACTTTCGAAAATCACTTAAACGGTCATATATCATTTATAAATAAAGCTATTAAGATAAAATTAAAATAAACACGATTATGTTCTGTATATGTACCAATTACAATTTTTTTCGATTCGATCCTCAATTGGTCATGGCTCTCATATAAGGCCACTTCCGAAAATCACTCAAACGCACATAATTCATTTCATTATAAAGTTATCGGGATAAAATTCGATTTGGGTAAGTTTTGTGGTGAATGAACCATTTTTTTCGGATCGGTCTATTATTGGTTATAGATCCCATATAAGATTCACTTTCGAACATGATTGGTTTGGTGAATAAACCAATTTTTTCCGGATCGGTCTATTTTTGGTTATAGATCCCATATAAGATTCACTTTCGAACATCAGTTTAACGTATATATTTCGTTGATAAATTAATTTATTTTGATAAAATTCGACATAAATCAGTTGCAAAATTTTTCCAGAATAGGCCCATTATTGGTCATAGCTCCCATATAAGGTCCACTTCCAAAAACCACTTAATAGCACATATTTTGCTGCCAAATAAAGCTATATTGATAAAAATTTGAAACAAAATCGTTTTTGAAAAATCACTTAAACGATTTTAGTTCATTAAAAATATCGATTTGTTTGTAAATCATTCTACCCATTTTTTTTTTTTTTTTTTTTTTGGAAAAAAATTAGATAGCTTTCAAAAAAAAAAAGAAGCTTGCTGGTGGAGGGTGTTAAAGATTCGGCACAGCCGAATATAGCACTTGTTTATTTTAATCATAACGTAATTGTTGATGTTACACATCACTTCATCGAGGCTTTAATCTGTATGTACATATACAAACACATATACAACTAACTAACTAACTACCTAACTAACTAATTAACTAACTAATATATCTATAAATTTATCTATCTATATATCTATCTATAAATCTATCTATCTATCTATCTATCTATCTATCTATCTATCTATCTATCTATCTATCTATCTATCTATCTATCTATCTATCTATCTACCTATCTATCTATCTATCTATCTATCTATCTATCTATATATCTATCTATCTAACTATCTATTTATCTATCTAACAAACTGAGTAACTAGCTAACTAGCTGTGATACACGGTTGTCAGATCGTACAACGTTGGCAGGAAAATGTCTAACAATCGTGTGATCATGCAACGTTCGTTGTCAGCAAAAGCACTTCTGACAATGTTGGAAGATAAAAACGACATCTTGATATCGTCGTTAGACATTATGCATACCAGGTTGTCAGATTTGGCAACTTGATGTTACAATAAAAATTGTTAGCGATAGGTAATTTGTTGTTTCTTACGATTGTAAGAAAACTTTACAATTTCCATGACAGACAAATGTCGTATAATAAATGTATCTCCCAACAGATATTGTCAGATTGTTGTGGGAAAAAGTTGCCAGACTTTTTTATGTGTGTATTTTTCTCATAATATTACGTCTTGTCATTGTCAGATGTACACATTAGACAATAAAAATATGTTTGCACGATTTTAACATGTCTGCCAATGTTATTGCTTTACAATTTTTTCTGACAAAAGTTGCAAAAAATGTAAATTCACATGGAACATTAGACCTTTTTCTCTTAAAGTTGTAAAATCTGACAATCGTGTAAACTATTGGCATATGTCAAAAAAAAGGATCATAAACATATACATTTTGTTATTAATATTTCTGAATAATAAATTACCTATTTCAGGGATTTGTCGATTTTTCATTTACTCATTTTGCATACAATCTATTATGATCTTATCTCGTTTAATAAATATTTTAAAACCAATACAACCTGCATCAACACACACACACCCACATCATATTTTTATTTATAATAAAAAAAGCAACAACAACATAATTAACTCTATAAATATTAACATCATCTATCAACATATTGATTGATATTGCTTTTTTTGTTCATGTCGAAGTTTTCAATTTTTTTTTTAATTTTCTCACTATTCGCCTGTTTTGTTATTTGTTATGTGAAAATAATAATAATAATCAATCATTTTCAATAACCATCATAAATATGAAATATTTACTTGCAACTAAAGGTGATATGTACATATATGTTGTGCTACTAACACATTGAGTAAAATAAAAGCAACATTTACTTTTACTAGTTTATATGAAAAATATAGAAAATCAAATACGAAGAATTTAACATTGATAAAAGAAAGAAATCGATAACAGAAAAAAAATGCTGCTAAGAGAAAAATGTGCTAAAGTATGCAAAAATATGCTCTATTGAATGAAAATATTTACAAAGCTTCATACCACAACCAATTCACAGTAAAAAGTTTTTATATAAAGCTATAATTCACAATTAAAGAACTTTATTTTTAAAGAAAACTATTCATAATGAAAACTTTGCCAACGAAAACTATTCCCAATAGGCAGTTTGCTAACTACAATCTACATTCAAAATAGCTATCTATAAAGCTGTAATTCACAGTTAAAAACATTTTTATAAAAAAGCTTTTCTAAAAAGTTTAAAATTTTTTTAAGTTATAAAATTTCACAAAACTTTTTAAAAACAAACTTCAGAAAGTTCTAAAATTCTTTTCATAAAAACTTCAAAAAGTTTTCTAAGGAAACCCTCATAAAGCTTTTTATGAAAAAGTTTTCCTAAAAATTTTTTAAAAAATTCAAAAGTTTTCAAAAAAAAACTTCTAAAAGTTTTCTAAAGAAAACTTTAGAAGGTGTTTAAAGAACAATGTTTTTATAAAAAACTTCAATAAATTTTTCTAAAAGTTTACTGAAGGAAAATCAGTTTACTGAAGAAAACACCAGAAAGATATCTAAAGAAAACTTCTAAAAGTTAAAAAAAACGTCGAAAAGTTTTCAAAAGAAACTTCAAACAGTTTTGTGAAGAAAACTTTCAAAAGTATTCTAAAGAAAACTTCAACAGTTTTCTAAAGAAAACTAAAGAAAGAATTTAAATAAAGTTTAAAAACGTTTTTAAAAAAGCTTCAAAAAGCTTTCAAAATGTTTTTCAAATAAACCTTCAAAAGGTTTTCTTAAGTAATCTTCAAAAAGCATTAAAAAAGCTTAAGATAGTTTTAAAAGAAAACTTCATAAAGCTTTAAAACTTCAAACAGTTTTGAGAAGAAAACTTTCAAAAGTTTTCTAAAGAAAACTTCAACAGTTTTCTAAACAAAACTTCAACAGTTTTCTAAACAAAACTTCAAAAGTTCTCTACAGAAAACTAAAGAAAGAATTTAAAGAAAGATTATAAAAGTTTTTTAAAAAAAGCTTCAAATAAAACTTCAAAAGATTTTCTTAAGTAATCTTCAAAAAGCATTAAAAAAAGCTTAAGATAGTTATTAAAGAAAACTTCATAAAGCTTTAAAAAGAAAAGATTTCCAAAGAAAGCTTTAGAAAGTTGTTAAAGAAAACTCCAAAAAGCTTCAAAATGTTTTCTTAAGAAAACTTTAAACATTTTTTTCCAAAGAAAACTTCAGAAGGTTTTCTAAAGAAAATTTCAAAAAGATTTTAGAGAAAACTTCTTAAAGATTTTAAAGAAGAAGAGTTTTCAAGAAAAATTTAAAAAGTTATGAATCTTTTTTAAAAAAGCTCTTCGCAAAACTCATATTTATAAAGAAAACTAAAATTGCAATTCAAAATAAATGGAAAAAGAAGAAAAGTTTTGAAAAAAAAGCAGTTAAAAGTTTGTTAAAATGAACACTTTTTACAGAGAATAATAAAACGATTATTTTTAACAAAATTAGTCACAATAAAACGTTTTTTTTTTATTGTAACATATAGTTTAGAGTACAACAACAGTCGCATATTATTACAATAGAAATACTAATAAGTCCCCAAACTATTGTACCATACATAATGCTACTTTATTTTTCTGGCTAATTTGACATAAAATACTGTAACAAAATGCTTGAGAGATGATTATGAATAAAAAAGCATTTAATCATAATAATTTTGTAATTTCATTCACTTTCTGTTTCAGTTTCAGTTCCTGTTTCATTTTTCATCTTTAATGTTTTTCTATTATTTATTCATAAATTTTTGTTAAATGTTGAATACAAATTATATTCATCGTGTACATTTATATTTGCAAACAATAGTTTTAACAAAAATGAAAATGTAAAAATATTAACAAAAAAAATCCACAGATGAAAGCGAAGAAAATTAAATATGATGAAATGAAAATCTTTGCCATATAATTTTAATTGGAGGGAAAGAGGGGTTGGGGTAGTAAACAGAGTAGGTTTTTAATATTCTGCAAATATTTAATGGACTGGGGTTCACATTATCATCAATCAAATACAGCTGTCAGTCAGTTCGTTTCTTAGTTATATTTTGAATTTATTTCCTTCTGGGAACAAATGCTTAATTTTTTTTCTTAACGAAAAATATATAAATATCTTTTGGCATAAATCCACGAATTAGGATAAATTAACTTATCCAAATCCAATATCAGAAATAAAACATAATAGCTCCACTCTAGATTAATTAAGAACACGAATGTGACGACTGTCAGACATGAAAAATTAAAATTATAGACAATTGACTAGACTATAGATTATATAGCAGACAAGACTATAGACTAGATTATAGACTAGACTACAGACTATATTATATAGAGACTATGGACTAGAATATAGAGTAAACTATAGAGCAGACTATAGACTATACTCTAAAGCAGCCTCTAGACTATACTATAGAATAGACTATTAATTAGACTAGACCATAGAATAGAAAATAGACTAGACTATAAAATAAAGTATAGACTATACTACTAGAATATAGACTAGTCTGTAGAATACACTATAGAATATACTACAGACGAGACTATAACCTATACTATAGACTAGACTATAGACTAGACCATAGCCTAACCATAGCCTAACCATAGACAAGACAATAGACTAGAATATAGACTAGACTATAGACTAGATTATAGACTTGACTATAGACTTCAAACCAGACTTTAGACCAGGTTATAGACCAGACTATAAAATAGATTATAGACTATAATCTAGATTATAGACTAGACTATCGACTAGACTATAGATGAACTAGAACTGAACTAGAACTGAACTAGAACTGAACTAGAACTGAACTAGAACTGAACTAAACTGAACTAGAACTGAACTAGAACTGAACTAGAACTGAACTAGAACTGAACTAGAACTGAACTAGAACTGAACTAGAACTGAACTAGAACTGAACTAGAACTGAACTAGAACTGAACTAGAACTGAACTAGAACTGAACTAGAACTGAACTAGAACTGAACTAGAACTGAACTAGAACTGAACTAGAACTGAACTAGAACTGAACTAGAACTGAACTAGAACTGAACTAGAACTGAACTAGAACTGAACTAGAACTGAACTAGAACTGAACTAGAACTGAACTAGAACTGAACTAGATCTGAACTAGAACTGAACTAGAACTGAACTAAAACTAAACTAGAACTGAACTAGAACTGAACTAGAAGTGAACTAGAGCTGAACTAGAACTGAACTAGAACTTTTTTGACATATAATTTTATATTGCAATAAACTCCGCTTCTTCATATTAAATAATAGGTACCACAAAATTACATTTGAATATTTTACATACAACTTACATTCATAGCCATTAATTTGGTCATTAAGACAATAACAATTAAGAGAATATCATTCATAAAGCTGTAGTGGTAGACAATGATGTACTTACTCATCAGCAGTATCATCATCAACATTATTGTCATTATAACATTACATTTTGATAATGTTGGCAGGAGAATGGACTCGTACTTACTCGTAACTATAATTGTAAATGAAAATGGAAATTACTTAATTAATTTTAATATCACTTTAAAAGACCTCTTAAAAGACAAACACACACACATACACATAGAAACACAGGCCATGAGAAAATTTAACCCTGTAGTTCAAAGTTGGCGTCTCGAAAATAAATACTGAACTTACTATAGCTTTTTATTATAGCTCCGATTACAGAATTGTATGCTAATGTTAATCTAATATCAAGAAATTTTGAAAAAAAAATATTTTTAAAATGGATACATTGTCTCCTTGTAATGTGCACATAAGACAGACATGCAGTTTTAAAGACAAACAAACACTTATGTCTATATTGAAGAATAACAATAAACTAAGGAGAACAAGAGACAGGAAGCAAAAAAAAACATAACCTTAATTATCCGTAAAGAAAAAATACACGTATTTTACGGCTTTAAATTTTTACAAAAAAAGAAAAAAAATATCAACATCAAAAAAAACGACAGCAATTTTGCAACAATAAAATTAAAACAATAACGTTTAATTATAATAAGCTTCTAATGAATTAATGAACAGTAGCGGCAACAGCAACTAAACACTAGACATGAAAAGGTTTTATTTATTAACAAGACTCTTACGAAAAGGAGACAAGAAATTAAATGAAGTCGATGCAAATGATACCTACAGTAAGAGGTAGAACAAGGGTAATTTTCGGAGTTATGCCTTTTATGAAAACATTGACCCATTATAGACCGATCAAGAAACATAATAGATTTACATGTACTCAGGACATATTCATATCAAGTTTTATACCGATAGCATTATTTATGATCGTGTTAGTAGTGTCTGGAACAGAGATACAAGCCGATGCAAAATGATCGGCGGCGCAACCATTTTAGGTCGGCGGCGGCGGCGTCTTATTATATAAAATATCGGCGGCGGATAAATTGTCGACTCAATTTAAACTTTTCTTCAGAAATTGACCTTATAAGTGTTTATTATATTGAAAAATCTCTGTATACTAGTCTGTTATATAGAAACCTAAGTTTTTTCTTCAGAAAAATTAACATTAATAGTAGTTTTAACAATTTAAATATTACCACAATATTGTGTGGTAACACTTTTCAATTCGCAATAATAATTTAAAATAGTGGCAACTCCGTTCAAATTGGTGAATTTTTTCCGAAATACATGTGTGATTCCAGCGGCTACGTTTAAGCCAGCTTAGCTTTTGAGCCGAAAGAAGACGGCGGCCAGCCGCAGCCGATTTGAACCGTTTCGGTTGTATCTCTGGTCTGGAAGTAAACATTATATGTATATATGAAGCTTTATATGTATATATGCACTATGGACCTATTCACAGGGTAATGTATATGTAATAACTCATATATGTAATAGAGGATATAAAAGGCACCAAAAACAACTTTGTCTAGTAGAAAGAATATAGACTATTCTATGAACTACTGAATAGTCTATATACCGATATAAAACCGAGTGTATGGCTAGTTTATTGCTTTGTCTATAAGCTACTGGACTAAGGACTAGTAAACAACTTTGTCTAGTAGAAAGAATATAAACTATTCTATGAACTACTGAATAGTCTATACACCGATATAAAACCGAGTGTATGGCTAGTTTATTGCTTTGTCTATAAGCTACTGGACTAAGGACTAGTAAATCGATTATGAATTGGATTACTCTATTGAGCAGTCAACTCTATTAACAACGTCATTTTTAAAAACACCCCTTTACTAGTCAGAGGTAGAATTTATAGTAGTAGATCTATCCCGTAGCAATAAGAAATCTAAGGAGATCATTAAGTTTTAACCCAAATAGCTGAATCTACTTCTATTCGCAGAGAAGACGGAACATCGTCTCTGCCTATTCTTTATCATTTTAATTGCGACAGTATTCATTGATTATGGTTTCAAATTAATCCATCTATTTTTAGCATTTTTAGGAAGGAATCGAAGATATTACATTGAAGAGTCGATCGAAGTACGTGTGTGAGATTATGTACTTGTCTGGCATTAGATTGTGAGTAGTAGATTGGTAATACTAGCATGTCCATAGGTTGTTGATTTCCGTAATCCAAATGAGTTAAGCATTGCTGCACAGTTGGTAGGGATGGTCATTATTTGAAGATCTATAGAAAGAATATGCAATGGAAAATTCAGACCTTTTGAAAATTCTTTCAAATCGCATAATTGGTTAAATATTGTTAGTACAAAAATCTCGGTCAATAATTCACCCTACCACCCATATAAGAACCTCTTTAGAAAATTACTTTAAGAGTCATTTCGTTCGTGCATTAAAATCCGACAAAAGTAACTTTTACAGAAAGCATATATTTCTAGGAAATGTTGCAAGGATAAGATCTTAATTGACCCTTTCCCCAAAATAAGACCATTTAAAAAATCTGATTATTATTAGTGGAGTATATCGATAAAAGTGATTTGTTTTTTAAAATGAAAACATTCTTTTAAATTCATTTTAACTTGGTCCAATTATTGATTAATGACAACAAGCTTTAATGGTGGATACACACATACATACTTATATATGACTCGGAGTAGTCGATTATGGTAAAAGGGGGATCATGCGCCATAGGGGCACATCTGTCAATAGCGAATAACTTGAAAACAGAAAACATTATCAAATTTTGTTCTCGTTTATCGATTATCTATCGTCCTTGAAAGTTTGAAAGATTAATTTTTCATATGATGGTTGGCAGACGTGATTAATTGTTTTTCAAAGAGCTGTAAAAATATTTCACTGTGTGAACTTTTTGTGTGAACTTTTTATGTTTTTGTGATAGAACGCCAATAATATTGAACAATAAGACATAATAATATCTTCGATAATATAATTTAAAGCCCGAAAAAAATTGAAACTCAACCTCAAAACTGTCGTGGGGCACATTTGCCAAATATATGTAATGCTTGTGATGTAGCACAAAATTTGTTTAAAACATAGGAAAAATCAGTAAAACAAACAAAATAAATATCTAGTTTATTATACTTTGTTTAGTGAATTAAAATATAAATCAGCAAAATAAGTTTTTGTATTTAATTTTTTTTATTCCTATTTTACTAATGACAAATCTGCCCCATCCCCATGGATGGGACGGTATCGTCGTTTTTGGTCAGTACGGAAAAATTAAAAAAATATATACATAAGGATGACTTAGGAAAGATTAAAAGGGATAAAACTAAAGACAACATATCTAAATATCTAAAGCAGGAAAAAAATGAGGAATATATATTGTGGTTTTAATTTGAGGCCTCCTCAAAAAAGTGGTGTATGGTCCCCTTCTACCCTTAAACAATAATTGCAATCACTCAAAATCCAAAAAAATATTTTTTAAATAATCTAAAATATTTTAAAAAGAATCAAGTGGAATATTTATTAAAATATACTTCTGTAGCGTACACGTGAATTTCTATTTTTTTTTTCTTCTTTTCATCATAACAAGCATCCGTTTCCTGTTAATATTTTTCCTTTTAAGTCAAATCTGAAAATATTTCTGTGTGTGTCTATTACTTTACCTTCTTAAAAAATAGAGGAAATCTTTCTCTTTCTTTCTTTGAAGATTCATGTACATGAAAATTGTAGACAGGATTTTATGTGCAACTTTAAATATAAGTTAAAGAAGGTGTGTTTAAGTGCTTCAACCTACTTCTCGACATTTGTTGGTTATGTTAATTACTGTCAAAGGAATTTTAATATTTAAACAATTCTGACAACACACAAAGTCTCATTAATATTTCTAAGATAATCAGAGGGATTTACCAATGGCAAAAAGTTAAATATAGATAAAAAGTTAAGGAGTACTGATGGAGCACTTATTAAATGCTAAGGAACTAGAAATTCTAATAATTCATCTTCGCAAATGATCAAATTCCCATTAAATTTTATTTAAAAGCTATTAATATTTTAACTTACAAAAGGAGAGAGATATCACTAAATTCAAAAAAATAAAAAAATACCACTAGTTTTCCTTATAGCAAACTTAATCTTAATGCTAAGCATTTTCAAATCAAAATAAAAAAAATCCAAATTTTGACTTAAAAGAAAAATATCTTAAACATTAAAACAAATTTTCAACAATTACAAATTATCATGACTAACTTACTGTCAACTTTACTTAAAAGCAATGTCTTAATACAAAAAAGCCACATTTACAACAATTTCAATAATTTCCTAAACACAACCACCAACCAACGAAGTCATAAAAAGATAAATTGACCACATTATTTAATCAACTATTCAAAAGTATTTCTCTGTCGCTTTTCGTAAACTTTTAGATAATTAATTGTTTCATCAGGACACATACACCAACCGAAAAAAAAACTAAATTTAGCGATTTTACTGTTCATTCTTTTTTTTAAATTTTTTTATCAAACAAACTTTCTTTTTACGCTTTATCAACATTCCAGCTATTTAAAATGTTAAAATTTAAATAAGAAAAGGAAATAAAACGAATAAAAAAATTCTTAAGTTGCGCCATAAAATGATAAAGACTTGTAGTGGGGTAGTCAGTGCATTAAGGGCATGTTGGTAGAAAATAAGGAAAACGTATAAAAAACTACAATTTAAATTATTTTCAACATTTATCATTGCAATTTTTGGACGACTGAGTAATTAACAGTGTCTAGTGTGTGAAAGTGAGACGAGTTAAGGATGCAGCTAATTATTTAAAGGTTCTTGATGAACATGATAAAATTGTATTTACAGTAAATGGAACTATACAGAACAGGAACTGTAAAATAAGCTACAACTGAACTAGAACTGAATTAGAACTAAACTAGAACTGAACTAGAACTGAACTAGAACTGAACTAGAACTGAACTAGAACTGAACTAGAACTGAACTAGAACTGAACT
>NC_060950.1:28264628-28266095 GCF_022045245.1 Lucilia cuprina | reverse complement strand
AGTTCAGTTCTAGTTCAGTTCTAGTTCAGTTCTAGTTCAGTTCTAGCTCAGTTCTAGTTCAGTTCTAGTTCAGTTCTAGTTCAGTTCTAGTTCAGTTCAAGTTCAGTTTTAGTTCAGTTCTAGTTCAAATCTAGTTCAATTCTAGTTCAATTCTAGTTCAGTTCTAGTTATATTTCAGTTCTAATTTAAATTCTAATTTAGATTTCGTTCATTTGATATCAATTCGAGTTAAGTTAAAATTTTTGTATTGTTTAAAAAATAAGAAAAAATTCACTTAAAGTCAAATAATAATAAAATAAGAAAAATATTTACAAAATGAAAAATGATTTCCGTTTCTTTAGTATTTTTTCCTTTATTTGCAGGCTTCTACTTCATTTTGTATTTGTTGTTATGTTGGTCTTTCATCTTGAACGTATGGATGTATAATGGAGGATTGTGTATGAAATCTTGATAACATTTAATTATATTCAAAAAGAAAATATGGTATTTATTACATTTAAAAGCTCCAGAAATTAGATTTCTTGAGGTATGTATGTTATTATGTCTACAAAACTCTCTAAAACTATCAACCCTCGTATATATTATTTGTCTAACTCTATTTTTTATAGTAATTTAATTCTTCCATTCAGTTCTTTCTCTTCATTCCTAAGCTATTCCAGGCATCATATAATTTCTTTATTTTTTGTGTTCTTTTGTTATGCTGCGTCTATGTGTTTGTGGTTTAGGGACTAGGCCATAAGTGCGCTTGGCTAAATTTGAATAATATTTCATTTAGTGTTTTTTCACTCTTTCTCATATAGACAGTTTTTTCATTACACCACAGTTTTTTTCTGCAGTTCTGAGTTAAAATTGTTTTCTATTTTATTTGTGTTTCTTAAAATATACGGTTTCCGCAAAAAAGAAAAGGAAAGCACAAAAAAACATGAAAAACAAATTACTAAAAGCGTAAAAATCATTTTAACTAAATAAAGCATTTAAAAATGATTTAAAAATAGAAAAAGTCGTAGACAAGTGTTGCATTTTGTGTAATGATGTTTTCCGTTTTACTATACGCTTAAATTGCTCGACAAATTTAAATTTTGTTTAATGACCATAAGTGCCCTGTTCCGTGAGAATAAACTCCAAATTCTAAATTCTGTTAAGGGTATATGGTATATTAGATTCCATAAGGATTGAGGCGTTTAACGGGGATTTTTAATCAACATCTGTTGTTCTATTTACATAAATTTGTGGATTTTTTAAATATCCTATGAATTTCACGAGATTTTTTTGAAAAATTTAAAAGTTAAACCTTAATGGTTGGTTATTGAAAACTTTTAATAAGTTTAGTTCTAGATCTTAGTTCAGTTCGAGTTCAGCTCTAGGTCAGTTCTAATTCAGTTCTAGTTCAGTTCTAGTTCAGTTCTAGTTCAGTTCTAGTTCAGTTCTAGTTCAGTTCTAGTTCAGTTCTAGTTCAGTTCTAGTTCA
>NC_060950.1:28255746-28264528 GCF_022045245.1 Lucilia cuprina | reverse complement strand
AGAACTGAACTAGAACTGAACTAGAACTGAACTAGAACTGAACTAGAACTGAACTAGAACTGAACTAGAACTGAACTAGAACTGAACTAGAACTAAACTAGAACCGAAATAGAACCGAAATAGAACTGAACTTGAACTGAACTAGAACTAAACTAAACATAGAACGGAAAATAACCCGAACTTAATAAGAACTGAACCAGAAAATGTAAAACTACAAAGTGTTATTGCTGTGTTATAGATTTGTTATTTTTTATTTTAATTATAAGATTTGAAATCTGGGTTTGTTGTTTTGTACTTAATTTTATTATGTCTTCAAGCTTATTTTAACTTTGTTCTTTGACACCACACCAATAACAATATCAAACTCAAAAGAAAAGCAAAAACAATTACAGTTACAATACAACAACTGTTACAACATGCTGCTGCCACAATAATATGAACAACGTTTAATAGCACTTCCGGTACTTAACACTTTATACTTTTTATATGTATAAGGAAGTTGCTGCACACTTAGTTACTCTATCTTAGGCTGTTTTAATGGCGTTTCGCCACCTTTTTCAGATAGTAAAAGACAAATGTTCTAATATATCCTAACATGGACAGAAGTTAATTTTTAATTTAGTACTTCCAATTAATCTAACACAATGCCAATCCCTAACTTTAGTGTGACATTAAAAACTTTAATTGTACCTTTCACTCCGAATTACAGGTATTGTTTTGTATGTGCATGTGTAATTGTAGTAATTTTTCCATTTTTTCTTTTTCTCTATTTTTCCTATTATTTAAATTTTGTTTCTCCTGCTTTTGCGTTTTGTGCAACAACATTAACGACATCAACAACATTTAAGTTGCAATTTAAATGTCATGCCAAAATGAGTTTCACCAAATAAAAACCATTTTTATTTACTCTCCAAATTTTTTTTGTAAACCATTTACCGCTATTGAGGAAAAAGGTATTTCGGATTTATGTCGATAGTTGTAACATGATAAAGTATTGGACAAACAAAAATCAAAACCATTTTATTTTTTTAACATAGTCCAGCATTCAATCAATTAACAAACACAAATTATTCTTTTAAGATCAAAAATTGAGTCAACATATAATTCTTAATAGAATTACTGCAGGGCATCAGCAGAGTGGTTTGACGACCAATATTTTTCCTTGTTACATTTTTTTTTTAATTTTTGTCATTGCAGATAATAAGAACACTCTTTTTTCAAATATTTCGGTGCATACTTAACAATTTGTGAAAAAAAAATAAAATGGCATGCACAAAATTTTAGGCAAAAGTAAAACTAAGTGTTATAATTAAAAGAACATTTTTAGACATTTTATTCCCATTTATAAAAAAATCGTAAAGTTGTAAATATTTTTGAGCACTTTCATAGAAGAGTACTTATTTGAATGAACAAAGTATGTATTTAGTTTGAAGTTTTAAAAATGTTAATTAAATGTATGTATTTGGGTAGATTTAGTGATAGACTAAGTAAGAATGAACACAAGTAGAGCGACAACGAAATGTCTGAATGGATATTCATCTGAACTACAGCTGAACTAGAACTGAATTAGAACTAAACAAGAACTGAACAAGAACTAGAACTGAAATAGAACTGAAATAGAACTGAACTGAACTAGAACTAGAACTGAACTAGAACTGAACTAGAACTGAACTAGAACTGAACTAGAACTGAACTAGAACTGAACTAGAACTGAACTAGAACTGAACTAGAACTGAACTAGAACTGAACTAGAACTGAACTAGAACTGAACTAGAACTGAACTAGAACTGAACTAGAACTGAACTAGAACTGAACTGGAACTGAACTAGAACTGAACTAGAACTGAACTAGAACTGAACTAAATTTAAGAAAATGATTTTAGTTCCCATAAAACTTTTTTATGTCGAATATTATTGTTATATATATGCTTCTTAAGGTAGATATGAGCATTAAAGTCGTTTTCTGAAAGGGACCTTATAGGTGGGATAGGGTCAATTATGGATAGGGTCAATTACCCTTATAAAATTCTACAAAGAGATTTATGAGACCATAAAACATGTTTGTGCCGAATTTCACCGCTATTGATGCTTCTGTTAGTCAGTTGTAAGCGATAAAGTCATTTTCTGAAGGGTACTTTGTATGGGGGGTAGGGTCAATTATGGACCGCTCCTTATGAAATTCTATGAAAAGATTTATGTCCCTATAAAACATATTTGTGTCGAATTTCACTGCTATTGATGCTTCTCTTAGCCAGTTATTGGCGATAAAGTCATTTTCTAAAGGGGACTTTATACGGGGGGTAGGGTCAATTATGGACCGATCCTTATAAAATTCTACGAAGAGATTTATGTCACCATAAAACATGTTTGTGCAGAATTACACCGCTATTGATGCTTCTGTTAGTCAGTTGTGAACGATAAAGTCATTTTCTGAAGGGTACTTTGTAGTGGGGGTAGGGTCAATTATGGAACGATCCTTATGAAATTCTATGAAAAGATTTATTTCCTCATAAAACATGTTTGTTCCGAATTACAGCGCTATTGATGCTTTTGTTAGTCAGTTATTGGCGATAATGTCATTTTCTAAAGGGGGCCTTATATGGGGGCTAGGCGAAATCGTGGACCTATATTGCCCATTTTCAATACCAAACAAACTGGATCAACTATAAGTATCTGTGCAAAATTTCAGCTCGCTAGCTACTTCCGTTTGGACTCTATCGTGTTTTCAACAGACAGACAGACAGACGGACAGACGGACGGACATGGCTAGATCGTCTTAGAATCTAATAAGGACCCAGAATATATATACTTTTATGGGTCTTAGACGAATATTTCAATGTGTTACAAACGGAATGACAAAAACAATATACCCCCCATCTTTTTTGATGGTGGGTATAAAAATATATACATATGAAATTCGAAATTTGAAAAAGTAAAAATTTTGCCAAGTTAAACAGCAAAAACAAAAACGAACAAGTAAGTCAAAAATCAAATAAGTATGTTAAGAACAAGTCAGAAAAAGACGGACTGAACGATATGAAAGATAAAAAGAAAAACTAAAGTGAATGAGTGGTCAACATCAGCAGCAGTTTTGGTTGCAAATGTGGTTGAGTATCCAGCATGAAGTGTAACAAAATAAAATATTTTAATGCATTTGAAGTTGATGAATTTAACCTTAAATTATGTGGCTTCTTTCTTTATGCCAGTTACTACTCTATTTGTTGACTTCTTAGACTTCCGTTTCCTGTTGCTACTACATAAATAACTTTATTTCTAACAGTTTTGTTTTTGATAAATATAAATATGTATGTATTCTATTTGGAGTCTCTTTTTGTGTGAGTTCCTGTGTGCATGTTTATTTGTAGTTTAACTTTCGAAAAATTTGTTAAGCATCAACTCTCCAAGTACGTGTGGTGGAAAAGTATACTTTAGATAAAGTGGCTTAATAAAACACATTTTGTTAAATTTACCCTCATAAAAACAAATCTAACAACAAGTATTAAGATAAGAAACAAGAAAAATACAACATTTAAAGAATCACGCAAATAAAAAAAAATAAAAAACTTATATTTTGTTTATTATTTTTCTTTAAAAAAAAACAGCATGTGTATTTGTTTGAATTACCAATACATACTAACTTGAAAAAGTTAGTATTTATACATACATATATACCTGGATATAAGGAAATGATTCTCTCACACAACCCTGCAGCTTCGGGTGTTTGTTTCGATTATTGCATTCACATACATATGTCTACTTAGATTAAAATATAAATGAATTGGAACTAAACTAGATTTTCTAAATTTTAAAGTAATATTTCAAAAATAAATAATCCCAATAAGACCATTTTAAAGGTGGTAAAAGACTTTTAAAACTTCTGGGATTATTTATTTCTTTAACTTTACTTCTTTGTTTAAAACTAAATTTTCTCCTTACTGTATTGTTGCAACTTGGCTTTATTTATTGATAAAACTTAAAAAAAAAACGTTTAAAACGCTTGTGTTTAGTGGCGTTAATTTAAACGTAGTGTTAAGTAGAGTTTGCGATTAGAAATTGTTGTTTCTTAAGTCATATAAAAATTTAGATTGAAAATTTAAAAAGGAAGTTATACAATTAAGGGATAAATTCTTTTAAGCATCTTTTGATCTGATGATCTTCCAGCTTAAAAAAATATGATTTGGACTACTAAGGATTAATAAGAGTCACAAAAATAGGTTCTAGTTCTTTTCTGGTTCAGTTCTAGTTCAGTTCTAGTTCAGTTCTAGTTCAGTTCTAGTTCAGTTCTAGTTCAGTTCTAGTTCAGTTCTAGTTCAGTTCTAGTTCAGTTCTAGTTCAGTTCTAGTTCAGTTCTAGTTCAGTTCTAGTTCAGTTCTAGTTCAGTTCTAGTTCAGTTCTAGTTCAGTTCTAGTTCAGTTCTAGTTCAGTTCTAGTTCAGTTCTAGTTCAGTTCTAGCTCAGTTCTAGTTCAGTTCTTGTTTAGTTCGATTTCAGTTCTAGTTTATATCTTTTACAGTGAACTATTGATTATTCTATAGTTAGCTGAAATATTAAAAAAAAAACTTTAGTTTAATTTAATATAAGAATTTTGGAATAAAAACAATAATTATACTTAAAAATGCACCAAAAATGAAATCTCAATAATAAAACTCTTACATTCTACAATAACTATAAACATTTTTATAAATTTGACTTATTGATTGCAAATTCCTTGTTTTAATTTTATTTCAATTTAATTTTTTCCCACAAGCATTTTTAAGTAAATTTAAAAAAAAACCATTCCATATTAGCAAACAAAATTTTTTTGTTTTATAAAAATAATCAACGAAAAATTTATGTTTAAAAAAATTTTTTAACACAAACATTTTATTATCGCCAATGTTAATAGAATTTTTATATTTTGTTTATGCATTTATTTTCAATTTAAACAATAACTTCTAAATTACATACCACGCAGCATAAAACAGCAACAACAGCAAGAACAATAACAACTCGATAAAATAAAATTAAAAGAAACAAACGAATATTGAAACTGAAAACCAATATGGTGAGATATTCGTATTGTTATTGTTGAATAATTTTTTTATTTTTTTTTTTAAACTAAATGTTGGAGTAAAATAGAAAAAATATTTATAAATTATTAAAATGAATTCTAAATTGGCTGCTGGCGTCTGGTAAACAAATTGTTATTTTTTCTTTTTATTTTTTTTTTTTAATAAAACAATTGAAGTTAAATGAAATTTTGTGGAAAAAAACACATACCTAAAAATAAACAAAGGTTTCGAAATAAAAACGTTAGTTTATTAATATTTAATTCTATTGTGGAAAAAACATTTGCTGAAACAAATTATATTTGAAAATTTTATGTTAAATAAATAACAAAGTCTCTGTAGATTTAACTAATGTATTTCTTTTAGCTTTAGTTCAAAATGTTTTATTTAAAAATATAAAAAAATAAAACTAGTTCATAATAATATACGTTTCCTATTTATGTATTTCAGAAAAACAAATCTTTTCAAAATTTCTGAGATTTAAGTGAAAATTCATATAAAACAAACATGGAAAAGTCAAAGAATAAATATTAATAAAGGTATTATCTCTTCGAATGAAATATGCATTATATTGTTTTAATCGCAGAAAAGGAAATATTAAATTAAATCTATATTTATTTAGAACTTATTTTACTAATTGTCTAACATAAAGCAATATAACCTTATAGATTGGAGAAATATTTCAATATTAAATTTTATTCATTTCAAAACAATTTGTTGGTGTAAATACTGAAGACAAAATAAAATCTATAGTAAATTTAAAAAAAAAATCTTTATATTCATTTGCTTTTTCTTGTACATTTACTACTATATCAGTGTTTAACCAAATACATCATTGGTGAATACTTATTTAGTCGAAATACTTTAAAATTTACTATATACTTTTTTTATTTATTTATTGTAAAAACTAAAACTGAATAAATATTCTTTCTATAGGTTTTTTTGGGATTTTTTTGTCTGAATTGTTTTAATTTATTCATTCATGACACTTTGGAATAACAAAATCTAGAGAAGACAAACAAACACACTAATAGTTTTCCAAAAAAAAATACAAGTAAAAAGTTATAGTCGGGTGAGGCCAGCCAGGTTATCACCCTACACCTGTATACGAATCAAATGTGATTTAGTTTTCATAATATAGGATTTAAGTTGAATTGTAACTTGCTTCAGATATACATAAGCCTTTTTTTGTTTAATTAAACTGTGGATATTTAAGTAAATTTTTGATGTAGGCTTTTTATAGGGGCTAGAGTGAAATGAGGCCCTATAATAATAAAATTCGTGAGTGTCAAAGATCATGTGACAAATATCATTAAATTATCTCCAAAATTGTAATCTGTAGTTGATTACAAGGTTTACAAGCACATTCTCAATAGGCTTCGTATCTTGGACAATAGGATACCAATTTTTTTTAATTATCTTCAAAATTGCGACTACATGGGCAGACAGACAGACGGACATAAATTGACCATTTTCAATAGGCTTCGTATCTTGAACAATAGGATACCAAATTTTATTGAATTATCTTCAAAATTGCGACCTGTAGTTTGATTATAAGGATTACATGGACGGACAGACAGACAGACCGAACGACAGCCAGACGGACAGACGGACATATATCGACTTAGAAAATGATCAATATTATTATGCGTTACAAAATCAGCACAAACCCAACATATCCACCCCACTAAAGTGGTGTAGGGTATAAATAGAAGTCGGTTATGTCGATTATAAAAATGCTCTATTTCAGGTTTGGGAATGTGAGTGATATTGTAATAACTAACTAACTAACTAAATAACTAAATAACTAACTAACTAACTAACTAACAAACTAACAAACTAACTAACTAACTAACTAACTAACTAACTAACTAACTAACTTACTAACTAACTAACTAACTAACTAACTAACTAACTAACTAACTAACTAACTAACTAACTAACTGACTAACTAACTGCCTAACTAACTATCTGACTAACTAACTAACAAATGAAAGCCAACAATCGACAAAAATCCAATATTTTGAACAAATATTTAGGAAGTTATTACATTTTCTTACGATTTGTTAAAAAAAAAAATTAAAATTTTAAACTTAGAGTTAGTGCCTGCCATAGTAAGGTCCATATGGCAGGCACTAAAAAATTGAAATTTTTCATAAATATTTGAAATTAAAGAATATCCCCTATTATCCTGCAATCTGGCACATATCAGCACAAAACTATTATATTCTCAGAAATTAAGTGATGTAGGGTAAGACAATAAAACAAAGCACACAAACACACATACTCAAATCTGTCATTGACAGCGAGACAATACATGTTACCAATACACTCATACAAAAAAGGACATACAAATCGCTCAAAGACACATACATACGTACATATTAACAAAAATAAAATTCTTTTATATTTGATATGTTATTTGTTGTGTTTAAAAATGAAACGAAAAATGTCCTGTGAGTTTTGGGTCCTATGCCAGTTGCTTTATATGGACTTTGTCACTAAAAAGTCGAAAAAAGAAAACACAACTAAAGCCTTTATTTTGTAGAGAATCTTGTAGTTTGTTCTCATTTTTTTTTTTTGACGCTACTAGAGCTCTTGTTTATTGCAGTTAATTTAAATATATTTAAATTTAAATGTAAAAAGTATCTCTATCTCTCTATTATTCTTCCTACATTCTAAGTATTAAATTTTTATGAAAATTTAACTGAAACAATTTTTCGTCCTTTTTAAATTCTAGTTTAGTGACTGGGTTTGGTTTTTATTTCATTTTGTATTTTTTTATTATTATTATTTTCTTCATGTATTTTAGTGTGTCACAACACAAGAGATTATTTAAATTGTACTGGAACTAGATGTTATTGACATTTCTTTTTCGTGTGTTTTGTAGTCCTTGTGTTGAAAACCTTAACTACAATTTTATTTGTATTTTCTAGGGCAGGGGATGAGGTGATGTGCTTTAAATGTTGTTCAGTTGTATTAGAATTTATTTTAAAGACTTAGGGATTTGTTAAATAAAGAATTATGTACACTTGCTGAAATTTATGGAATTACATTTTGTGTATAACAATTTATCTTTATGTATCCTGCTCTAACTCAGGATTTCAATAACACCAAGATAAGAAACATGCCCCAAGAGGAATACTATATATAGTCCAGCGTACATGTTACTTTAAATCAACTATAGACTAAACTTTAGACTAGACTATAGACTAAACTACAGCCTAGACTATAGACTAGACTATCAACTGGACTATAGACTAGACTATCAACTTGACTATAGACTATAAATTAGACTATTGATTAGACTATAGAATAGATTATATACTAGACTATAGGCTAGGCTAGACTAATGTAGACTAGACCATAGACTATAGACTAGACTATAAACTAGACTATACACTGGACTATAGAATAGACTACAGACTAGGCTATAGACTAGACTTTAGACTAGACTATCTACTGAACTATAGATTAGACTATAGATTAGACTATTGATTAGACAATAGGCTAGATTATATACTAGACTATAGACTAGACAATAGACTAAACTATACACTAGTCTATAGACTAAGCTATATACTAAACTATAGACTAGACTATAGACTATACTATAGACTAGACTATTGAATAGACTATAGACTAGACTATAGACTAGACTATAGACTAGACTATAGACTAGACTATAGACTAGACTATAGACTAGACTATAGACTGGACTATAGACTAGACTATA
>NC_060950.1:28252445-28255646 GCF_022045245.1 Lucilia cuprina | reverse complement strand
AATCTAGTCAATAGTCTAGTCTTTATCCCCACATGGGCGGGCACGGAAATTTGAAAGAGTACTTTTTTATAATACTTCAATCGAAGAATAGAATATGGACTAGACTATTAAGCCCGTAGTCTAGTCTACAGTCTAGTTTATGTTCTAGTATAGAGTCTAGTCTATAGCCCGTAGTCTAGTCTACAGTCTAGTTTATGTTCTAGTATAGAGTCTAGTCTATAGTCTAGTCTATAGTCTAGTCTATAGTCTAGTCTGTAGTCTAGTCTATAGTCTAGTCTATAGTCTAGTCTATAGTCTAGTCTATAGTCTAGTCTATAGTCTAGTCTATAGTCTAGTCTATAGTCTAGTCTATAGTCTAGTCTATAGTCTAGTCTATAGTCTAGTCTATAGTCTAGTCTATAGTCTAGTCTATAGTCTAGTCTATAGTCTAGTCTATAGTCTAGTCTATAGTCTAGTCTATAGTCTAGTCTATAGTCTAATCTATAGTCTAGTCTATAGTCTAGTCTATAGTCTAGTCTATAGACTGGTCTATAGTCTAATCTATAGTCTAGTCTATAGTCTAGTATATAGATTAGTCTATAGTCTAGTCTATAGTCTAGTCTATAGTCTAGTAAACAGTTTAGTCTATAGTCTATTAAACAGTCTAGGCTTCAGTCTAGTCTATAATCGAGTATACAGCTTAGTCTATAGTCTAGTAAACAGTCTAAGCTATCGTCTACTCTATAGTCTAGTCGATAGTCAAGTCTACAGTATATTCTATAGTCTATATGTAGTCTAGTCTAAAATTAAGCCCGTAGTCTAGTCTACAGTCTAGTTTATGTTCTAGTATAGAGTCTAGTCTATAGTGTAGTTTATAGTCTAGTCTACAGTCTAGTCTATAGTCTAGCCTATAGTCTAGTCTATAGTCTAGTCTATAGTCTAGTCTATAGTCTAGTCTATAGTCTAGTCTATAGTCTAGTCTATAGTCTAGTCTATAGTCTAGTCTATAGTCTAGTCTATAGTCTAGTCTATAGTCTAGTCTATAGTCTAGTCTATAGTCTAGTCTATAGTCTAGTCTATAGTCTAGTCTATAGTCTAGTCTATAGTCTAGTCTATAGTCTAGTCTATAGTCTAGTCTATAGTCTAGTCTATAGTCTAGTCTATAGTCTAGTCTATAGTCTAGTCTATAGCCTAGTCTATTGTCTAGTCTATAGTCTAGTCTATAGTCTAATCTATAGTCTAGTCTATAGTCTAGTCTATAGTCTAGTCTATAGTGTAGTATACAGTTTAGTCTATAGTCTAGTAAACAGTCTAGGCTTTAGTCTAGTCTATAGTCTAGTATACAGCTTAGTCTAAAGTCTAGTAAACAGTCTAGGCTATCGTCTAGTCTATAGTCTAGTCTATAGTCTAGTCGATAGTCAAGTCTACAGTATATTCTATAGTCTTGTCGATAGTCTTGTCTATAGTATAGTCTATACTCTATAGTCCATTCTATAGTCTAGTCTATAGTCTAGTCTATAGTCTAGTCTATAGTCTAGTCTATGGTGTAGTCTATAGTTTAGTCTATAGTCTAGTCTATAGACTATATAGTCTATAGTAAGTCTATAATCTAGAATATAATCTAGTCTGTAGTCTAAACTATGACTTTATTCCTTTTTAGACTACCGGAATGTGTAAGTAAAAAATTGTGAAATTTTTTCTATGTATGTATATCTTTAACTTAGCGCATATAACGTTAAAACATTTCTCCACGACTAAGAATCGCGGAAGGGCGGACGGACAGAATAAAAGTAGCAGCGTTACTAACAGCAAACAAACAAATATTTATGTGAGTTTTGGGCGAATATTTATTGAGTAGTAAATGTAATTTAATTTCAAGTCGTGAAAATAAACTTTAATACAGGTCGTATGAGAAATATCTCAAGAAATATATTACTTATACCACCTGCAATTAATATAAGAATTTAAACAAATGCATTCAATATTATCATAATGTATCATACAGAGATTTATTCAATAATAGACTCATCGGTGTTTCTAATTTTGTTTATAACTTTTTCATGGGACATGGCATCCATTACACTTATTTCAGCCGTATCAACGTTTTTGTAGCGTACAATATAAGAAATTTATATCTTAATTTTACTGGCACGTAACTCAACAAAACAACATTTTGTTATGTAGTCGTAACTTAGCAAAAACAAAAATACTGGGGAGACTTTTTAACAAAAAATTTAAAAATAATATGAAAATATAAAGCATTTTACTGCAACTATTGTTAACAGAAAAAAAGAACTTTTGCTTTTATTTCGTACGTATGTACTTAGAGTTTTATTTATAAAAAAAAAACTAAAATACTTACTAAGTAGTTTAGTCATTTTCGTACTCGTACATTAACATTTAAATTGCTGGCTGGTTGTAATTGTCATATGCGTTTAAAGTATTACACGTTTTACTTCTCAACTAAGTACTTACAGAAATAAGTTTGTATGTATATACATAAAAGGATGGCAGCAGCAGTACTAGAAGATACAATATCTTTTTAGTTATATGTTTAAATTTGTATAAATGTACTTAAACACATATAGTCATAAGCGTTGGGGGGGTTTGTTACCGACACATGATTGGCAAAACAAAAGAAACAACTTTAAATACAAAAACACAAAACGTGATTTAACCACAGGGAAAACTACTATGAATTCATTAGAAAAACGTGTGGAGAATATTAAACAAAATCTATGGATTTGAAAGGATCAAACTGTGTTTCCTACTTCTACTAAATGGGCTACAACAAGTTCTATTCTTTACTTAAGGTGGGATTAGCTTGTTTTTATTCCTTGAAAACAAAAAAAATATAAAAATGTCAATGTTTATATGAATATTAAATAAGATTTATTGGATAGTTCTAATTTTAGTTTAATTTGTGGTTAAAGAAAATATTATTTAATGAAATTTGGTTTCCATATCAAAATTTTGTCTAGACAAATAACTTTTTATTTATTTATTTAATTTTAAATCATATTAAAGTGATGCACAGTGAGATCACAGTGAGTCAAAAAGGTATAACAGATATGTGAATTCAAAACTGAATTAGATCAGAACTAGAACAGAATATGAAAAGAACTAGAACAGAACTAGAACAGAACTAGAACAGAACTAGAACAGAACTAGAACAGAACTAGAACAGAACTAGAACAGAACTAGAACAGAACTAGAACAGAA
>NC_060950.1:28247214-28252345 GCF_022045245.1 Lucilia cuprina | reverse complement strand
TATAGACTAGACTATAGACTAGACTATAGACTAGACTATAGACTAGACTTTAGACTAGACTATAGACTAGACTATAGACTAGACTTTAGACTAGACTATAGACTAGACCATAGACTAGTCAATAGTCTAGTCTATGGAATGGACTACATACTAGACTTCACTGGACTGGATGGAGACTCCGAACTGCAAGGAATCAACTTCTTTTTATGTAAACGTACATGTATGTATGTGTGCACATTTATTTTGATATGTTATGTTTTGTTTATGTTTGCCTGTCCTTGTAAGAATACAAGTATCTCATATGCTCTGCCTCTAATTACATAAGCATGAGTGTATATGTGTGAATTTATGTTAGTATTCATATCTCTTTTAAAATTTTTTCGAGTCCTCTCTCTTTATTTTTGTTGCTTTTAATTAATTTGAAAGTTTTTCATTATTTTTCTTAATAATTTGTTGAACATGTTTTAATTTTTTTTCATAATTTCAACTTTTATGTTTATAATTTCTGTTGTCTTTTGAGGATTATTATACATTTGCTTTTCTCTGTAAGAGATTTATATTTTATATAGTTTCCTTGTACTCCTGTTTATTTTTATATAATAAAGAGGGAGATATGTATGTATGAAATTATGTAGTGGTGGGTAGAGCGATGTTATATGTATAATTTGTTGCATTACCTAAGTGTATATTCTTAGTTATTATGTTAAAGCTTTTTTTATTTTGAATTATTTCTTTTACTTTGTGCCTGTTGTCCTTTGAAGGGATTCTTTTTTTTTAATTCTTGCAACTTTTTATTGTAACACGTAATTTTTGTTTTTGATAAGCCATGTGCATGTGCAAGAACAAACAAGTAAATATAAAGTTTTGTACTAAATTAAGATGTGGATTTTTGCTGTTGTTGTTTTATTTATAAAGACTTTTAGAGGGGAGTTAGAAAAGTAAAGTGTAGCTGGAAAAGTATGGTTCATTCGGTAATGTTTATTAACTTATATATGTTTTTTGATTCAAATTTTTTAACAGTTTAAGCCGAATATATTTCTTATTCTTGGTTGCTACGAAATTCTGGGCTGATTTAACTATATATGTACATCTGTCTGTTTATGTAAAACATGTTTACGTTAAAATGTTGCAGCAGGAATTAATTAAAATTTTGTCAAAATATTCATTTTCTGTTTGGTATTGAAAATCTGCCGGGCATTTCATAAATGTTTGTATGTAGTTATTATAAAGGTATTGTTTACTTTAAAATTACTTTTTCATTACGTTTTATTTTTTTTTTCTTTAATTTGTAGTAAAAAAACAAAGGAAATATTTTAGTATGCAATTACGAACAACACCAAGATTAGAGTAATTAAGTGGAAATTCTTTTGCTACAAAAAGAAAAATAATAAAAAAAATTGCTACTTGCAATTTCCGTTGTTTTATTGTGATAACATAAAGAAAATTGAAAATAAATTACGATGTCGACATGTGAGCAATTTAAAAATATATATTAACTGATGTCTTATGGAATTAAAAATTTAAATGAAGTCAATGCTTTAGGATTTACTAATAAATTTTTTAATGAGACTTTATGTTCAATTAAATGTGTTAATTTTTTTCTTACTAGATTTTACGTTTATATTTCACTACGGACCATATTTCCCAAAGAAAATATCTTTAAATTATTTTATATAGAGAAGACTAGTTTCCGAAGTGCTTTATGTGTGTACACTTCGTTTAAGCTCATGATCACTATCAACTATTGGATAACCTAAAAACGATCCTCCACCTCTCAATTGTCACTTGCAATGATCAAATTTTGGTACATAGAAGAATCCGGCAAGTGCTTTTCACGCTCTTTGATCATTGTAGTACCATTTAATAGTGTTTCCAAATTTAGAAAATAATGCTCCGGAACATGACACAGTCCATTATGTAGGTTGCTCCCCGAGTTTCTTGTCCCGGCAGACTTGAAGTATTGGTTGGTTGTACACTTTAATCTGAGTATTATAATAAAATTTGATAAATTTTATTCAAAAGATATTAATTGTTCGGACTTCTGTGGTATATTTCTGTTTCTAGGTCTTTAATATAGAATCCAAGGTCCCCAATTTCGATTTATTCATGTAGCAACGAATACCTATTGGTATTTGCTGCAATCTTCCGCAAGACAAGGTTTACGACATACCCTGTATCTAATATGCGATCTTGCACGTTTGAAGATTGTGTCCAGTATATGTTAATAACGTGTCCAATAGCTGCTTTTGGCAAGTTCGCCTAAAGTTATGAACTGTTTGGCTGTAAGTGCCGCCTCATATCTTAAATATATTTCAATGGATGGAATATCGAGCAACATTTCCAGAGTATTGGTTGATGTAGAACTCATGACACTACTTAAACTTAAGAATCGTGTACGCTGAACTCCCTGAAGTAGTCCACCAGATTATTAAAGCATAAACTAGAATTGATCTAATTACACTTTTATAAAGCCAATGTGTGAAAGTAGGATTAAGACCACATTACATACCTACAGTTGTCCTAAATATCGCCCAGCACCCATGAGCCTTGTTGATCCTATTCTCTATATGGTGTCTGAATTTTATGTACCAGAGGAAGACAGCTCCCCAAGAACCCTCTTGATTTATACGGACGGTTCTAAGAAAGGGGAACGAGTGGGGTTGGCATTTTCATTCCTGAATTTAGAATTAGAATAAACTTTAGGATACAAGATAATTGTAGTCCACTACAGGCTGAACTATCAGCCATAAAAAGAGCAGCAAATTGGCTCTGGTACTACAGAATATCAAACAGAGATATTCAAATTTGTACCGATAGCCAAGCTGCTATCCCTGATTGGTGTATATACCACATCTAAACTAGTCCAAGAATACCGTGCATCCTTAAACAGGATGGCGAGATATTCAACAATCGTGCTCAAATGGGTACGGGGACATAGCGGTTTGACCGGCAACTGTATTGCTGATGAGTTAGCTAAAATAGGAGCATCAATGTCCGATAGGGACATAGACATCCTAATAGAGGGAAAATTTTATGAACTCTCTCAGACAAGATTGCGTAATGAACCAACTTGCATCAGCACAAGGAAGATATGGCCAACCTTGTTGCTGTCATCACGGGACATAGCTTATTTGGAAACCATGCAAGAAGACTTGGTATTCCCCATAACGACTTCTGTAGAAGTTGTCAAGATGAAGAGGAGGAATCTATTGAACACCTTCTCTGTCAATACAATGCGCTAGCAAAGACACGATTCGTATATTTAGGGAAGCGAGTATTCGATCTATATATCATCTATATATCAACTCTTCACTGTTCTCAGCATTTCATTTTATACCTACTCCTACCTCTTCTAGATCCTAAAACTCCTACACTTTTTCTTTTATCTTCTATTATCATAACAGGTATCACAAAGGGACCAACAGGACCAAGTGTGCGTCTTTGTAGCCTGAATCACCTAAACTAATAACCTAACCTAGTCCCAACTTCATCAGAAAATGTGCATGAAAAATACCATTTGGCCCTGCAGCTTTAAAGGCTGTAAAAATGATTTCTATTTAGAATTAATTAATCTCTCGAATAACAAAGAATTTGTTCCATAATGACCCAAAAAAAACATAAATTTTAATGTTAATTAAAATGGCCGCAAATTATAAATATATATATTTATATAAATATTTAACTTATTTTATATAAATATGGAACATAAAAACAAAAGTTATTCATTAATAAAGTTTTTTTTTAATTTAAACATAAATTATTGTTTATATTTACCCAGCAAAAACTTTTGGATGATTTTTACTTATAAAACAACATAGCTGGAGCGTTACAAATACCACGCTCGCATACGAAATCCCAGCTCGCATTTTGGGTCGACAATTTTTTTGTGCATAAAAACAAAACAATTTTTATAACTCTCAATTTATAATGATTTATTTAATAACTTATTTGTAAGTGAGTGTGTTATGCCTTCATTGTCATCGTCATGTTCAAATGCCAAGTGTGAAAGTAGTTAAAAATTAAATTTAAATTTTTGCTTAGTTTGTATATAATTGCTTATATTTTGATTTGTTTGTTTTCTCTGTATTTTTTGCATAATAATTTATGTTTTAATTATAATTTGTAAAATAACCACACAAAATTATACATAAATAACAATATCAAATAATGTGTGAATTTTAACACAATATATTTTTAAATCTTTAAACCTAAATTGTATCTAGAGGTTGTCATCTAAAGACAATATTTAAATTTTAAATATCACAATATTTAGGTTTATTTTTCTAATGAAAATAGGATATGTATTAAGAATGTGTTTAACTGGAAACGTTGTAATGATCAGATATACCCATCGTAACCACTTACCTATTAACATGCTTTTCATTAACTACTACTTATCATACTGATTACATAGAATCAGTCTTATTATAATGTGTCCTATAAATACTTTCCAAGTTATAGAAACTGACAAATTTATCTTATTACTTGTAAGCGATTGAGATAAGTATATGCATCCAATGACATTACTGTGTTAAAATAATCTCTTAAAATTTTAGCCATTAATTTGGTAATGAAAGTTTTTACTGGGTATGTAATTTTTCGAAACATTTTTTGATATTGATTTCTGTTAAGTAGTTTAGCAAGCATGGAACAGTTTGTAAGTCAGCTAATATCAAAATATAACAGATTAAGTGAAATATTTTTGGCTTTCCTTTTAGGGGTTAAATAGTTTCTGGCAATGAATTATAAATATATCAAATTGTTATATTTATTTATAAACATATAAAAAAAATTAAATACTACTTTATTATAAATACTCAAATAGATGATAGTGTATGTATTTTATAATGTGTTCATTAATCAACTTTAAGGGAAAATTAAAAACAAAATATTCATAAATTATTACTACCACATTCAAAGGTACTTATGTATATTTTATTTATATTTATTTTACAATATTTGTTAAAATAATTATATTTTATTATTTAAAATTTTTTAAGTATTTTTTATATAAAGTGATATTAGTAGTCTATTGTCTAGTCTATAGTCTAGTCTATAGTCTAGTCTATAGTCTAGTCTATAGTCTAGTCTATAGTCTAGTCTATAGTCTAGTCTATAGTCTAGTCTATAG
>NC_060950.1:28216204-28247114 GCF_022045245.1 Lucilia cuprina | reverse complement strand
ACTAGAACAGAACTAGAACAGAACTAGAACAGAACTAGAACAGAACTAGAACAGAACTAGAACAGAACTAGAACAGAACTTGAACAGAACAAGAACAGAACTAGAACAGAACTTGAAGAGAACTAGACTAGACTAGGATTTTGTTTAAAAAGTTTATTTGTTTAACACATTACATAATAATAAATATTTCCTATTACATACTTTTAATATAATTGTTGTTCTTATAAATTATTATTTTATTTTCAAAAAAGTTTTAATAAATATATCTTCACTTTAATATATATCGCCTTGATATCCAACAATAAAATTAATAAAATCTGTTAAATCAAGGCTATTGAATGCTTTAAAAAATTTAACGCAAGGACATTTAATATCTGTTAATGTCCTTTAGACCCATAACACTAATCTGATCTTTAAACAATTCATTGTTTGAAAGTCTAATACACAAATTAAATAAAACAAGAATAGAAAGCAAAAACATAATAATCCCCTTTCTGTTAAATTGATTGACAAATGGATGGTATTTAAGAGGCTGTGAGCCAATTTTGTAATTTCACTTAAATTTTACAAAAATACAAAGGAAAAAATAATAACAAAAATTCAACAAATTTAATATTTGTTTTATAACAATACTGACTTTAAGTTAGTAGACGGCATAAAGAGAACTTGAAGTATACATCTAAAAAAACTGCTATTATAAGTTCTTTTTATAAATTCAATCTGAATTTGTTACTGTTCCTTAATAGAAACTTTATACTGGAGTCTATGTCTGCCGATCACTGATTTTAGTAGGCTGTATATGTATTGTTATTTTAACAAAACAAACTCATACAAAGTGTTTAAGTATGTGTTGTCGCGTATGAGTTGGTAGATACATTTTATGGAGGTCATAACAAATTCTTTTAACTTAATAAATATTTGTGTAATTTTTCTGCTACTTATTCTTTCATATTTGCTTTATTTTTCTTTTTGCAACATAATGACGAGTTATTTATGTATGTCAACTAATGTCAAGGTCCTATTTTAGCCAACAACTGAAATGAGTTTGCTTTTACTAGACATAAAAAGGTTGCCTGGCTAAAGTCGCCATAGTCATCATCGTCGAGCAATTTGTAACATTTCATTTTAATTTTTGTTTAACTTTAAAAGAAGGAATTTTTAAATAAACATAAGTATTTCTCTTGTTAGTACTTTGTATTAATTTTAAATGAAAAAAACAAAATAAAATATATGAAAAAATGAAGGGAATTTTTTAGTTGGTTTGCTCAGACAGAATCAAAGGTCAAAGGAAAAGGGAAAGAAAAATGCAGTTTTTACTGTAACTGCACGATAAATCACAGACGCTTTAAAATACTTTTAAATTGAAACGATATTTCACATTTAATGTGTGAATTTTTAGATAAAACTAAATATTAATTTATGAGGATCGGTAGAAGTATGAATCAATGTTATTATATTTGGTATATAAGTTTCGTTGCATGTTAATGTACATCTTCAATAATATAATGAAAGTTTTAACATCTTATGAAAATTTTGATTCTCATAGCTATTATCTGAAGAGGTTGGTGAACAGATTTCGGATTCTATAAAAATTAGCTATGTCAAATTTCATTGCATTAACTGTTCTATCAATGCATTAGCTGTTGTGTAAAAGTAATATAAAATACCTCAAAATAGATTATCATTTAATCCAAAATAGTATGTTTCTGTGTACAATATTAAATACAATTTAAACACGTTAGAGTGCTTTATTCGGCTGAGCAGAATCTTAAATATCCTCCACCAACTATTTTTATATTAAAATTTATCAAATTGATCAAATATTTATAGAAATAAGTGTTTTTAGGGACTGGACCTAGTATAGGAGATACGACCAATTATAAACCGATCCTAAAAATTTTTTAAGCTAAATTTCTGTACATTCTGTACCGTAATTTAGTAATAAGTAATGTGTGTTTAAGTGATTTTCACAAGGGAACCTCTTATGAGACTGACCGCACCCATATTATGATTAGTGATTTTCGGGAGAGAATCTTGTATGGGAACTATGACCAAGTATGGTCCGATCGTGAAAACATATTAAAATAACATTTATATGTATAAAAATAGTATTTATGCCAAATATTTTATGGGTATCACTATTTGGTAATGATTTATGTGCCTTTAAGTGTTTTCCTAAAACGGACCTTGTATGGGAGATATGACCAGTTATGAACGGTTCGGAAAAAAATTCACAATATTATTTCTCGATGTATGAGCAACACTTGTGCCAAACTTCATATGGATGTCTTAATTTGGTAATGAGTTATGGCGTTTAAGTGATTTGCGGTAGGGGACCTTGTATGGGAGCTATGACTAATTATAGACAGCAATACTTGTACCAAATTTTATATGAATATCTTAGTTTGGAATTAAATTTGTGCGTTTAAGTGATCGGGAGGGGACCTTGTATGGGAGCTATGTCCAATTATCAACTGATCCAGAAAATGTTTTTCTGAATGAATTCTATTGACATAGAATTTTAATATGTAAAATTTTAAGAAGATACCGACATTATGAAGGAAGTTATTAACAAAAACCCCATTTTCCGGGAATATGTAATTTTGTATGGGAGGTATATGAAATTCTGGACGGATGTTGGCAATTTTCAGCACGGATTAAGCTCTTGTGTAGAAACGAATGTATGGTAATTTTCGTGGAATTTTCTTGCATAGTTTTCGAGTTTTATTTTCAATATCTATGTTCAATATCGTAAAAATATCAAAATGTACCATCGGAAAAACGAAAAGTACAAAAATCTCTCGCAATAAATTCTTATTTAATAAGGACCGTGTGTTCCTGTTAACCATTATAAAGAATCTTAAAGGTACCCTTTGAAGAATAGAAAAGTACCAAATAGTTAACACTTACAGAATATTATTCAGTCAAGACCATGTGTGTTAAAATTAATGTCCCTAGGTTGAATATTTTTTAGAAAATTAAACAAGTAGTCAGACATGGTCGACCATATAATACTCTATACCATGAGTATATTTTTAAAATTTTTACTTTTTATAAAATTTTTATTTTTTATAAAGAAACTTTTATGTTGAATATTACCATAATTCCAAAATATGACGTTTAAGTCATTTTTTGAAGGGGTTTTTTATGGGGGCTAGGGTCAAATATAGGCCGATCCTTACGAAAATCTGCAGTGTCATTTATAGTTATATAAAACTTATTTTAGAGAGATAGCAGAATATTTGACGTAATTATGGCATAAAAAGTTCAAATCGGGTGGTACGGTTACAAACATCAGCACAAACGTATAATTCCCTCCCCACTATAGTGGTGTAGGGTATAAAAATTACCATTTATGAGATAAAAAGTACTGAAACAATTCAAATTAGGACTGAATTTTAAAAAAGTACGAATCTGCTGTCTCATAATTTTGGGAGATGTTATCAAAAGTTATAAAGGGCCAAAAAAGGTACCAAAATCAACTTTGTTACACATTTTTACCCCTTAAAAGTACCATAAACCTGCTAATCTTAAGAGTAGATACAAGTGCATTTATCTTGTATCACTAATATAATTGTGAGATAATTAAGAAACCCTTTTTACCCATAAATGCACAAATTTCCAAAAATCCCTCCGAAGTGGTTCTACACAACCAAAAGCACATCTGCCACGCACTCTAACACTAGTCCGCCCAGTTTTTATCCAAAATAATAATATTGACACTAAAGTGGCACATACAAAATTTATATTATCTCAGGAAAAACGATTTTTTGTATTTAATTAATATGGGAGGTGCCGCTCCCCTAATGGGTAGTCCGCCAATTTATTACTTAAAATATTAACATGGATGTTAAAGTTATTCATGCAAAATTTTAAGATTCTAACTGTATTAGCTTAGGGGTGAAACGCCCCTAACGCTGGTCCACTCAGTTAGTTAGTTAGTTAGTTAGTTAGTTAGTTAGTTAGTTAGTTATTTAGTTAGTTAGTTAGTTAGTTAGTTAGTTAGTTAGTTAGTTAGTTAGTTAGTTAGTTAGTTAGTTAGGGAGGTAGGTTCGTAGGTAGCTTTTTCTAAACTCAACGCTGCTGTCATCTTTTGGTTTATAATTTAAATAAATTTGGCTATATAATCATATATAATACGAAAGTTTAGCACAGACATTTACCATATACTAAAAGCTATAAAAACAGTTATTTCTTAAGAACCCTTATAAAAGTTTAACACAAAAATAACGAGTAAAGCTTTCATATTATGCTAAAAATAATAAACACAGTTGCCATTTAAGGTACTAACGATAAACTAAAAATACAATATTAATAATTAATTAAAATATATTATCGTTTACTAATACACAGTTATTTATTTAACCGTTAATTGTAAAATAGTTTTCTTTAATTTTTTTTCCAAAAGTACCTTAAATGGCCCTAAATTATCCCCCTACAAGCCAAAAGAAAACTATACTTTTTGTGGACAGTTTTCCCTAGCACTTAAATGTCAACGAGCTATAAAGCTTTAAATTGTTGTAAATTTTCCGGCATAACAGACGTAAATGTGCTCGAACGAAACGTGTGTAATATAAAAACCGTAAATTCCCTAGAAAATACAAAAAGTTGCAAAAACATAAACGAAAATAAAAAAATTGTAAATTAAAATAATAAAACTAACAGTGATTTTATTAAAATACATTCTAAACTTAAACCTAGACTGCAAATCTAATACAAAGCTATTATTTTATAGTTTCCTTTAAAAAGAAAATGTGTATTTAGTGAAAAATTTTTGTGTTACAACTTAATTCTTGAAAATTCTATAAAACTATAAATAAAGTCCTGCTGATTAATCACTTTTTTATTTTATTATTATATTCTGTTGTTAAAAAAAAGAACATAATTTATATTCTTGCTTTTATTATTGAATGATTTATTCAATTAAGTGTTTTTCTTTACAAAAAGTTTTCCTAATGTATACATTTTTTCACTTCTCCATTTATATTTAGTATATATTTTAGTCTCTTTACACCCGTAAAGACGACTCGTGTCAAAAGAAATAACAAAAAAAATATATAAAAGAATAAAAAAACAACAAGAAACGGTAGTTAACGTAAAATTGTATATTTTTTAGATACATACACAGTGTTGCCCAATTGGGAATAAAGTAGTACCCCTATTTTACTACACGAAAATCTAAAAGCAAGTCTATCAAGTGAAGAAACTTATTGTTGTAATAGAAATTTGTTAATACAAATTTAAATATAATTTTAAAATACTCTTATTTATACGACTTTGACGTATTTCTAGTTTAGTTCTAGTTCAATTTTAGTTCAGTTCTAGTTCAGTTCTAGATCACTTCTAGTTCAGTTCTAGTTTAGTTCTAGTTCAGTTTTAGTTCAGTTCTAGTTCAGTTCTAGTTCAGTTCTAGTTCAGTTCTAGTTCAGTTCTAGTTCAGTTCTAGTTCAGTTCTAGTTCAGTTCTAGTTCAGTTCTAGTTCAGTTCTAGTTCAAGTTCAGTTCTAGTTCAGTTCTAGTTCAGTTCTAGTTCAGTTGCAACTCTGAGAAAAATATTTAAGCAATTATTACAATCCGAGAATACTTTCTTGATCTTATCCATCTGGCAACATTCTGAACATATACTCATTCACTAGTCGTTAGTTAGTGAGTGAGTAGTGAGTTGAGATTCTATTTATGTATGAGAAGTAACAGAGTTCGTGGTAGTAAAAATCTACATTTAAATCAATTGCGTATCTACTTCGTGAGCAATTTTATTACTTTTTTTTCGCTATTACTATGTATTTTTGTGCAAATTTTGCAAAAATATATGACGACGTTAACGAATGGTTGTTTATGAATTATGATGGTATGTGTATATAAATGTATGTAAAAAAAGTGTGTACATAAATATTTGTTTTTTTTAGGATGTTTATGTTTTACCGGCTTTTTTTCGCTGCGTGTTCTTGTTGCAATCAGCGTATGAGTGATGCTCGTACAATGAAAACAAATTAAATATTTTAATTGAACACAACACAGGTCACACAACTACATTGTGTATCTGTGTAAAGCTAAAAGGTCATTGTGTTCGTATCTTTTTTTTTTTTTTTTTTTGGGTAAAAGACAAAACATTTATTTAAATTGAATAAAATCATAGAATAGAATTTAAAAATAATTTTGTTTGATTTTTTATTTAAATTTTTGTTTAAAAACTAATTTATAGATTAAAAATTTATACAAATTCTTGATCTATTTAAGTCATAGATTATGGTTTGTGTGGATTTTCTAGTTTCCGGTTGACAATCCATAGCTTGGTACGACTCTAAAATAAGTCTTTGGTTTTGTTTATTTCGTTCCATTTAAAAAACCCACAAACATTTGTGAATCATGTTTAAACATGATTTGCCTATAAATTGATTTTATTTTAAAAAACTTAAAAATATTGTGTGTTTTATTTATTTATATTATTGTATCGCTTGTTACAGATTCGTCATAAACTTATATAAAATGTTTTGATAAATAGTGATTTAAATACGATTTAAATAGGCGACTACAAAATTCTTGGTGACTTAATTTTTTTAAATTCTTTTTTGGGTAATCTGGCATTTCCGAAGGTTTTATAAATCTGATATAAGAAATGTTTTATTTTATTGCACATTTTGTTTAAACCATGATCTCATAGAACATTTTAATAAAACATTTTGAAACAGTAAACTTAAGCAACTTTACATTTTTTTCTTGTCATCAGTAGGGGATTTCACAAAGGGACCCTACCAGTAAGAGATGTTCCAGAAAATTATAGTCAAATGTGGACCGATTATTACGAAAATGTAATTTTTATAATATAGATTTACAAAAAACTACCTTTTGCCAATTTTTGTAGAGATGCTATGTTATATATCTCCTTCTATCATATATATCTTTGTTAGAGTACTTCAGACGTTTTAAAAATCTTAAAAACTGTATTTTGGTACTTTTTTTGAACCTTATGTACCTTTTTAACCAGTAAACATAAAAATAAAATTTAGATAACATTCGTACTTTATTGAAAAATTACAAATATAAGTTTGGTACTTTTGGAAAATTCCGACTTTTTTATAAAACATTGTTACCTATTTATTGGTTTGTCTATACAAGAATTTAATTTTTAATTTATTGAGCTTTTTTGAGCTATACAACTTTAAAAACTGAGTATTTGGAAAATCTTAATCTAGAAAAGTTTGTTTGAAGGTGAATGTGTGAAATTATACTTTTTTTAAATGTTTTTTTTTTAATACCTAATATACGGACAGAGTTTTCTTTTCTACTTTTTTGTTCTTAACTGATACTAAACATAAATTTGGTCATGCAAGGTACCGGAACTGTTATCATTGTTAAATGGTTCTTTTAGAATTTTCTATAATTTTGAGTCCTAAACTTTAAACTAAGCCCACATTATCCTGATCAGAGTCCCCATATGAATTAATCAAAAAAATTCGTATAACTGAGCAACTATTAGAGTTAGAATCTTCAAATTGAACATTTAGAGAATAACGGTCGGACTTTCAAAGGGGTCTTGGCTCTTCCTATATGAATTAATTACAAAATTTCATTTATCCGACAAAATATAATATTTTTAACATTAAAATCTTAATAAACATCCGGAAAAATTAGCGAATTTTAACAAATTATACATCTGGGGAACTATTAGATTTAGAATCTTCAAAATTATTAAAAGGGTCTTTTTATTTTGCTTTTATGGTTTATATTTTTTTGTTTTATATCTGTTATTCCTCTAATTATAGAGCATTATTCAAATAGATAGTATTTTTTCGAATTTTTTAACTTTGCGATTTTCCCGAAATCCTCCAAGTTCAATTCGCAGGTACAGCTTATCTGTAGGAAATATTGATTTAATTTTTAACCGTTTAATAGTCTTATTTATTGTTTATAAATACCCATGAGATTTCCTAAAACTTTTGAAATTTGTTTAACAAAGTTTCAAAAAAACTGAAATTAGAATTTCTAGGGAGACGCGTTAATGGCCTGGGGAATTTGCTATAACTTATATATAACGTATGTCCACATTACGATTCCTTTACAATAAAGTTTAAAACTTATTACTTAATGGAAAAATTTGAGCAAAAACTAAAAAATCGACATTTTCCCCTTTAGAGCATTTGCTGCACCTGTTAACGTAATATGATATAAGGAGTGAGATCGAAAAATTCTTAACATACATATATGTTTATAAAAAAGAAACCACTAAACTTACAGCTTTATTTTTTTTTATTTGATTCAAATTATTATTACAATTTACAAAAAAAAATATTTTTATAGTTTTAATCACTAGTGATGAAATTTTAAACCCTTTTCGGAAACCCTTCCATTAACGTTTTTATAGTGCTTTCTGTCACTTTGCTCGAACATGTAGTCCATCTCCGTTTAAAATCTACCACACTTTTGGACACCTTTTTTGTAAACATTCCTTGATGTAAATTTCGGTATTTATAGAGCCGTTGTAAAAATGATTGGCTTATTTGCCGCAACTGCATATTGCTTGCCATACCAAGAACTTTCTGGGAAATTTTGTCTGCTTTTGGGTCCTAAACTTTTCTTCAACATTCCCTCGAGCATCAGCAACATAAAACTTTTGACCTGGAAGTTGCGAAAAATCTGCCAGAACATACGTTTCGTCATCCATTATGCAGCAAGAATATTTTTTTATAAAACTTGACTTCAATTTCCGTGCTCTGTTTTTGGCCTCTAAATTTTTAGCAGCGTTCCTGTCAGGAACTTTTTGAGCCTTGTATGTTTTTAAACCTGCATTAGCTTTAACTTTTCCCACCAAATAGTCCGAACACTGAGCTAACCGAGCTGCTTTCCTACCGGATGTGTTGGGAGCTCTTTTGAAAATGCGTTCTATTTTTTTGGCTTTAGAAACATCATGCGGACCATTCCTTCTACCTGAACCAGGTTTTCTATCAACTGACAAGTTCTCCCGGTACTGTTTAATAACATTGGAAACAGTTTGACGGCAGACCTTTGTATGCTTGGCCAACTTTTTGTAAGACCAAGTTGGGTTTAGTTGAAAATATTTAATAATTTCAGTACGCACTTTTTTCTGGTCACTCATTTTAATCAGATTAACAAAAAAATTAATATAATTGACATTACACATAATAACTGATGTTTTTTAAAGGTAACTTGATCAAAAAAAATCAAATAATACTTTGGTTGAAAAATGTAATGAAAAACGTGTGTTAAGAATTTTTCGATCTCACTCCTTATATCTGTTATTCCTTTAATTATATAGAGCATTATTCAAATAGATATCATTTTTTCGATTTTTTTAACTTTGTGATTTTCCCGAAATCCTCCAAGTTCAATTCGCAGGTACAGCAAATCTGAAGGAAATATTGATTTAATTTTTAACCGTTTAATAGTCTTATTTATTGTTTATAAATACCCATGAGATTTCCTAAAAATTTTGAAATTTGTTTAACAAAGTTTCAAAAAAACTGAAATTAGAATTTCTAGGGAGACGCGTTAATGGCCTGGGGAATTTGCTATAACTTATATATATAACGTATGTGCACATTACGGTTCATTTACAATAAAGTTTAAAACTTATTACTAAATGGCCAAATTTGAGCAAAAATTAAAAAAATCGACATTTTCCCCTTTCCCCTTTAGAGCATTTGCTGCACCTGTTAACGTAATATGATATAGTTTCACAACCAAGAAAATGTTCTAGAGGGGGGACGTGCAAAATTCGCAATTTGTTTTTTTGGGAGCGCTGAAAAGATTTTCTTGAAATTTTCACAACGTCTGATAGAGGTGGGCGGGGAGCCCATGTTAAGAAAATATTAAATCCGTGTATTAGTGTCAATATGACTATTGAAGACAAAAAGTGGGCGGTGTAGAATTAGGGGGCGTGGCACCTATTATATAAATTATATACAAAAATATGTTTATCTTGGAAATTATTTCAGTTATCTTGTAGCTCCCATATGAATTACATAGACAGTTTCGTATATCTGAGTAGCTATTAGAGCTAGAATTTTCAAATTTTACTTAAAGAACTTTGCCATTCATCTGAGCATTTAGAGTATTTTGGGTGGACTTTCAATGGGTTGCTTGGCACCCCATATATGAATTAAATACAAAATTTCGTATATCTTGGAAACTGTTAGATTATTAAAATATTTCATAGATAGTCAACTAGGGAGCGAACCTTTTCCGTTTAGTCCTGTATTCCTTAGTGATGTATGTAACAATATATGCTGACGCTTTCATATTTTCCACATACAGGTGGCCTTAGAATAAGTTCAATTGTCACATGTTGCCATAATAGTGTTAAAAATACTAGAATGTAGATGAAACTTGACATTAGCAAGTTTTAACATAATATCTCTAGCATAATATATGAAGATCGGTCCATAATTGACCCTACCATTTATATAATGATTATGTCCTGTCGAAAATTGTACTTTTTCTTACAAGATAGTCAATATTAGGCTTTGTTAGGGCAAACAAAATATTTCACATTTCGACATTTTGCCGAAACTTGTGGACCCCTTGCTTCTATAATTAAACCCAAGGACAAACTTCAATTTTCCTTTATTTTTTAAAACTTTTTTTTTAATTCATTAGTGGCAATAACTATAGAAACTTATGTCGAAACGCCTCAATTAAACATTGACAATATTTAATGAAACATTGTTTAACTCCCACATTTTATTTATTTTAAAAATAGTATAATCAGGAGTCACTTTGTCTGCCTTAAACTTGGATAATTAAAATCAAATAAAAAACGTCAATAGTAAAAAAGCACGATTTATATAAAAACTCCTTGCTGCATGCAAAATACGTAGAAAAACCTTGAAATACAATCGATTCTTGGGGAAAAAAAAGTATAACAAATTTTTATTCTGGTTCTCTACAATACTAATATAGAGAAGTGAATACACAAGTATGTATATTTTTTTTTGTATTGCACTAAAGAATGAAGAAACTTTTTTTTCATATACATAAGTAAAACCCGGAAGTTAAACAAACAACAATAAAATGTCAATCTATTTTGTCACAATATAAGAAAAAAAATGCGTAATTTATCTGGAATACAAAAATCTGTGAGATCATTGCTAATAAGATTGCTATTATTAACAATCATTCCAAAAACCAAGAGAAAAACATACTACAGCTATAGTTTAGATGACAGACAGAACTATTATAAGACAATTTATGCATTTTAACAAACTACAACATTAATAAAACATTCTCAATAATTAGCCGCAACAATTATTCACTATTAAAGAATTTTCAATGCATAAATTAAAAAAAAAGTAAATAAATAAAACAACAAAACAAAACTACTAAAAATAACTGAATAACTGCTCGAATCTGTTTGGCCGTGTTTGGAATTCTAATTAAATGAAAAACCCACAAAATCATTAAACTACAAAGAACATAAGAAACGATAACATCTCGTTAAAAAAAAAGCAAATCAAAAAAGATAATAAAGAAATGAATAAAACACAGCTCACAGATAGATGGACGGACGGACGACAGGCAAGCAGACGGACAGACAGACTCAAAGTAAAACAAGATGTTGATGCTGGTGATGTTGATGATGTTGGCGATGATGAGAAAAAAATGTTGAACAGAAATTAAAATCATAAAATCACAATAATTGAATTTTAACAGCCGCAAGACTAACAGACAATTGAACAGACAGACAGGCAGTCAGACAAGCAATCTTATGAACAAATGCAAAAAGTCCAAACAAAACAGCCATCCAACCAACGAACCAACCCAATCAGTCAATTCAAGTCAGACAGCCAGCCAAATTTTCATCCATCTAACCATCCAACCATCTATCCACTCATCCAACAGACAATGACTATTAAAAACACGAGACTTACGGTAGCCAAAAATGTACTTATCAAGTCTCTTACAATACATGCACTACAAAACTAAACTGGACTGGACTTATGCGTTCATACACATACACACAAACACACACATGAACTTACACTGGATTGTACATTTTTGGATTGCGTTGTGTTGCTGTTTTTGGTTTTTAACCACTATTTCAGCATTTGTATTGACGGACCAGGGGGATTTGTAGAAAACCAAAAAAAGCTTTGATACAGTTGCACAATTTTGCAAAAGGCATAATAACAAATAATGAGATCTCATACTATACACGGGCAACTTTACTCACCAATCGTATGAGCAACAACTACTATATTTACTCACACTTATTCGAATATAATCAGTCCTATAGATAGTATACAATAGTGGTAAGATAAATAGTAATTTACAATGAAATGAATACAATAAGTTAGTAAGTTAGTAAGTTAGTAAGTTAGTAAGTTAGTAAGTTAGTAAGTTAGTAAGTTAGTAAGTTAGTAAGTTAGTAAGTTAGTAAGTTAGTAAGTTAGTAAGTTAGTAAGTTAGTAAGTTAGTAAGTTAGTAAGTTAGTAAGTTAGTAAGTTAGTAAGTTAGTAAGTTAGTAAGTTAGTAAGTTAATAAGTTAGTAAGTTAGTAAGTTAGTAAGTTAGTAAGTTAGTAAGTTAGTAAGTTAGTAAGTTAGTAAGTTAGTAAGTTAGTAAGTTAGTAAGTTAGTAAGTTAGTAAGTTAGTAAGTTAGTAAGTTAGTAAGTTAGTAAGTTAGTAAGTTAGTAAGTTAGTAAGTTAGTAAGTTAGTAAGTTAGTAAGTTAGTAAGTTAGTAAGTTAGTAAGTTAGTAAGTTAGTAAGTTAGTAAGTTAGTAAGTTAGTAAGTTAGTAAGTTAGTAAGTTAGTAAGTTAGTAAGTTAGTAAGTTAGTAAGTTAGTAAGTTAGTAAGTTAGTAAGTTAGTAAGTTAGTAAGTTAGTAAGTTAGTAAGTTAGTAAGTTAGTAAGTTAGTAAGTTAGTAAGTTAGTAAGTTAGTAAGTTAGTAAGTGAGTAAGTTAGTAAGTTAGTAAGTTGGTAAGTTAGTAAGTTAGTAAGTTAGTAAGTTAGTAAGTTAGTAAGTTAGTAAGTTAGTAAGTTAGTAAGTTAGTAAGTTAGTAAGTTAGTAAGTTAGTAAGTTAGTAAGTTAGTAAGTTAGTAAGTTAGTAAGTTAGTAAGTTAGTAAGTTAGTTAGTTAGTTAGTTAGTTAGTTAGCGCTCCTTTACATGTACTTCTTGTAATATTATTACCTCCGGTATACTATCAAGTAAGTTGCTACGTGCAGGTTCTTTCTAAAGTTAAAGACTCTCATGACTCTGTGTTCGATGACAGCAAAGAAGATTCAGTCCTTAAAGGATGTCAATCCAGACGATTCTCTTAGATGGCTGCTTTCCAAATGGAATTTATAGTCTGCAACTAGTGAGAGTAGAAAACTTTAATAGATAGTCAGTATTGGTAGATCGATGACAAGTGTATCAGAATGTTATTCAATAAACGCATTTAGGAATAACGTGGAGTTTAACAGTGACAAATAGCAAAGCCAAAAAACTTTGTATATCTTAGGCTAGTGTACTTTTCGGTAATTGTCTTGTTGTTTTGGTAAATATATGTATGGATTCAATGTATCCAATATTTTTTAGGGCACGAATGCACTATTAAGGAGTGAAATCGAAAAATTCTTAACACACGTTTTTCATTACATTTTTCAACTAAAGTATTATTTGATTTTTTTTTTTTGATCAAGTTACCTTTGAAAAACATGTCAGTTATTATGTGTAATGTCAATTATATTAATTTTTTTGTTAATCTGATTAAAATGAGTGACCAGAAAAAAGTGCGTACTGAAATTATTAAATATTTTCAACTAAACCCAACTTGGTCTTACAAAAAGTTGGCCAAGCATACAAAGGTCTGCCGTCAAACTGTTTCCAATGTTATTAAACAGTACCGGGAGAACTTGTCAGTTGATAGAAAACCTGCTTCAGGTAGAAGGAATGGTCCACATGATGTTTCTAAAGCCAAAAAATAGAACGCATTTTCAAAAGAGCTCCCAACACATCCGGTAGGAAAGCAGCTCGGTTAGCTCAGTGCTCGGACTATTTGGTACGAAAAGTTAAAGCTAATGCAGGTTTAAAAACATACAAGGCTCAAAAAGTTCCTGACAGGAACGCTGCTAAAAATTTAGAGGCCAAAAACAGAGCACGGAAATTGAAGTCAAGTTTTATAAAAAATATTCTTGCTGCATAATGGATGACGAAACGTATGTTCTGGCAGATTTTTCGCAACTTCCAGGTCAAAAGTTTTATGTTGCTGATGCTCGAGGGAATGTTGAAGAAACGTTTAGGACCCAAAAGCAGACAAAATTTCCCAGAAAGTTCTTGGTATGGCAAGCAATATGCAGTTGCGGCAAAAGAAGCCAATCATTTGTTACAACGGGCTCTATAAATACCGAAATTTACATCACGGAATGTTTACAAAAAAGGCTGCTTCCATTCATAAGACTTCATAATGTGTCCACTTATTTTTGGCCTGACTTGGCATCCTGTCACTATGGTAAACAAGCCCTTGAGTGGTACAAGAACAATAATGTGGTATTTGTACCAAGAGAGGCAAATCCTCCAAACTGCCCGGAGCTAAGGCCAGTGGAGAGATATTGGGCTCTTGTTAAAAGAGGATTGAAGAGTACAAAAAAGGTGTCCAAAAGTGTGGTAGATTTTAAACGGAGATGGAATACATGTTCGAGCAAAGTGACAGAAAGCACTAGAAAAACGTTAATGGAAGGGTTTCCGAAAAGGGTTCAAAATTTCATCACTAGTGATTAAAACTATAAAAATATTTTTTTTTTTGTAAATTGTAATAATAATTTGAATCAAATAAGAAAAAAAATAAAGCTGTAAGTTTAGTGGTTTCTTTTTTATAAACATATATGCATGTTAAGAATTTTTCGATCTCACTCCTTACTTCAATTAATCGGACTGAAGATCTTCATTTCTTCCTATCATGGTATGGCAAATAAGTGTTCTTGAAGGAATTTCATTTGTCTTAGTTGGACTTGGTTGGGATCTATCAGCCTTTTAACCTTAGAGAAAGGCCTATTAACAACGTCATTTCATTTTCATTTATTCTTCGAATAATTAGTCGGCAAAGAAGCAGACACCTCTGCAGATAAATAGGACCCAAGGCAGACAGTATTGTCATCCGAAGTAAGGTTTGCATATTACTGTTCAGATCAGCGAACTCGCAACACTCATATCCGAAAGATTGGTTACAAATTTTAAATCTAATTTAATTTCTTTTAAAGACGAACCTTAATTTTTTGCTCCTGATTTTTTTTTGGAAAATGTCCATCATATTTGTACTGTCTAATCAAACTATACAAAAACCTAACTGAAGGGTTAAGTGCCGGAATTACAAGAACTCAGCTGGCTACTCTACTGACTTATATTTTAATTATAAGAGACTAACATTCCGGTCCAATGTGGGAGACAGATGTCCATCTTGTGGAAGTGTTAGACCCTTCAGACATGGGGGACCTTTCGCAAAATCTCTCCACCCAATGTGGGAGAGATTTTGACTAGGTGGACATCTGTCACCTAGTGAAAAGAGACTAACATTCCGGTGCAATGAGGGAGACAGATGTCCATCTGGTGGAAGGGTTAGACCCGTCAGACATGGATCTCGCAAAATCTATCCACCCAATGTGGGAGACAGATATCTACCTAGTGAAAAGAGTAGTACTTAATATGGCACGGGTACTGTGACATGTCTAACATAGGGGACCCTATGCAAAATCGTCACTACTAAGTTTTTTAACACACCTGTAAAACCACTACGATGTATACATAGTAAGTACGATGAAAACGGCAACGACGAAGACGACGATTACTAACTACCACCATAAAAACGATGAGGCAAATGTTACAAACTAAAACAAGCACAAAAACATAAAGCATAGACAGACATACCAAAGACAACATCATCATCGTCGTCATTATGAACACTACCACCGACGTACAACAATTACTGGACAGGAGTTTGCAACAATTCCTCAGTACGAAACGGGAATTCAACGAGAGCGGTTGTGAAAAACGGCAAACAAAGAAAATATAAAATAACAAATTACTAAAACATAAAAACTAATAAATTTATAAGAAAAAAAATACAAAAAAAGAACAATTTAAAAAAAATCGGTAAATAAACTAAACTGAAAAGAATCAAGTGTATTGAAGAGTGTACAAACTAACAACTGGAAAAAAATCGTTTGGAAAAAATAAATAATAATAAAATCAAAAAAGAGGAAAGAAATTTTCTACAAACAAAAAAATATTAAAGAAATTCTTATTCAGATGCAATTTAAAATCAAGATAAATTAAAGAAAGCCCATTATAAATTGCTTGTAATTGATGATTGTTGTACAAAACTCAATTTAAATCGGAATAAATGTGAACACTTAATATAGTTTAACTGAACTTGTCAGAGTCAGAGGGATTTGAAAGATTTGAGAAAAGTTTTTATTTTCTTTTTTCAGAATTATTTCGTTTTTTGTTTTAGGTGCTGGAATATTCTATTTTCAGTAATTTCAATTTATTTAAAATCCCGTTTTATTTATTCTATTTTTTGTCACTCTTATTATTATCGTTATTTACGTCGTTAGTTTCTTTTTTTTGTGATCACATATTTTTTATTATTATTTTCTTATTTCGTCCACATCTGCTGGATATTTTAATTGAAATTAATTTGTCTAAACTATGATAATGATGTTGTTGATGACAAGTGTTTTTGTTGTGTGCTTTTGAGTTGTGTCGTGAATATAAACTACGAACAAACATTATTATTAGCAAGCCGTCCGTCCGTCCATCAATTGTGTGTATTTTATCCGCAAAGTAAAGACCCCTAAACAGCCTTGTATGCGATCAGATTTAAGTGCAGGGGTCAATACAATTGAAACAAAACATTCACATTCACTCCCTCACTATTAAACTGACGTCCAGAAATCTAACAAATACAAATGTGTGACAATCAACTTTGTCAATTAATCTGTTGTTTATACAACAAAGTTTTCTGATTGTATCTGATTTTTTGAGATTTTCTTTTTTTTTTAATTATGTCCATAAATTTATTTATAGCAAATGTTGGAGGATGTGATTGGGTGAAAGTAATGGCTGTAGTCTACTAGATGTTTAATCAGACAAAATTAATATACATCAACAAGTTGAGCGAAGAAAATTTTATTAACTTGTTGATTCATAGGATTTAATGGACAGGGATTACCGATTTAATTCTATCAAAAGGGTACTAGTTTTAATTATAATGTAGTTCATACAACCACAGGTTGAGCTAATTAGACGTCCCAATACCGCCTCTTTCTGCTTGCATATACACTAATGGCTTGTAAATGGTTCTGCCGAAATACTTTACGTGAACTTTTTACAATCACTCCAAACTATTATCATTTTAACAATATTCTCTCCCGCGAGTTTAGGTTTGAACCTCAGCCAACACATGCATTTCGAAGAGTCTACTCCAATAACTGGAACAATACAATGTTCGAAACTACCGTTTCGGCTATGGTTTTCCATGTTACCAGATTATGTTGTTTCCTGTTTCGATCCTATGTCAAATCATTCCAAAGAAAGACCGAGGATATATTCAATCATTACAAGTTAAAAGTCCCAGCAGACTAGTAATAATGGTAGTACTTACAATAACACCAACATGGCGATTTCTGTAAGATAACATTCCCCCTGGGGGGTTGGTCTATGAAGTTGTTCAGATGTGTTTCATAAAACAAATTCTATACTTCCTCCAAAAATTTCTTAAAATTCTCTAAAAAACACTTTTATTGAACAATTTACTATTTAACATTTTCTTTTTCAAATGAAATCATTCCTTCCATATTAGAATAAGTATGGACGAATGTCGAGAGTTTAACATGAACACCTTCCATGACGGCCTTATTTCACGTTGGTCTTTTTCATCCACTGAGTAGACTACCATACGCTCCTGAATTCTTCAATGAAGAACTTAGGTATCAATTTTTGTACATGGCTGGTCCGGTCCATGTACAAACACTTTGTTAAAGTACTCGAGCTATCTAATATCTTGCCATAGCAGCCCATTGCGCAATGGCAGACAGCATAGAATGAAAGCCCAATGCGAATCCCGACAAGGAGCAATCACTGGTCTAAACTCAACAGAAGGTGGTGAAGGTGGGTCCTAACATAAGGTGAAATCAACCTTCCGGCAAGGTGACCACCCTTATGATGTCATGAAAGATTGCATTATTCAAAATGCAATCCCCATCATCTAATGACCCATTCCAGTGCATTCCTTAACATCTTTAAACCCGCGCAACCACACTACTGAGATAGCTCGAAAATAGGCAAAATCAGTCCACATTTTTGCATAGCCCCAATGCAAGTTGCACCTGGAAAACAGTTTCAGTTATAACTGTTTAAAAAATACATGTATAACGATGAACTTCTAAAATAAGTCTTACATAAATCTCTTAACCAAATTTGATGAGTTTTGGTCCATAATTGAAATTTGATTTCATTCAAAGTTATTTAGCTAATTTTGATTAAATTTAATTAAATCGTAGAGTTAGTTAAATAGTTAGTTAAAATGCTAAAGTGACATTACTTGTAACTCCAGTAGAAGGACTATTATTTTTGGTGCTTTTTCGTACTTTAACTTGGATTTTTTGAGTTTTATATGAAATATGAAATTATATGAAACGAGATTTTTGGTACTTTATCATAATAAAGATTAGGTAAGGTTGATAGGAGGATGTATACTACATCAAATCTGAAGAAATACACCTAGGTCACAATCGGACCTGTTGTGAGCTCCTTATCATGAAAAAAGAGAAACTGAATGAATTATTTTTCAGTGCTAAGAAACATAGTTTCCTGGACGTAATTCCTAAAAATCTTCCAATCAGTGTTTGTCAGGAATGTTATTTCCGGAATAACATCACTTCCAAGATACTTGGATCTAACTTCGACGAATGTCTTACAGTGGCAAAGAAAGTGCTCCAGAGTTTTACTGTCCTCTCCACATGTTCTACAAACGTCTGAATCCACACGTCAGATTTTACATAGATGTACTCGTAATCCTGTGGTCACACATCTATCTCCATTTTGTGGAGATTTGTCGTCTTGCTTTCATCAGGGTCACCCTATAAGATCTTCGTGGTTCTACCAACTATTTCATTATTCCAAGAGGTCTTATGGGATTTTTCACCTATATTTTTATACCCACCATCAAAAAAGATGGGGGGTATATTGTTTTTGTCATTCCGTTTGTAATACATTGAAATATTCGTCTAAGACCCATAAAAGTATATATATTCTAGGTCCTTATTAGATTCTAAGCCGATCTAGCCATGTCCGTCCGTCTGTCCGTCTGTCTGTCTGTCTGTCTGTTGAAAACACGATAGAGTCCAAACAGAAATAGCTAGCGAGCTGAAATTTTGCACAGTTACTTATAGTTGATTCAGTTTGTTTGGTATTGAAAATGGGCAATATCGGTCCACGATTTCACCTAGCCCCCATATAAGGCCCCCCTTAGAAAATTACATTATCGCACATAACTTACTAACAAAAGCATCAATAGCGGTATAATTCGCCACAAACATGTTTTATGGGGACATAAATCTTTTCGTAGAATTTTATAAGGATCGGTCAATAATTGACCCTACCCCCCATATAAAGTCCCCTTCAGAAAATGACTTTATCGCTTACAACTGACTAACAGAAGCATCAATAGCGGTGTAATTCAGAACAAACATGTTTTATGGTGACATAAATCTCTTCGTAGAATTTTATGAGGATCGGTCCATAATTGACCCTACCCCCCATACAAAGTCCCCTTCAGAAAATGACTTTATCGCCCATAATTGACTAACAGAAGCATCAATAGCGGTATAATTCGGCACAAACATGTTTTATGAGGACATAAATCTCTTCGTAGAATTCTATAAGGATCGGTCCACAATTGACCCAACCCCCCATACAAAGTCCCCTTCAGAAAATGACTTTATCGCCCATAACTGCCTAACAGAAGCATCAAGAGAGGTTTTATTTGGCACAAACATGCTTTATGAGGACATAAATCTCTCCGTAGAATTCTATAAGGATCGGTCCATAATTGACCCTAACCCCCATATAAAGTCCCCTTCGGAAAATTACTTTATCGCCCATAACTGGTTAAGAGAAGCATCATTAGCAGTGAAATTCGACACAAATATGTTTTACGGAAACTTAAATCTCTTTTTAGAATTTTATAAGGATTAGTCTATAACAATAATATTCGACATAAAAAATCATTTTCTTAAATTTTATGAGGATGGGTCCATTATTGTCTGACCCCCCAAATAAGGTCCCCTTTAGGCAATGAATTCATCGCTCATTACTACAAAATTCTACATAAACAAGTTTCGTGCGAGCCAAAATCTCCCTATCAATTTTTATAAGGATCGATCCTTATAATCCTTATCTCCCATATAAGGTCGCCTTGACTTTAATGCTCATATCTGCTCAAAACATATATATAAAGCAATAAAATTCGACATAAAAAAGTTTTATAGGAACTAAAATCATTTTCTTGAATTTAATGAGAATGGGTCCATAATTGAACCTACCAAGGTCCGCTTCTGAAAATGATTTTAAGACTTATTACTGACTCAAAAATGTGAGTACATCAGTAAAATTCTACATAAACATGAATGATTTGATGGTGGGTATATAAGATTCGGCATGGCCGAATATAACACTCTTACTTGTTAGTTCAGCTTTTGCTGCGTCAAATGGTTTTGCGTTTGTCAGGTTAGCTACCTCGAGCTCCCTTCTTTTTAAAACTATTACATTCGCCCATTCGTTACGGACTACTCCCCAGTGTGCTGGTACCCATATGATGTAAACCTTACTTCTGAGTGAGTATTCAGTTAAAGCTTTCTTACAATCGGTCTTCGATTTAGTTCTATCACCTGATATCGCCTTAATTGCCTTCTGGCTGTGGCCGCCATATTTATTCTAATCCAATGGTATATTTCTGCCTTTGGATCATCAATATAAACCCCAGCCCCAATTTAGAGCAATCTGTGTATCAACGGATTCCTACTGGTATTTGCTCTAATGTTTAATAAAGATTAATCATTCAAAGTCTTGAGTTTTACTTTTTCATTTTCACTCAATAATATTAAACCATGAATCTATAAAAAAGGACTCTTTGTTTTGTAATTGGTCCCTTTTTAGCTTTTCTATAAGATAAATCTTTAAAGTACTTTTCGTTATTCAATTAGCATTTTTTAATCTTTTTACTTATGAGAGTATTGCGCGTTTGTGCTGATGTTTATAACACCCAAAAAAATGGTCCTGCAACCACCTTAAAGTAAACCAATCGGCTAGAATTATTTTCTGTCCATCTGTGTGTCCATGTAAACCTTGTGCACACGCTACAGGTAGCAATTTGATGAAAATTGGCACATACTATGCTTTTGTTTCAAGGACGAACGCTATTGAAAATTGTTAAAATCGGTCCATTATTTCGCCAAGCTCCCATACAACCGTACCTTTGGACTCATAATTACTTTAAATATTCTATTATGTCAACAAAAATCGGCAAAAGTTAGTTTTATAGAACTTTAAATGACACTAACGATCTTTGTAATGATCGGGCCTCATTTGACCCTATCTTCCATACAAACTCCCCTTCTGAAAATGTATTGAAGCTCAAATTCACTTATAAACACTAATAACACGATTAAATTCTAATAAATTTGAAGTAGACGCAAATTTCTCTATCGACATTGATAAGGATAGTTCTATATTTACCCCTAACACCCCCCCCTATTAGCCCTTTTGTAGAAAATCTCTTTTTAAATCAACAATAATTAAAAATATTTCGGAATAAAGTTAAAAACAAATTAAATTCTATATTTTTAAAAAAATATTTCACATTTTTAACAGGATAGCATAAGTAAGAGCTGCAATGTCCGACTATGCTTTCATACTTGTTTTGTTTTTCAATTGGTACATTTTAAGGAAACCTTACACTCAGGGTCTTGATTGAATGAAAATCTAAAAAGGTGACTTTCTGGTACTTTTTTTCTCCCCTCAACTGACAATGGAAAGACTAACCAGTGATGTGACTAGTACTTTTGGGGGTTTATAACTGAACTGACCTAAGCTAACTTATTCCGCTTCAGATATTCGAATATATGTAGGTCACAAAACAGCAAGAGACTTCATTAAAATTAAAATCAGTATTACATTTATGTATCAACTTTATATTCATAGATTAACTTTTTACAGTTTAGAATATTTAAAAAGTTAAACGTTACGTGACTAGTACGTTTAGAACAATTAATATAAATTTCCCACAGTTAGATTAGACTTTTAAACACGGACGTTTAATTGTCAAATTAGACAAATTTTTTTTGTTAACATATGTATTAATTTTTGCACTAATTGTAATAATTTTTACCAAATGGGACTTAAATGATCTCGTGCAGCTTTTAATAAAACTATAAATAATGGTGACACTATAGTAAATAAAAATATAATGAAATTAAAGAAATAAGAAAAAAGACATTACAAAGTAAATAGCCAATCGATTACTTTCCAGATTACTAGGTAAGTTAATTTTTTTGGTTTGGAAATGTAAATCGTTATTGGGAACTTGCTACAAAAAAGGAAACTTTTGAACGATATTTTTAAGTATTATTAATCAAAAGTTTTTAAAAATATATATACTTAAGATTTTTACGTAAAATCTATAAAATTTAAAAGTAACGCAACAAAGTTTTTTAAAAGACATTTTAACAGTTCAATGATCTAAAGACAGGTTAGTTTATAACTGATATTGAGTTTAAAAACCTAAATAGTTTTTTCACTTTTCACTAATTGTTCGTTAACTATTTGTCTTGTAATACAATCTAATTTGGTAAAACAATCTTCATTAATACCAAATGTTTACCACAATGTTTACTTTGTAAGCTGATATGTACATATGTATATATGTATTTCCTCCACTTCAGCTTCAGCAAAGTGGTGATATTTGCAAAAACTGAATACGCCTGCGTAAGTGCATGTGATGCAACTCAAATAAAAAACAAAACAAATGTAAAAAAAAGTTATGCAATATATGCATTCAAGTTAACAACAGTTAAACCAAATATGTTAAAACAAAATGACATAAAATAAATGTGAAAATATAATAATGCATTAAAAACGAACTAAAAATACACTACAATTACTTCTGTTATGTATAGCATATGTTTTTCAAAATGTGGTAAAACTCGTGAACATTACAAGCTTTCTGACAAAAGATTATCATCACCATCTGAACTCATCATCAATAATAGCTTCTTGATTAAGTTGATCAGTAATTTTCCCATATTCCTCTCTGTTTTCAGCTTTCTCTTGCCAGTTTATAATACTCAGTATACTTACTTACTTAGTTAGTTAGTTAGTTAGTTAGTTAGTTAGTTAGTTAGTTAGTTAGTTAGTTAGTAAGTTAGTTAGTTATTTAGAAATTTTCAAAGTGTCTTTCTGTATGTCTAGAAGGAGCTATAGGCTATAGAGTAATCTATAGTCAGACTAGTAATAGTCTGAGTATATATCAAGCTATAATCAGGACTATAGATCAATCAAGACTATATATTCAATTGGCTAAAGACTAATCTAAAGTCTTCTCTATAGACTCGTCTATAGTCATGAATATTGACTGATCTTAGGTCCTGAATATGGACTAATATATTATTTTAACTAGACACTCATTGTATTGACTATAGATTAATTAATGCTTGACAATATAGTGCTCTATTGTATTGACTATAGACTTCAATATAGTCTTGACTATAGACTTCTCTATAGTCTTGACTATAGACTTCTCTATAGTCTTGACTATAGACTTCTCTATAGTCTTGACTATAGACTTCTCTATAGTCTTGACTACATACTTCTCTATAGTCTTGACTATAGACTTATCTATAGTCTTTACTATTGACTTTTCTATAGTCTTGATTATAGACTTCTCTATAGTCTTGACTTTAAACTTCTCAATAGTCTTGACTACAGACTTCTCTATAGTCTTGACTATAGACTTCTCTATAGTCTTTACTATCGACTTTTCTATAGTCTTGACTATAGACTTCTCTAAGTCTTGACTATAGACTTCTCTATAGTTTTGACTATAGACTTCTCTATAGTCTTGACTGTAGGCTTCCCAACAGTCTTGACTATAGACTTCTCAATAGTCTTGACTATAGATTTCTCTATAGTCTTGACTACAGACTTCTCTATAGTTTTTTACTTTAAAATTTCAAGAGGGCGAGGAGCCACGCCCATATTCAAAATAAGTATTAGAAGTCGCATATCTCAGAAACTGCAAGAGTTGAACTCCTCAAATTTGGTATGGACAACTTTGACATACATACGAATATTTTTGGATTAAATGGCTATAGTGGGCGTGGCACCTCAGAACAAAATGTCTGAAATCCCAGACGTAATAGTGAAAATATGAGGTCAGATTCGAATTCAGCGATAATTAATCGTTTAGAAGTGTTTAAATTGGTCGCAAGGTTTTAACAATTTGTCTAATAATATTGAAGAGAATTCCAACACTCTATAATTTTATTAGCTGATTTCTAGAACTTTAAGTTGATGTATTTTCGAGAATAAGTGCCAAAAATATTTGAAATTATGAAGCAACTTTTACCCCCCCTCCCCCCATTATTAGTCTCCTGTTGTGTCTTTCGAAATAATTTATTGCAAGTTCTCATACAAAAAAACTATTTTAACAGACAGATTTACTACTGGCTAAACGATAATCAGATGGTGATATTGCGGCCCTGAAAGTATCAAATAAGACTCGGAAGTATCACGGTACTGTTGAACATCAAATAGTATCAAAAAAAGTATCAAAAAGTACCAATTTTGCTATCTTTTAGTCATTAGGAGAGGATTAAGTTTTGAAAAGTGAAATGTAGGGTGCCTTACAAACATTTAAGTGCCACAAATTTTTTTGAACAATAATGTGACACATGCATGTAGAAATAAAAATATTTATTATTATTTTTTTAATATCATTAACTGGTTAGACTAAATAAATTAATAATAAATGAAAGTAAAGCGAAATGTGTTAAAAACAAAACTATTACAGAAAGGGGGGAAAATCCCATATAAACATGTTTGAATCAAAACGTGAAAGATTCCAATGAAATTATTTAATCAAAAAAAAATATTTATTTTTAATTACAGTTTAACACATTAAACACGGCACAAGTCTAATAAGAAAAACTATTAAATTAATAATAATTAAAAAAAAAAACTAAACAAAAACAACATATAAATGTTTAATTATTACAACAATAACGAAGTTAACCACAATAACAACAGCAATAACAACCACAAAAAGAATGTTAAAAATAGATAAATAATAAATAATTCAATATAATAATTAAACTTTTTAAAATATGAAAATTATTTAAAAACAAATAAACTACAACAATTTAACAAACTTACGAAAATAATAATCTTACAAAAAAAAAAACAACAACAACTAAAAAAAAACAATTTAAATTAAGCGCTTTTTAAAAATTTTGCGCAATGAAATTTAAATGAAAAGTCGTGCCATCAATTGCATTTTTATTGTTATAAATGCAACATTGGTGTTGTAAATTTTTTTAAACAAACCAAAAAAAAACGAATTGTATTTTTATTTTTTTTAATTTTAATTTAAAGTGTATAAAAAAGACAAGCTTATTATTAATTTAAATAAATAAACAATTAAGACAATTTTTTATAACGTTATTATAACGTACAGTGTGAACAGACGTAAAAAAATCATTAAAAAAGTGATACAAAAAACAACTGAAAAAAAAAAAACATAAAAATGTGGCTTCATATATTCTGTCCCCTGCTGGTGATTGTTGCAGCAACTGCGTCCGTCTTACAAATTGATCAGAATTTAAAAAATATTAAATTAATTGAAAGTAAATTTATACCGGATGTCAATGTTTTACCAGCCGATCAAACTATTAACAGTAACGATGAAAATTGGCAGCAAGTGAGACGTTTCATGGAGGATGGTTTACCCGTTTTGGAATTGTATGGCTATAAGCCGCAGAGAGGTGAGTAGGAAATTGTTATAGCAATTTTCCAATAATATCGAGTCCTTTTCGCAAAAGAAAACATAAACGTCAAAAGCAAAAATTTACACGAGAACATTTTTTATACCCTACTCCACTTTAGTGTGGAGGGTATATTATGTTTGTAACATACAAAAATATTCGTCCTATATCCACCTTATATTATAAAAATCGGCTTAGATTTGATTTCTGACTCGGTTAAGCTATGTCCGTCTGTCCGTCCGTCTGGTTGGCTGGGTGCTCTTGTAAACATAATGCGCAAGGTACAGGTCGCAACTTTTAAGTTAATTGGATGAAATTTGGCACATACTCTTTTTTGGCCCAAGGACATTTACCAACATTTATAAGGATAAATCCATATTTTCCCTTACTCCCCTTTGATCCCTCTTGTAAAAGATCTCTTTTTTTGGCTAAAATATGTAAAAATATTCAGGAATAAAGTTAAAAAAACAAATCAAATCCTTTTTTTAATAATTCTAATATCATATAGTCGGCTATGCCCGACTATACATTCATACTTGTTTTTAATTATATACTTTAAAACTTCTTAATAAACCTTATATATTGGAGATATAGGATCCGATTTTTATGTCGTTTAGATCTTTTTTGCGAAAAGGACTCTGATATATTAATGTTGAGTGGTTAAAGGTATGGACAATAAAGCGCTTTAATTTAATTTTAAAGCTTTCTATTTGTTGTAAAAAGCTTAACACGGGAAAAGCTAAGATTCAGATTTATTACGCTTAATTTATATGACAGATCGATAACCTTATGTGCTACTAGAGATTGTCCTCAAGAATGCATATTATCGCCACTACTATGGTTACTAGTTATCGTTAGTCTAACTAAATGCTTCCCTATATATAATTACGATTATGTCTGTGGTAGGATTCGATATCGGAAAGGATGCAAGAGGCAAATAACAAAACAACCAAACATATTCAAGAGATATTTTTCTGAAATGTTTATTTCTCTGGAACTCAACATATCACGGCAAAACTATAGCTTCAAAAGAAGCAAAAAAGAAATAAAATTTGGCCCATTGAATTATTGAAAAAGAACCTCAGAAGAGATGATTTTTACACAATCTTGATTCTAAATTTTAACTCAAACATTTTTAGCACAAAAAAAATATATCTTAGGTTTTGAGCAAATATAATTATTATCGCTGCTTTAAAAGGCATTAAACATTACTTACACATAAGTTAAACTAATCCACTTACAAGTCATATCTCGAAAATACATTTCTTTAACATTTACAAGACGTAGATTTCTGAAATGAAAACCATTTCTAAAACTTACTGACTTGAAACGAAGTTCATTACTATTGTTGTTGAAACAGTTCGACAGTTAGCATTACAGTCGCTGTCAAAAAATCCTTAGGCCCGGTATGACTCGGATCCTTTAAGGTTATTACACAATATAGCGATCATAATATACATATATAATGCTGATCAAAATTTTTTTGAACGGATATTTATGGCCCAGATTTCTCTCTGAACTAATCGATGGATTAGTTTATTAATTGGATCATTTTATTAACTATTCTTTTCACTAGTCCATAGAGCGACCTATTGTGTAGTTTATTAATGATCTAAGGACTAGTCTAGTGAATGGTCTATGGACTAGTTTAAAGACTGATCTAAGGACTAGTTTAAGAACTGGTCTATTGGCTAGGTCATGGACTTATTGTAGACAATATTCAATATTCTGTAAATTATTCTTTGGGCAAATCCATGGAATAATATAAGTATATATTTACTTTTACATTTTTAATTACAAATTAAAGCTTTACAATTATATTCAATTTTAATTGAAATTTTGCCTATTACAGAAACTCGTTTACAACGAACCCCGTGATTCTAGTCAACCATGTAATTGTAATTGAAGTTTTGCTAATTACAACTACTTGTAATTGCAAGTGAAGTTTTTCAATTGCTTATGTTTGTAATTTAAGTCCCCCCGGCGTAAAGAGATGCTACCAATACCTCTCGTCTGCCGGGACTATAAACTGGTGATGTCAAATGTATCCTTGGCTTCGCCTCAGAATGATTTGGCATGAGGTCTAACCAGAGCACCATATAATCTGGCGCTACGGGTGGCCAGTTGCCCGCAGGACTATTTCTTGACTGGTTAGTTGGTTGAGGTTCCTTCGGGATCCATGTAGAGCTGTGGTTAAATACCCAAAATCGTGGGGAGAAAATTTTGGTTTAAGGACTGATATATCCTATGCCTAATGGGTTGGATAAATCTCTCTTCGAACAGGTCTGTGAACAAAGCAGCATATTCTGGATTCCTAAACCCGATCGGTATCTCTTACCGTTCGTGTAGTGGGACGCCAGTATATGCTGGGTAATTGTCAGGTCGGTATTCAATGGTTGCCTGGTATGTATTTCGGTATTTCGGACTAACAATATGTCTCTAGGTGCTGTTGCTAAAACAAGAGAGCCATCTCAGTAGTGTGGTTGCGCGGGCTTTAAGAGGTTAAGGAATGCACTGGAATGGGTCATTAGATGATGGAGATTGTATTTTGAATAATGCAATTCTTTCATGACATCATAAGGATGGTCACCATCCGCTTTACCGGAAGATTGATTCAACCTGATATTGGGACTTGTGACCCCCTTCTATTGACCCTAGACCAGTGAATTCTATGCTGCCTGTCATTCCGCAAAGGTGCTGCTATGGCAAGAGATTAGATAGCTTGAGTAACCCAACAAAGTTCTTGTACATGGACTGGACATCCATGTACAAAAATTGCTACCTAAGTTCTTTATTGAGGAATTCAGGGGCTGATGGTAGACCGTCTCTAGTCTACGCAGTGGATGAAAAAGGCCACCGTGAGATAATGCCGTCAAGGCAGGTACTCACGTTAAATCTTTCGACATTCATTGTTTGTAATTTAAGTATTTCCAATTACAATTAATATTGATGTAATGTAATTGTGAAAATTCTCTCTACAAATACATGTAATGTTTAATTTCTAAACTACTATTACAAGTAAATATAATTAGTTAAACTTCAACAATAATTAAAAGTAATTGTACATGGTTATTGTTTAATTGCACATTATAAGTAATTGTAATTGGTCATATAATTAATTACTTTATGTAATCATTACCACCAATCCTTGTAACCTTATACATGGAGTAAACTACAGTTTCACTTATGAACTTGTAAATTGTTTAACTTGTCAATGCATTAGTCTATGGTTGTCTAGACTGTGTTCTAGTCCATAAATTAATAAATATTGACTTATCCAATCTCTTGACTACACTATGGACTAGTCTTTAGACAATTCTTCTTAGTAATAATTATATAGACTATGTGATCAAACTAAACCAAAAAGGTTAACTCATAAAAATTTTTAAATCAAAATCATATAGACCATAATGGTTCTAATGCAAGAAAAGAATGTGTAAAGCAAATCAATAAATATCTTGTCAAAGAGTAAGTTTTGAGCAAAAAGTTTCTGTTTTATTAAACATTTCTAATCTCTTCCTCTTAGACCCCTATATCTGTACTAAATGATAGATACCATTACAAAAAAATTCCAAAAATACAATGAATCATTTATATCCATGTAATAAATCAGTAAAGTGCATTCTTAAGTTTCATTCTATTAAATTCGTAAAATGATAAAGTCAGTCAACAATACAAGGTTAAATCGTTTAACCAGCCGAAGGGTAAAGAGCGTAAGAATAGAAATTTTTACACGAAAAAGGTTTTTACAATGAAAACTAATGTAACATGAAGACAAACAACTTAACAATAATAGTAAGTGGTATTATTATTTTGTACTATAAAATATAAAGTATTTCTTAATTGTTTTCAAACGAAACTATTTCAACAAAAACACACATACACACAAATATGAACATTCTTACAAAACCAACATAATAAATTCCTCAAATATACAAAGAAAACTTTTGCCAAAAAAAAAAAAACTAAATAAATTTTCTGGTATGCCGTAAGGCGTATGTGTTTAGAATTAAAAAAAATTCAAACAAAACAATCAAGTCAAAGATATTTTTTTTTGCAAAAATTAGTTTTAAAACAAGACTAGAATGATATAACCAAATAAATATATTCTTAAAATATAAAAACAAAATTGAATACTGAAATTGAATAAAAAAAAATATATATAGAATCAAAATAACAAATAATATTTTATACTAGAACACACCTGTAATGTGTTAAGAATAATAATTAATTAAAGTAACCGACCAAAATATTTATATAAGCTCAAACAAACCTACCACATACCAAGTGAACAACCAACCACCTCTACCACTAGATAGAGTATAACATCACCAACAGCTTTAATAGTCTTAAACAGTCGACGACAATTAAAAAGCGATTTAAAGAATAATACATTGTTTTTAATGCGAAAGCAAAATTTTGAAATTCTTATCATCAAACAAATGCAAATTATATCTATATACTATTATTTATATATATTTTTAAATAAAGATTTAAGTTAATTTGAAAGAAGGATGTTAGGTGCATGAGTCTTCATCTTCTCATGAAAATATTGGTGGAAAACCATTCTTGTATATCATTCTATATCAGAATATTTATTTTATGATCGTATTTTCTTAAGGAAGTTTATCCGAAATAACATCATTCCTAGGATATACATATACACATTTTGAATAATTTCGATGAAAGTTAGGCAATGACAGAGCATCGTCTAACTGAACCATAACTGAACTAGAACTAAACTAGAACTGAACTAAACTGGAACTGAATTAAAACTGAACTAGAACTGAACAAGAACTGAACTAGAACTGAACTAGAACTGAACTAGAACTGAACTAGAACTGAACTAGAACTGAACTAGAACTGAACTAGAACTGA